>NC_090378.1:25267956-25632704 GCF_036365525.1 Heterodontus francisci | reverse complement strand
TTTGTAATCTCAGTAATTGCATAGCACATTCTTACAATTAATGTCTACCAAATGCTTAAGTCAGTCAATTGGGCCAGGAAGGAAACACCACCTAGCATGAGCTAGTACTTAAAATAAAGCTCCTCCAATATTTATTTTAAAAACTACCAAGAGCCGTAGGTACAACCACCAAAACAATGTCAGTGATGCAGTGTAACCTCCCTGCAATTATTTTCTGCTGCCAGTATCTAACGGCACCCAATTCCCCCTCAGGAGCCTAAAATGAGTGTCTTGACTGACAATTGCAGCCAGCAAAAGGCTCATAAACCAGAAGAATGAAACTTAAGTAATTCTAAAGCTTCCCCCCAAAGATATGCTTTGCAACACATCCCTGTACAGCGATTTGTCTCCATAGTGTTAGCATTTCCCAGCATCACAGCAGCTATGTCAGCAAGGGACAACAACAGACTGAAGGAAGTTTTGCTCTGAAGCTGACTATGCTACATTTCGTTTGGGGGCTCTTTATACTGATACTGTGTTATAAAAGTGCGACAAAAAATGGTCTGCTCCCCCAGTGCTAACACTTCAACTCGATGAGCACTAAGTGCATCCTAATGGTTTCTTTTGAATGAATATAATTCATGGATTGAGGCGGTGAGGAATATGATGGTTTAATCTATTCCGAACCTTGACCAGTTTGTGGCAGGAAATAAAGTATCGACAAAGCAGAGGTAGAAAAGTATTTTATGCACAAATCAAGTTAAAGAAGCCTCCAGCTGACCTTAAGGAACAATTATTTCTCAAGGTGTGGTCGACCTGTAAAATTGACTGCCTTATAACGCAGTAAATATTGATTCAGCTGAAGCATTCTAAAGGAAACTAGAATGGCTCCCAATCCAGCACAGAATAGACCAGAATAATCATTTTGGGACAGGATACACAATTAAAAATGAACAGATCAGGTGCTGGATGACACAATGGGCTGGATGGGCTCAAGATCCTTCTTCTAACTTTTGGGACATTGACCTCTCCGTGGCTCAGTCAATCCCACTCTCTAACAGCCATCGGGAATGACCAGGGACTTCCCAGAAGTCGGGGTTCCTATGCGGAGCTCTACCTCCAGCAGCCCCGGAGATCAGCGATTTTCTCCGTGTCTTGGTTGATACCACTCTTGATCAGCCACCACATGGTACATTTAGTCAGACAGCATATCTCCTCTCTTCCTTCTCCCCCACCTCACCACTTGAACTCATGTCCAGTCATCACTTCTGCTTAGATAACAGAAAGCTGAGGTTACCACTTTAATGGCTATTAAGGTGTCATAGTAACCCAGCTAAACTGGATACTCTGTCATAAATCAATACATTGATTTAATAATACATTAAGAAAGAAAGATTCGCATTTATATAACATCTTTCATGACCTCCGGATGTCCCAAGGCTCACCACCACCTTCTCGAGGGCAATTAAAGGGATGGGCAATAAATGCTGGCCTTGCCAGCAAAGCTCACTTTCCATTTCATGTATAGAATAAAGACACTTTACAGCCAAAAAAGTACTTTGAGTGCAGACACTGTTGTGACTGCTCCACTCATTGGTGAAAAATGATCAGAAACTGTAAGGTCCTCAAACATTCTCTGAGTCATGAAAGGCAGTTCCTCTGCCCCAACCCTGCTCCTACTGTAGCAGTGTGACAGAATTCGCTTTCCCTCTGGAGGAGATTGCCAACTTTGTGCCAAGTCAGGGATATTTTCTGTGCGCTGTGGGAGTACATCCATTTGGAATTAGTTTGAACCTGCTCCAAATTCCCCTCTCATTGGACTCTTACAGAAATCAAGCAGAGCAGTTCGGTTTGGATTCAAACCAGTTCCCAAAGTCACCATTATATTCCTGTTAAATTTTAGATTATTTATACGCAATACATTTTGACTTGTGAAATACGTACACATACTCTTAACACACACACACATACACGTACTCTCACCCGCGCACGCACGTACACGTACTCTCACCCGCGCACGCACATACACGTACTCTAACCCGCACACGCACATACACGTACACTAACCCGCGCACGCACATACACGTACACTAACCCGCGCACGCACATACACGTACTCTAACCCGCGCACACGTACACATTTTAATGGAGGTTATATTTCATTTTTTCAAACAAATAAATTGTATTCTAATCAATTGGTCTGAATCTCTGAAGGCATCATCCTGCTCTTGAACATATTCTTGTTTGAGCTAACCTGGATATTCTGCGATGAGTTACCACACTCGAATGGTTTTAGTAACAATGCACAGAAATCAGTGCCTCAGCCACCCACCTGCAGTGCCTAGACTCAGGAGCACAGCTGCCCAATACATCCAGAATAAAGTGAGGATGATGAAGGTCCACAATGGCTGGAAGAGCAATAGAGGAACACTCTGGAGTAGGTTACTGGCAATCCGGAATAACTGAATAGTCAGACTAATTCTTTTCCACATCACCAAGATCAGCACGATAAGGATCACCTCCAGAAACAAAAAAAAAATCAATTAGCAAAATACCTCGAAAGCCTCTTTCATGTCCTCATGATATCCCAAAGTACTTCACAGCCAGTTAATTATTTTTAAGTTCAGTCACTTGTTATGTAGACAAGTATGGCAAGATCCCAAAAAAGCACTGCGACAAATAACCTGTTAAGGTACAATTCAACTAGAAAACTCCACACTTCTTCCTCGAGTTGTACCATGGGATTTTATTTACATCTACCTGGCCAGGCAGATGAAGGTTGATTAACATTTCTTCTGAAGGATTGCCTCCTCCAACAATGCAGAACTTCTTTGGTATTGTGATGTTCTTGGGACTGAAGCAAGGTTTAGTCGAGTTTAGTAAGAAATATGAGGCAGAGACTGAGACAGAAGCAGCATGCTGTTGAACATAATGGAGTCTTCTTTATTCCGTTTTACTTCCACTTTCCCTTTCAGCTCCCTCTGCTGGCTCATGTGTGCACGGTAGCCTCAAGAGAACAATATGTACAATGCAATTCTCAAAACACTACAGAGCTACTAGCCTTAAATATGGGGCCAATTTTATGGAGTGTGGCTTCTGCCTCAGTGGTGACAGGGCTATCACTGAGCCAAGCACAAAACGGAAATTACTTTCAAAGTAAAGTTGAAGACAGCCATTCACTTTGTCTAATGTTTCAACTCGGTTTCTCTCTCCACAGATGCCGCCAGACCTGAATATTTCTAGCACTTTCTGTTTTTATTTCAGATTTCCAGCATCTGCAGTATTTTGCTTTTATTTTATTATTAATTTTATCTATGTGGTTAACATATCTCACAAAACAGCCACTTTGAAAGGACCCAAAAATGATTCCATGTGTTAGCCAGCAATAGTGTCTTTATTTTTATAGGGTACAGTTTACTTTGACAAACAGAACTTCCTGAAAGAAAATTACAGGGGAAACAGGATATTATTTCTATATTCTGACGCGTTTTTCCTGAATGAAATATATTTAGATGAAGAAACCTCCTGAATTTAATGTTCTCTTTCTCATTAAGAAAACAATAGAAAATTGAACTCCTAAGGATTGTCACAAAAGCATTTCTGAATTTGATTTTAACATGAATCAAAGAGTCTATCTGGCAGTGGGGAAAGGGGGGAACTCAAGAGATTGATGGCCACAAAAATCTTTTGTTCCGTCCCAACTGTTCTAAATGTGCTCACGACCTGAACAAAAATGGCAACACGGGTGAATCCCAGTCCAATAAATTCAGATTTTAACCTCAGCTGCACATTTACCACAGCGCACATTAAAATACATTAAAACTGCAGATGTGAAATGATACAACTGAAGCACAAAGTAAAATGAACAATTGCAGGGCTGAGGCTGGTAATGAAATGGTCCAGTGCCTGTGTGACCTTCCCACAACTCTTGAACCTCATGTTACTAAATGTACCCCTTCAACTAGTTAATAATCCAGAAGGGCAGCTTTTTGTTTTTAAATAAAGGATCTTACCGATACGATGGTTGCAATAATGGCAAATCCCAGAAGTGCTTTTGTGTTTTCCTTCTCCGTTTCCAGGACTATGTTGGGATCATTCATGTTGTCATAGTACAGCCACCACAGAACACCTGACACAACTGAAGAAACAAAATTCATCACAGGTAAATGAAAAGAACATGAGAGAATGGAATATCTTCATTCCGACATGTGCAAAATGCAGGGTGAAGGGCTCTCACGTACGTGGTGTGTGTGTGTGTGTGGAGGGAGGGTCATGGGGGGACATCGTAGCGGGGATCGTGCGGGCCATGAAGGGGTTGGGTGTGGGGGGTAGGTGTGTGGGGGGGTAGGTGTGTGGGGGGGTAGGTGTGTGGGGGGGTAGGTGTGTGGGAGGTAGCCTAGGTGCAGAACTTGCTGCATCCCATAATACACATAATGGGGACGCTGGTAGAAATAGAAGTGTCAAACAGTGTGTCAGGAACAATCCAGCCTCGGCCAGTTGTTAGCAAAAATCTGATTGACCTGGTGTTTGAAGCCAACATCTTGCCTGTAATAGTATAGGTGGAACGTAGGTATGCAGCTTAGGTCTAGTCAATCATGAAAGGTACTCAAAGACGTGATGGGAATGTCAAAAAGTGATAGACCCAGTAGAGGGACAAGAGGGTTGCTCATGGGCATATCTCACTTACTGAAAATGGCATCAGTAAGCTCTAGGCTGATGAGTGGTCGGGCCTTCCTGGATTTCACATTTGGTCTTTAGAAAAAGTCATTATTTTGAATAAATGGGGATCCATGACAGAATGGGTGAAACATTTGACAAGTAAGAGCATAGGAATATGCAATGGATTCATCGTTAATATAGAATAATGATGTGAGGGGAAGAACATGGTCTTTTACGAACTGTAAAATTTTTACTGCTGTACGTCAGTTTTATATGCAATTAAAAAGAGACTAGATTAAGTGGACACGTGTATACAGATTAAAAACAGGACATGCTGGGAAGACACAGCAAGCTAGAAATTATGTGTTGCACCTGTTTTTTGGATGCAAAACATACCAATTTAGCAGTGGGATGATCCACACTCAATCTGCACAGACATTGATCCAATGACCAAATTGGTGGGGTCTTTTCTTTCTAGCCGTCCTGCCCATAGCCTGCTCCAACTCCTCTCCTGGGACATAACTAAGGAGGTCACTGCCGGTGAGGTAGGATGCTCAAAAGTGACTTCTCCCTTCCCCCATCTATGCCGGGAGCTCACCCCAAGGATCCAAATGAGTCTCAAGAACCAATTTCCTATCCCAACGCGGGACTCCTGCTCCACAGCATTGAGTCTGGTCCCAGCATGGCCTGTGAAAAAGGCAGGTTAAGGCTGTGGGTGTGGACCCTTTGCCAGAATTGTAGGTTCTGGTCAGAAGTCATTGTCTAGAATATTAACCTGCATTTTCCCTTCTCAGATGTACCAGCTGTGCCTTTGCAGCATTTTCTGTTTCTATTATTTCAGATTTTGATCACTTGCCATTTTTTCCCTTCATTTCTTTTCAGTGCAGCATTTTACTCAAGGGCAACTTGTAAGTAAGCTAAAGCTAGGTAAACTGAAAGCTCTTTCCTACAAAAGGAGGCTGCCGTATGTTATCCCCTCACCTCGAGATTCAAAGCATCCAGGAGGGCTGCGTTTTCCTTCTATGTGGGCACTTTGGGTTTGGCCATCCAATCAGATGGCTTCTAGTAGGAAACGTACTCCTGTCACTACACTGCGAATGATGAAACTGGTTTAAAATAGACAAACTTACACAGCAATCCAAAAATTACCAGAGCGATGAAGATGTGAACCAACAGTGTGGCGATAAATCTGAAGACTGCCACCAAGATGAAGGAGAGGACTGTGGAATAGAACAGAGACAAAGAGTTGCTATGATTGAAGCTTGCCAGGTACTGTTTTCAAACTATCTAGAGTTGTGATTTCCATTGTTGAGTGAAAAAGTGAACAGGAATGCAAAACATGTTTTCTCACATTTTACCCCCATGTCTACGTTCTTGCTAAAACTGATGAACGTCAAAACCATATCTCCCTTTCTTTTTAAAATCTTAATATCATGACTATTCTGGATTTAACTACCCCAGCATATACTGATTGAGTTTTCTACACTACAGTAATTAAGCTAAATGAGAGAGTTTCTACTTTAAAACAGGAGGCTTCCACAAATTTAACCAGTTAAACCACACAGAATAGAAAGGTTTGATGTTTTGAGTTAACTGATCTCGACTAAGTGGCGAGAAGATTCCTACCAATTAGCCTCAGCACCTCTGGGTCAAAGACTTCCACTGGAGGTTCATGTTTGGACAGCTTTTGGGTGATGACAGATACAACAGCTGGTTGAATAGCCTGCCGAGACTTACTCTCCAGGCTCATATGGTTGGACAGGGACAGCAACTAAGTCCAAATAACATCCTACTATGGTAATTAATTTTCCTCCAAAATATGCGGAGAAATTTCATGTAAAAATGTTTTTAAAATTAATAAAATCTCATTGAAATATTCCCCGATATAGGTTTTGTGTTTTTAAGGTGAATGACATCAGATGCTGGAAAGTGGAAAATCTCCCACTGTGAACACTGTCACCATCAAGCAGGTATGACGCAGGCAAAATGCTCCCTCTGCTCTGCAATGATTCCTGAATGCTAACTTTAGAAGACCATCGTTATTATACATGTGTCGACAATCCCATTTCCCACAGCTGGCAACCTTTCAGCCCCTGAAGATGATCAATTTTGTGCTCGCTTGTTGGCGAATTACAGACTGTTTCATGATGGAAACTAGGTGTGGAATCACTGGGGGTAATTTTAATGATTATCATCAGATCAACTGCGATTAATGGAAAATTATGAAGCGTAAAATGGGCAACCAGTTTGCGATTGCCCATCTTCCAGCCGGCCATAAAGTTTAAGATGACTCAAGCGTACAAAACTATTTGAAGACGTTACCGTGTTAAGGCTATTTATCAGGAGGGTTCGAATTATGGCCTGAAGCCCTAGTGACTCAGTTCTATTTGTGTTTACATTTCTTACTGGGTGGCTTCTCCCTGTTCAAATTATGTGGGCCCAAAGGTTTGGAAAAGACTCTTGTTAGCACTGCTGCCTCATTGCTGGCCAAATCAACAACAACTTGCATTCATATAGCACCTTTAATACAGTCAAACATCCCAAGGTGTTTCACAAGAGTGTAATCAATCATAACTGACACTGAGCCAAAGAAGAAAACATTAGCACATGGTTAAAGTGGTATGTTTTAAGGAGCATCTCAAAAGGAGGAGAAAGAGGCGAAGAGGTTTAAAGAGTAATCCCAATAAGGACATCTAGATTAGTTAGTGTGAAACATACAGACATTCATAGGAACAGTGATGTAAACATTTTACTTGATCTGTGAAGCTCCAGAGAGGTACACTTCGGCACTGTACAAATGTGAATTTATAACCCTATTTCAGCAATGATCTTTGCAGCCAGCAGAGGGGGCACATTTTCTCCATCTGGGTTGCAGTCGCAGTCAGTACACAGATGAAAAGGTAGTGTCTCACCCAGTGCCACCGCCCACTGTCACCCAGTGCCATCACCCGCTGCCCCACCACCTTTCACAGATAATCTTTTAAAGAACAGTTGCAGCACGTTTGTACTATAAAAGATAAAATATAAAAGTTTTACTCAATTTTTTGCTGGTTCTAAATCTTTCTTTACTTCTACATTAGAATGCAATTTGTGATGACAGAATCTACGTGGTGTCAATAATTGTTACATCTCCGTCACAATTATTGGTTGGTCACAAAGCACAGGATACATTTAACACAGCTTTCCCTGCCCTCTACATGTTTACATCTCCGAAGGCACAAATGATAATCTATAAAGTTACTGTGATATACACTAATACAGTTTCTAGCAGAGAACAATCTTTACCTACTGCAAAAAGGCAGAGTCCTATAATGTACTCTTTGTTCGCCATAATGCCGCCGATGATGCGTTGGAAGAAGTCGCTCTCCTTGACCACATTAATAAGGACAGTGAGAAAGTGGGAGTAGCAGGCAGGGCTCTGAGGAACACAGCGATTGAAGAGTGGGAACGACTTGCTGAAATAGCAAAACAGTTTAAATATAAGTAACAAACACTCACTGTGCAAATATGTCATTGTGTAAAGAAAAAACAAGCGTGCATTTATATAGCTTCTTTCATGATGTCCCAGTACTCGTTTTGAAGTGTAGTCATTGTTGGTATGTGGGAAAATGCTGCAGACAAATTGAGCACAACAAGATCCCACATCCATCAATCAATGAGATAAGTGACACAATCTATTTTAGGGGTGTTGGTGGAGGGATAAATATTGGCCAGGACAATAGTGCCACAGCACCCTTAATGTTCACCTGAGCAGACAGATAGGGCCTCAGTTTAACATCACACCTGAAAGATGGCACCTCTGACAGTGCAGTGCTCCCTCAGTACTGCACTGAAGTATCAGCCTGGAGTATCTGTTTAAGTTTCTGGAATGGGGCTTAAATACACAACCTTCTGGGCTGGAATCCGCTTCCGCCTAGCCCGGGGATCTGTCCCGCAATTTACGGGTTCCCAGGCTTTAATTGTTCCGAGGCGGGACTTCCACCCGCTTGAGGAAGGAGGTCCCACCTCAGTGAGCTGCCGGCAGCTCTTAGTCCCAGCAGCACCATCGGGAGCAGTGGCCACTGCTGGGACTGCAGCCCAGCCGACCAGATGGATCCAGGAGTGAAGGTGAGTTGGGCATGCCTCACCAGGCAGATCGGTCCTTCCCTGGTGAGGCTGGAGTAATCGTTTGGGGGAAGGGGGCGTCTTGCGTCCCAGGGGTGGGTTGGGAGGTGGGGGCGGCCCTCAATCGGGCACCCTGTGCCTGACTGCCATGGCCCCGCCCGGGGCGTGGAAAGGCCGGCAGCTATCGCTAGGTGGCCTTTCAGGTCCCCAGCACACCCGCTTGCCCCAGGTAAAATACCCATGGAGGCAGGCGCGGGCCCTTACGGGGCCGTTAAGTGGCCACTTAAGGGCCTTGATTGGCCTCGGGCGGGCGAGCTGTTCTCTCTCCCTCCCCCCACCCCTGGAGGCAGGAGCGGGGTGGGTAGGCCTCCCGCTCAATTCTACACCGCCCTCACGCCACCAACCGACCCGTTGGCTACCTACTGAACCATGACTGACACCAAAGGACAATGTTGCTTATTTTCATAGAAATGTATTAAACTTTTGTTTAGAAATAAATTCAGAAGGTACATGCAAGTTGATTTGGTAACCAGAAGCTGCAGGTGTGCACTCATGCCTGTGAATCCCTGTCTGGGAAGGCGTTCCTCTCATGAATGTACACTTGACATTTTTTAAGAATAATAGTTCAACTCTGCTGCCCCAACGTAAATCAAAACCTCCAGTGCAAGCTCAACTTTCTCATGCATTTATTTAACAGAGTGTCAATGGAGTGACACAAAAGCTACGATTCCATTCCAAGACCACTGGGCAAATGATCAATGAGAACATATTACAGGAGAAGACTATTATCTCACAATAACTCTTAATTACAGCTATATAAAATGGTGCAAGATAACTTCAAAAGGACTAATCACAGAGGAATGTGCAAGGTACAATTAAATATCTGGCCTCGACTTGCCTCGGCAAGATGTGGTTCTCTGAACAATAAACAAATCCTGATTAGGGACCGTAAACAACTGAATAATCTCACCTTGGTGGGATCGGGAACTCAGGACAGAGACGAGCTGCTTTTGAAGGTTCTGTGTAGTCGGAAATGTTTAAACTGTACACACATAAATAGGAACCTAAATGGTAATGCATATAGCAGTTTAATCACACCTGAACTCAAAAGTTGGAACCAGAAACACAGTTTACAAAGCCGCCTTTAAAGGTTTGATTAGTAAAATACAACCGTGTTGCTAATTCTATTGTCTCCACATGCTTTTGGCAGAACTTTGCTGTACAATTCCACTTAACCTATTGTACAATAAATCACAAAGAACACTGACAAACTGACATACCCTTAGGAACCCTCAGAAATCAAACAGACATGCACATCAGATCACAAGCCTATTTCTTTCGAGGTTTGATGCAACTCATTTTGAAATCAAATACAGAACACGGACAGCTCACTGACATCCATTTTTTTTAGTGGGTGTGTGAAGGATACACGTTGTCTGATGAGAATCAGTGTGGATCCACACTACAACATTGCATGGATGGGGGCCCTTGTTGAATTCTTTCCAAGAGCTCTCTCTAAATCAGATTTTGAAGACAGATGTCCAATAGAAAACACAACTGACTGGATCTGGTAAAATCCGTTTGAAACCTGACTTTCAAATTATCTCCTTTGCCCATTGGGATTTTAATGCTGTGCCTTTTAGCTTCCTTTTGCGGATTTAAAAAACAAAATGCATCTTTCAACAACAGAAGACGCTCTAAGCACAATTATTACTGTAACGTCAATTGCTGCAGTTCCTGAATGCTCACCAGACTGTGCTGTTCTGTCAATACAATATGAATTTCAATAACTAGGTTGGTGAAACACGCGGTTATAACGCAGTATATTTACAGGTGCCATTGTGCTACCAGCTGATTGAACAGGGTACTACAAGACAAACCAATCCGTATTGTATGATTGATGAAGGAAGGGCAGTGGATGTTATCTATATGGACTTCAGTAAAGCCTTTGACAAGGTCCCTCATGGCAGACTGATACAAAAGGTGAAGTCACACGGGATCAGAGGTGAGCTGGCAAGTTGGATACAGAACTGGCTCAGTCATAGAAGACAGAGGGTAGCAGTGGAAGGGTGCTTTTCTGAATGGAGGGATGTGACTAGTGGTGTTCCGCAGGGATCAGTGCTGGGACCTTTGCTGTTTGTAGTATATATAAATGATTTGGAGGAAAATGTCTGATTAGTATGTTTGCGGACGACACAAAGGTTGGTGGAGTTGCAGATAGTGATGAGGATTGTCGGAGGATACAGCAGGATATAGATCGGTTGGAGACTTGGGCGGAGAAATGGCAGATGGAGTTTAATCCGGACAAATGTGAGGTAATGCATTTTGGAAAGTCTAATGCAGGTGGGAGGTATACAGTAAATGGCAGAACCCTTAGGAGTATTGACAGGCAGAGAGATCTGGGCATACAGGTCCACAGGTCACTGAAAGTGGCAACGCAGGTGGATAAGGTAGTCAAGAAGGCATACGGCATGCTTGCCTTCATCGGTCAGGGCATAGAGTATAAAAATTGGCAAGTCATGCTGCAGCTGTACAGAACCTTAGTTAGGCCACACTTAGAATATTGCGTGCAATTCTGGTTGCCACACTACCAGAAGGATGTGGAGGCGTTGGAGAGGGTACAGAAGAGGTTTACCAGGATGTTGCCTGGTCTGGAGGGCATTAGCTATGAGGAGAGGTTGGATAAACTCGGATTGTTTTCACTGGAACGACGGAGGTGGAGGGGCGACATGATAGAGGTTTACAAAGTTATGAGCGGCATGGACAGAGTGGATAGTCAGAAGCTTTTTCCCAGGGTGGAAGAGTCAGTTACTAGGGGACATAGGTTTAAGGTGTGAGGGGCAGAGTTTAGAGGGGATGTGCGAGGCAAGTATTTTACACAGAGGGTGGTGAGTGCCTGGAACTTGCTGCCAGGGGAGGTGGTGGAAGCAGGTACGATAACGACGTTTAAGAGACATCTTGACAAATAAATGAATAGGATGGGAATAGAGGGATACGGACCCCGGAAGTGCAGAAGGTTTTAGTTTAGGCAGGCATCAAGATTGGCGCAGGCTTGGAGGGCCGAATGGCCTGTTCCTGTGCTGTACTGTTCTTTGTTCTTTGTATCCAGGTTAGAGAGCACTAATGAATTACCATGGCCAACAGAACAACAAGTATTACTGGGAAAAACAGTATCAATGTAGTGAACACAAAGTGTGAAAAATGTAAATCCTCACTGTTATATGGCAGTTGGATCACTTGGTAAACATATCACAATCAACAGATCACCCTCTTCACAGTGCTTCAGGTCTCTACCTTTCTTTACCACTGACTAATTCACAGCGCACCACCTAAATATTTCATCATCTCTTGCCCGTCTCATGACTCAATGAGAAGGCTCAACACCACCTCCTTAAGGGAAACTAGGCATGGGCAATAAACGCTGGGCTTACCAGTGCCGGCCACATTCAGAGAATGAACAATAAGGAGCTACATCAATCACTACTGATGAAAGTGATGATAAAACAGACACTGCACCCAGATGCTTACTGCTGAGGTATCAGGCTGTGAAATGTTGCTGGAAAATAGCTCGGTGGATAGAATGTTGACCAACCTGCTTGAAATGGCTTCACAAGCCGATCCAAAGAAACAGTGGAGGGATTGTTAGTCTTTCATTTTGCTGGGTTGCACTTCTCTGTTGTACAATGCACAGGGAGATTTAAGACTGGTTTCCATTTCAAGCATCACAATTTTATAAACCGATCACATCACAGGAGAAGTATAAACAGCAACCTCACACAACATGGGCTATTTTACATTGCAAAATGAATGACATACTCTATAATTATTTTTCATAAAGAAAATGTTACTTCAGATTGCCAGCTGAAAGCAAGCAGCCTTTACCAGTGAGCTCCCTTTCATCACGAAATATATTCTGAAAACATTTTGATAGTTCCATATCCTAAGCTTCACGCAAACATGAATCCTGACAGAACTTTACCCAGAGAGTGGTGAGAATGTGGAATTTGTTACTACATGGAGTGGTCGAGGGGGGGTAGCATAGATGCATTTGAGGGAAAACCAGATAAGAACATGAGGGATAGATGGACATGTCAATAGGGTGAGATGAAGTAAACAGAGTTGGAGGAGGTTCATGTGGATCATTAACACTAGCATAGACCAGTTAGACCAAATGACTGGTTTCTGTGCCTAAATTCTATGTAACTGAACTTACCATTGAACTGAGCAAAATGTTTCAGCTCTTCCAGTCCATTCAGCTGCTCTTGGGGACAGCCAGATACACAAATAGACACTGAATTTATTTTACGGTTCTTGATGTCTACATTGCAGGTGTTCATAAAGAATACGTGTCTGTTTAGAAACAAAATACCTTGTTAATGCGTGAAAAGTAGTATTTTTTAAATCCTGGTCCAGCCCAGATCTAGCTTCTTGTCAATGAGTGAGCTTGTGAGCACACAATTTGTTGAGTCCAATAATCAGTTTCGTTGATACAAATACACGCATGTCGTCAGTAGCGTGATCATGTCACACCACCCGCACCCATAAGTCATACACTGCCCAGATGTCCGCTCGGGCTAGATGGGAAGAGTTCCTTTCACAGGCCTCAAACAGTGTGGTTTCTGAGGGTCAGAATTTCAGTGGGCACAGCTTGGAGGAATGGTAGAGCAACCATGAATGGTCCCTCGAAAACTCAAGCTCACAGCCACTCTGGAAGCACAGGTCACCCCTCACACTTACAGAAACTTTTTAACTTTCAGATATTCAACCATCGAGGATCATCAGACTTAATTTAAAGATTTTCAGTCAGTGGTTCGTTCCACACGGCAATAATTGTGTACTTGGAAATCTAACTGAGGGTATGTGAGAGTATGTCAGTGGGGGTAGGGTGGGACAGCACTCTGCTGCTTTAATACTTGGCTGGAAAAAATGGCAGAATGTACCCCATCCAGGACTGGCCACACAGTTAGCCCCTTATCTAAACCATTCCGTCAATGGCGGAGATGTCCAGCAGAGCCAGGTGCACATCCGCAGGAAGACAGGCTGCTTATTCAACCAACGTACGTGAATACCCCATGCCCCGCCCCACCGTGACCTGCTGGTGAATGCTGCAGAGCAGGCAGGGAAAGCCTTGTGAAATAGGAGGGAGAAGGACAGGAAGTTAAATATATTTTCAAAAATCATGCTATTGCAAAAAATTTTATTTTTTCACCCACAGGTCTCCTCCTTTTCCCATGAAATTTCTTCCCTCTCCTCCTCCCTCCTCTGAAGGCATTAGGTTACAACTTTAATGATCGCCTCTGACACCTCACATTCTCCGCGTGCAATTGCACAGTGTTGGAAGGCAACTGGAACACAGCAGACAACAAAGCTGATCCCGATCCTGTCGACCCGATTGGGGGCTTCACAGGTGGGAATAGGACTATAGCGACCCCTTTAGCATCTCGGCTGGGACCAGTGAACCCACTGAAGACCAGTGGTACAATCTGGGACTTTCCTGACTCAATTGTTATTGTAACGGAACTGTATTTATTTTCTTCTCAGATTAAAACAGTGTGCCTTTAAAAACTAAGAGGTGCACTATGCCAGCTGCATCTGTTACTAGGCAACAGCAGGAGAGTGAGGAGATCACATGGTATAATGTTTCAATTTAACTGTGTGTAAAAAACTAGCTAAAACCAGTTTTTGAGAGACACCTGCGAAGCGTGCTTACTGGAGGAAGGAGCTGTCTATTTCTCTCAGCAGAAATTCTACAACGAGCTACAGGCCATGTTCATTGCCTAAGGAGGAAAAAACCCTTTGAAGAGACCATTTGTATTTCTGGAGGTAGCAAAATTCCTTTTCTTTATTTCCAATCTAAGAGTCTTTGCTTCAAGATTGACTCCCTCTTGACTGCATTTTTTGGAATTCACAGTAAAGCTTCGACTGAGAGGCTGCTGGTTTTTAAAATCCGAGTGGACCCATTGCTATACTCCTTGTTTAAAGGACTGTGTGATGCCTGCTGCAGCTGAAGTGCTTTAAATGCCAATCTACTAAAAGACTGTTCATCAAATTCGCGTGGCGACTTCGAGTGACATCTAATTATTTTTACACTAGGATACCTCACCCATCAGGAATGTAACCCACAAAGACTTATAACCTAGTTATTTGTTCTTAAAAAACAGCTAATTTTTAAAACATTATTTTTTTAAAAAAAGGTTAACTTTTGATTTTTGAGTGTGTGTGTGTGTGAATGGGGGAGTCAGCTTAAAATAGGAAGTTATAAGATTTATCTTTATGGTGTTTAAGATTTAGTTTTTAATAAATAGTTAATTTGTTGTCCAAAGCTACCTGGTTTGGTCTGTTTTGTTCTGGGGTTACTACAGTGTTTAATTTGACTGTTTTCCGGTTGGGTGGGAAAACTTTAATAATATGCTGCGACCTGTGGAGTGATGGGACTGAATTTACAGTGCATTGCTCCCGCCTCTGTCGTAACACTAAAAACATCAGAGTCATCAGCAGGACTAAAGTCATTGAAACATCAACAATGTGAAACATCTCTTCACAGATGCTGCCTGACCTGCTGAGTGTTTTCCAGCAGTTGCTGTTTTCATTTCAGACTTCCAGACCGACGGCATTTTGTCTTTGGGCTTAAGTCTTTCTCACTTTAATACAACAACTCACTCCAGAAGAAGCATACGTATTCTCAGCATCTCTTAAGGGATTCACATGCTGTTATCTTCACTATTTTATTACAAGAGCAGACCATTCCATTCACAAACATCACTTTCTTGGAAAGCCATATAACGCCAAATTTGTTCCCCTTTCCCATTCCGCTTTTTTCCCTCTTCTTTCCTGCTCAGCCTCACCTCTAAAGTACTTTGAGGGATCTTTTGGTTTGTGAGGAGCACTGCAGAAATGCCATCTGCGATATTAATGGACACTGAATGAAAACCTATTCATCCCTGCTTCGCCAGCCACCTGCTCATTCCAAGCTGTGGGTGATAATTATTTACCCCAGAAACAAAACTGGTCATTACTCAATGAGCACATCAGGAACACTGTAAATATTCCCAACTCTCTGGACAGGACATATTAAAAACAATCCCGCAGGCTTATATTATGAAGGATTTTGTTTGAAGCAATGATCAGAAAGAGAAAGTGTATCAGTTTCAAATATTGCGTCAGCTTGGCTCAATGTTAGCACTCTCACTTGGACCAGGAAGGTTGTAGGGTCAAGCTCCACTGCAGAATTTGAACACAATCTTACTGTTTTTGTCTTGCCTGGTCTCCCACATTCTACCCTCCGTAAACTTGAGGTCATCCAAAATTCTGCTGCCCGTGTTTTAACTCGCACCAAGTCCCCTTCACCAACACCCTGTGCTCGCTGACCTACATTGGCTCCCAGTCAAGCAACATTTTGATTTTAAAATTCTCATAGTTGTTTTCAAATCCCTCCATGGCCTCACCCCCTCCCTATCTGTAATCTCCTCCAGCCCCACAACCCTCCAAGACATCTGCATTCCTCTAATTCTGGCCTCTTGTGCATCCCTGGTTTTAATCACTGCATAATTGGTGGCCACACCTTCAGTTGCCTCAGCCCCAAACTCTGGAATACCCTCCCTAAACCTCTCCACCGCTCCGCCTCACTTTCCTCCTTTAAGACAGGTCTTAAAACTTACCGCTTTGACCAAGCTTTTGGTCATCTCACATAATGTGTCCTTTTGTGGCTCGGTGTCATTTTTTAGCACCTTGGATTGCTTTATTACTTTAAAGGTGCTTTATAAATATAAGTTGTTGTTGTTACTTAACAAATGTAACTACACGTCAAGCATACTTAATTGACTGTAAAACCTTTTGGGACACCCAGAGATCGTGAAAGGTGAAGAAAATATATTGGCATTGAAGCCTTGTTTGACTGCCTTATGCAGTTCGCAAGGAATTTCCCTGAGATTTTCCTGAATTGGTGCAGGTTTTCTCCCCCATCGGTAAACAATGAAGTTTGGACTGCTTGATTAGCCAGCTAGCCTTTTAACATCCATCTTTTTTGTATTTTTATAAAACGCAATATTTCAAAAAGGTAATTTGATAGATATACTACACGCCCAAGGGCAGGTCCTCTGCTCTTTTTCTCCACCCAGGAGTGACGAGCATGACAGGGGAAGAGGGTATATCAGGTGGTTTCCATACAGTACGTACACACTGGTAAATCTTTTAAAAGATACCCACTTTCTGTTTGTCATATCTTGTCCCGACAGCGAGGCTCCCTTAATTGGAGAGTTTTTCTTTCCACAAATGTTTCCAAAGCTGTCATAACCAAAGATTAGTCTTTCTGCAGATCCGACTGTCACAGCATAGCCAGCTATAAACACCTGGGTGGAGAGATCACACAACCAGTCCACTGTCAGTAAAGAGGAAGAACAGTACTTGTGTGATAGATAGTTGGTGCTCCAAATAATATTTTTAATTAAATGTAACAAAATCATCCCATACTATTTATTTTATCCCTTCCTTTACAGTTAGAGTTCTGCAATAGAAAAACCTCCAGCCCAAAACAGGGTTGGGGTCCAGGGAAGTGGTGTTAACCTTTCTGACAAAGACAACAAGGTTTTTTATTGGTTCCAGATACAACAACAATCAGATTTGTGGCTCAGCATGACATGAAATATTTATCTGCACAACAATCAGAACTGCAACATTAGTTTGTACTTTCCAAAGAAAATACTGTCAAATGACAAGGGCGGCACAGTGGTTAGCACCGCAGCCTCACAGCTCCAGCGCCCCGGGTTCAATTCTAGGTACTGCCTGTGTGGAGTTTGCAAGTTCTCATTGTGTCTGCGTGGGTTTCCTCCGGGTGCTCCGGTTTCCTCCCACATGCCAAAGACTTGCAGGTTGATAGGTAAATTGGCCATTAGCAATTGCCCCTAGTATAGGTAGGTGGAGGGAAATATAGGGACAGGTGGGGATGTGGTAGGAATATGGAATTAGTGTAGGATTAGTATAAATGGGTGGTTGATGGTCGGCACAGACTCGGTGGGCCGAAGGGCCTGTTTCAGTGCTGTATCTCTAAACTAATCTAAACTAAACTAAACAGACTCTGGATCTGGGCAGCATTCAGGCTTGAGCTGATAAGTGGCAAGTAACATCTACACTGCACAAGTGCCAGGCAATGACCATCTCCAACAAGAAAGTGTCTAACCATCTCCCCTTGACATTCAACGCCATTACTATTGTTGAATTCCCCACCATCAACATTCGGGGGTTACCATTGACCATAAACTGAACTGAACCAGCCACATAAATACTGTGACTACAAGAGCAGGTCAGAGGCTGGGAATTCTGCAGTGAGTAACTCAACTCCTGACTCCTCAAAACCTGTCCTCCATCTACAAGGCACAAGTCAGGAATGTCATGGGTGCAGCTCCAACAAGATTCCAGAAGCTCAACACAATTCAGGGCAAAGCAGTCTGCTGATTGGCACACCGCCCATTTTGGTGGTGTTAGCTGAGGGAGAAATGTTGTCGGGGACATTGTGAGAACTCTGTGTTCTTGAAATGCCAGAAGGTGTGGATAAGATGTCAGCTTCTACTGCTCTGCGGTGCACCAAGAATTGGCAACCTGCAATTGAGTCATTTGCAGGAGTTTTAATTGCTCCTGCTTTAAACATCAAAATGCTCGAGCTAGATTTAAATTCGAGACTCAATACTTGTAAATAAATCATGTCTACTGGCAAGGCTGCAGATCAGATCAGCGCACATACCCACCAAACTGCTCGGAACCAGAGCAAACATGACCCAACAATGACTGTTTAACAAGTGTTTTAAAAAAATGCCAGAATCACAGTTATCAACTAAATGTAGACAAAACAGCCCATAAATTCTAGTGGCGCGCTTCTGGTGGGGGCGGAGAGAGGCATTTGCTTGCAATGCCTTAGGTATGGGTGTGTGCCTGTGTGCACGGTGGAAATTTACTGTGCTGCTTTGACACACGCCCAGAGAAGAGGGAGTCAAATTACAAAACTGAAAACTGTTTCCACTTTCACTGGAGTTCTGTAATCAAATGCTTTTAGGAAATCAGACTTTTAAATGCACCCCTTCCCTACCACAACCAACACGCTTTGCAATGCTGAATTCCACAATGCTCAGCCTTCCCTTGCATCCAGTATGGCAAATCAAGATAAATACGTGATTTAATTAACTTCCCTTGTTTTTATGTGATCATAATATGCCCTCCCATTTGTGAGCAGGTGGATTATGCATCTATCCCTATTACCACCTTAATTTCCCTCAGGCGGAGAAAATAGCGGGGTGCCACCAGGTACCACCCCATATTTCGCCCCCACCACATTGCTTTTGTGGTCCCAGGGCCAAATTCCAATAACTGAATGGGGAACGGATAGAAATGCAGATGAAATATATGGTGATGTATATTGGGATAGTAAAAACGAGTGAATGAATCGAAAAATGAAAATATGAAGCCAGCGTAGCGTTGTAATGCCGTTGGTGTTTTGAAGGGTGTTAAAGAAGGAATAACGGTTCCAAAAATTGCAGCATTAGGTTATGAGGAATGGTGGTGTCAAAAGTTTCAGGCCCACTATGGATGAACTGTTCCGTTGGCCGTTAGTGTTGCTAATGATCTGCGCACTCGCTTGAGGGCGAAGAATGCACACAACAACATTGCAATTTATTTATTTTCCACTCACTCGTTTGGGTTGAAGCTGCATTTTTCTATAAATCCAGAC
The DNA here is from genome assembly GCF_036365525.1 of Heterodontus francisci. Taxonomy (NCBI): domain Eukaryota; kingdom Metazoa; phylum Chordata; class Chondrichthyes; order Heterodontiformes; family Heterodontidae; genus Heterodontus; species Heterodontus francisci. Next base: position 25,613,245 of record NC_090378.1, on the reverse strand, counting down.
CCCTTCCAAAAATAGAAGATTTCCTGGACAGACCATTGGTATGTGAAACCAATTAGTTTAAGGATCACTGTGAATTCAACCATAAATCTTCAAATAGTAACGTCAATCCATGCCCTCACATTGTAGATAATTATGCTTGTTTCTTATTCCCGATATGAAGGCAGTTGACCTTATATAGTCAGAGCATGGAGTAGATAATTCAAGCCCACAGTGATATGATGTGTGTAGGGTATGCAGTGGTTTCTTTAGTCATACAATTTTGAGATTTTATTTTGGCAATTACTTCAAGAAGCGTCACTGAAAGAGGGAAAACGTAGATTGAATCAACCCAAATTTCAATATTTGTAACATACCTCACAATAACTATCATATAAATTAGCCCAGCATGTTGAAAGCAATTAGTTAACTTACAAGTCCTTTCCATTGTCTGTAAATGTGGGAAACAATTGCCTTCAGGAACTAAAGAGCTATAAAAATACTGGCTGCACTAAGGGCTCAAATGGGCAAGTTATTGACTTGAAGGCTGCAACATCCAAAGCTGAACACAACAATTTGCCTTTCAGATACAGGCTCCATTTTTAGTATATCTTTGGGCTAACTTGACTTTCTCACGGGTTAACACTTCAGTTAATTAAGTATGGTGTTATACTCCAAAGGTATAATAACCAAGTAATGTTAGCCCATTAAATGTTGCAACTTGGTCGTAAATAATTGCTTGTGAAGCATTTAAGACATAAATTGTTTGGTAGTACAGAACTTGAGTATTGCTGAAAACAGAGACATTTTGTTGAAGCTTTTCATCTTGCACTCATCTGGACAATTCGCAAGAATACCAATGTAAGGGAAAGCAACAAATTTATACTGTGTGAGAAGAGAGTGCTGACTGGTTGGCAAGTGGACTCTGATTGATAGAGGCCTTGCCATGGAGAATGCGCCAGTTTATGGTGACTGACAGTTAACTGCCAAGCTTGTTTGAAATTTAAACCAGACAGCTTGACTCTGAAAGGACAATGCCTTGACCAGAGTCAAGCTGCCTGGTTTAAATTTCAAACAAAGCTTGGCAGTTAACTGTCAGTCACCATAAACTGGTGCATTCTTCATGGCAAGGCGTCTACCAATCAGAGTCCACTCGCCAAAAAATCAGCACTTTCTTCTCATAGAGTAACAATTTGTTGCTTTCCCTTACATTGGTATGCTTGCAAATTTTCCTGATAAATGCAAGACGAAAAGCTTCGACAAAATATTTCTGTTTTCAACAATACTCATTTACGATATCTTGAGGATGTATCAGACACTATATAAATACAAGTTTTTTTCTATTCTTCACCAGAATATTTGTGGAAACCAGTCATTTATGATGGCATCAATGGGTTTGTGGGACCAGTGGGGAGCATGTGCAAGCTGTTGTCTGAACAGATGACTTGTCAAATAATCTGGTTTCAAAGCTTGTTTTTTTTTAAGATAGACCCTAACTGAAAGTGAAACTAAAACTGAAACAGAAAGAAACTAAAACTTCAGGTTCTGGGGAAAGAGAAACTGGTTAGAACCAGATAAAAGGAACACAGAGCCATCCAAGATCAGATCATGCAGGAGTTGCGTGCCAGCAAGCTGAAGAAAGTGAAGACTGGATCCAGGAACTGTTCTGTTACTTAAAGCAGCCGATTAACCAGACCCGGCCATACAGTGCATAGGGTTGTCAGTGAAGGGCTTGGCAATACTAGAGGATCTACGCCATCAAGGCTGCCGTGAGCAGAGCTGAGGAGGGTCTGGAGAAGTGCGCTGTTTTGAGTGAAGACTGTACCCATGAATTTTGAGTTGAAGGGGAACTGCTGTCGGATCAGAATCGGTGGCTACATCTTGGAAGAAAGGAGCTGGAGATCTACCTGAGAAAGCTCAGAACATTGAAGAACTTTGGTGCTATATAGGCTGAGTGGACTGTCCAGTAAATCCTTGAGATCTGTGTTTGTTGTATCTGGGAGTTAATGTGTAATTTGTAATATATACACACACTGTGATTTGTCTGTTAATTCATGTTTAATTTATGTTGATTTGGTTTCATTGTTAGAGTAAAAGTTATAAAAGTGAAATCTTGTCCATTTCTCTTTTTTATTGGGGTTGTTCAGTAAATTTGGTTCTTTTGGTTTATTCATCTCTGCAGGGATCATTACACATTGCAGTCAAAATGCTGGACTACGGTGTTGGTTAATGATATAATAAAGTAAACTTACTGGCGTTAAATGCAGGTATGGCCTTGAAATTGTTAGCATTTATCCACAACAAAGTCTCTCAAGTTTAAGGCAGTAGTTTATGTTTTGGGTTTTGATTGTCACAGTGGATGGTGCATGCAACCCATTTAATCGACGCTTCATCCAAAATGAATAACTAGCAACCATGATGATTAACAGTCATGACTGACTGCGTACCCGAAACAGAGTTTAGTTTTGTCAGAAATCATTAGACTATTTCCACCTCCCAAGAATTTATGGCAATAAATGTCAGTACTCTTAAGCCCAAAAATGTAAACACATTTAACAAGATTTATTATTTTTCCTTCTATTTGTTTTCTTCATTTGAAATTAAAAAGTTTACTGGTACTAGACTGGAAATGGTTTATGTGTTTCAAAACAAAGAACCACAAAAACTTTATATGTCCTGGATTATGAGACAAAACAGACCAGTGCAAGTATACAAAATCAATTCCCTGACAAGAATATTCATCAGGGGCACCAGATAATTCTTTACCTTTAACTCATCAGGAACTGGGTGCTACCACTGTGCTATTTGACATTCGCTCACAAGATTGGGGACAGTAAATATGCTCTTTTTAAATAGTTAAAGCCCTATTCCTCTGTTGCCCGATTTTCATAATATTTCATTCAGAACATTGACAAAATCCACTGAGAAAAACTTTGCTAAATTGAACAACCTACTCCATTGAGCTTATGACAAAGGCAGGATTCACTGCAATGTAAGCAGTCAAAATGCAAGATGCAGTCCCTCCATTCGGGTGAAAGGTTGGTGTGAAGTGCCTGCAGGTTTGGAATTTACCGGAACTAAGGGAGTAACTGTTTACAGCTGAAATGTACAACGTATTGTAAAGTCTTTACAACACAGCAACTGGCCATTTGGCCCAGCACGCCTTTGCTGGTGTTTATGCCCCACACGAGCCTGAACCCGCCCGTCTTCATCTAACCCCATCAACATATCCTTCTGTTCCTTTCTCCCTTATGTGCTTATCGAGCTTCCCCTTGAATGCACCTATGCAAATTGTCCCATCTACTCAGTGACAGCGTGTTCCACTTTCTAACCACTCTCTAGGTAAAGAGGTTTCTCCTGAATTCCCAACTGGCTTTATTAATTGTCTTGTATTTATAGCCCCTAGATTTAGTCTTGCCTGCAAGTGGAAACATCATCTGCATGTCTACCCTACCTATCAAACCCTTTCATAATCTTGAAGACCTCTATCAGGTCAATCCTCAGCTTTCTCTTTTCTTGAGAAAAGAGCCACAGCCTCTTTCCTGATAGGTATAAGCTCTCAGTTCTGGGATCATTCTAGTAAATTGTTTTTGCGCCTTCTCCAGTGCCTCTATATCCTTTTTAGAATATGGAGACCAGAAATGTGCACAGTACTCTAAGCGTGGTCTAACCAAAGTTCTGCACAAGTTTAACATAACTTCCCTGCTTTTCAATTCTATCCCTCTAGAAATTAAACCCAGAGCTGTGTTTGCTTTTCTTATGGCTTTATTAACCAGAGTCCCATTTGATTTTGATCAATATGCATAAGTTCCACAAAATAAACAGTGTGACGTGTCAGTTTCATAACAATTAAATCATTTTCACTTCATCCGACATACAAAAGTATTGTTCCAATGCTGATTACAAATCTACACAGAAATCAGAAAGACTTGCCCACTCATTATCTGTTCTGTTTGTGGATAAGCAGCATATGCCACACATAGGTCCAAGTTACTGCCTAATACACATTATGTATCAGTAACCATGCACCGTCGCTGTCACTATTAACAACATAGCATATTTCTATATTGTTCACATACTTTACAGGGTGATGGGATGCTGAGTGTGAAAGATCCCACAGCACTATTTTGAAGAAAAGCAGAGGAGTTACCCAGATACCCCGACCACCATTTATTCCTCAACCAACTCCACTAAAAATGAATTATCTGGTCATTATCACAATGCTATTTGTGGAATCTTGCTGTGTGCAAATCAAATTTGCACTTTCTGCATTACAACAATGACTACACTTCTAGAAGTACTTCACTGACTATAAAGCATTTTAGAATGTCTGAAGATTGTGAAAGGTGCTATACAAATGCAAGTCTTTCTTTGAGTTGGAGCAAGGGAAGAGAGAGGTTAGGAGAGGGAAAAAGTACAATCGAACAGAATGGTTGCTCGCATGCTGTTGAAGGCACCAATAACACTAACTTAAGGCTAATTATCTCACTTTTTTGGAAAATCATTTGCAATGGAATAAGATGTCAGTCCATTCAGTAAAGAAGAATATTCTGAAAGAGCAAAATACATATCAACTTCCAGAGCAGAAGGTTCACACAAAGTGCTTAGGAATTTTTGTCAATACCTTGGCAAAATATTCAGATAAATGTGGTGGTCACACATGAACAAGCAGAAAATTTATGCCAATTTGTTTCTTTCCAATTTACACCCCCTCCCCCCTGACCCCACCCATCCTGGACCAGAAAAAGCCATCCCACTCGCAAGTCTCACCCCTATTCTTTGGCCTGTTTCATTCCTGTACATTAATTGGGAGAGACAACAAAAGACAGAGCCATGAACCCATTTGAGACCTCTGTTAAAAATCCCTTTCCAATTCCTCATGGTTGTTAGGCAAGGTCCTGGAGGCTCCAAATCCATTAAGGGGGGGGGGGGGAATGTGGTCAGAGGAAGGAGGGGGGACTGATTCCAATGGGTAAAGCCAACCTATGGCACCTCACCCAAGTAGCCGGTAATCATGTATGAGCCAAGATGATGCGTCAGCTGGCTATTCAATTACTAAATGCTAAGCCCATTCTGTCCTCGCTGCACATCCTTTCATGCCCATTTTCCAGCAGAGATAACAGATTAGTCATCCTTGATGTTTTACGTCTTAGCTCAGATATGGAGAATTCAACTCAAGAGCTTTAACTAAGGTGAGCACCAACTTTAAGATAATTGGCAAAAGAACTAGAGGTGGGGAGATGAGGAGAATTTTTACCCAGCCAAGTTGTTGCGATCTGGAATGCACTACCAGAAAGGGTGATGGAAACAGATTCAATAGTAACTTCCAAAAGGGAATTGGATATATACTCGAAAAGGAAAGATTTACAGAATAGGGAAAGAACAGGGATATGAAACTCAAAGGGCTGGCACAGGTACAATGGGCTGAATGGCCTCCTTCTGTGCTGCATGATGCTATGAAGATAGCAAAGCAGAGGAGAAATGTTTGTGTATTGCAGTTCAAGCTGCAGCCGAGTCCGAGCAAAGGGCGCAACAATGAGACAAAAGGTGAGTCAGTCACCATTAACATTCAGGCATCTTCGTTCTTCAAATACTCCACATACCACCAGTCAGGTGACTAGCTGGGAAAATTCCAGAGTTACTTGTCTTTTGGTTTGGTTCTTACAACCTTCTCTTTTTACGACCATTTCAAGAGAACTACCTCACAAGCTAATTAAAGTTATTTTTACATATAAAATACAAATAGGCACTCACCATTTGACAGGCAGAGAGAAAAGAGGTTGATTCCTGTTCCGAAGTAAATATTTTATACAGGTGGAGAAGGGCGCCACTATAACCTGCACTCTCAATGCCTGCTTTACACCCTTACATGGGTTTTTTCAGTGCAGTCAGTACAAAAAGATTTTCAAGTGTTATTTACACAGGTACAAGAATAAATAAGCTACAAAGTCCCTTCTGTAATAAGTACGTAATTTATGCTCAAAACACAAGCTGTTTAGGATTTTTTGCCACAACCTAAGTTTTGACAGAATGTTTAGTGCATGAACAATCCTCAACGAAGATCAACGGGAATGCAGGCCAGGTATAACGCCTTAACTAAACTAAAGTGAAGGACAGGGGATAGCGGGGTGTGGGGCCACAGAAGCTCTGACAGTAGATGGGATGATTTCTTTGCGGGCAGGCAAAACATTCATGCCCTTCCTGCTGCCATGGAAACAGTTAAAAGAATTTACCTGGAGTGCTTTCAGGGTGGCCTCCTGCAGACCCTGTAAGGATCACTGGTTGCATTCCATTGGGTAGGGCTTGTAAATGCACAGACAATGCTTTGGAACAGTAAAACTGTATCTGGGTCCTAGGTACACCATAGCGCCTCAAACTGCTTGGATTAATGAGGCTCTTGCCTATTTTATTTATTTTATTATTTTTTTTATTTTATTTATTTTATTTATTTTGGGAGAAAGCACTGGACAAAAAAATTATATAGCGTCTTTAATGCAGTAAAATGCCCCAAGGCGCTTCACAGGAGCGTTAACAAAATTTGACTCTGAGCCAGATAACAAGATATTAGGACAGATAACCAAAAGCCTCGTCAAAGAGGTTTAAGGAGCGTTTTAAAGGAGAAAAGAGAGATAGAGAGGTGCAAAGGTTTAGGGAGGGAATTCCAGGGCTTAGGACCTTGGCAGCTGAAGACACGGCCACTAATGGTGAAGCAATTAAGATCAGGGATGCGCAAGGCCAGAACTGGAACGATGCAGAGATCTCGGAGGGTGTAGGCTTGAGGAGGTTACAGGGATAGGGAGGGGCAAGGTCATGCAGCGATTTGAAAACAAGAATGAGCATTTTAAAATCAAGGCATTGCTTAACCAGGAGCCAATGTAGGTCAGCGAGCACAGCGGTGATTGGCGAATGGGACTTGATGTGAGTTCAGAAATGGGCAGCAGACAAGGCCAAAATCTTCTCCAACGTAACTAAGTTCACAAGTTTTAGAACAGACAGATCGATGTAGACATTTGCAATCAGGCAACTACAGATAAGCAATAGCTGTGACCTTGTATCTGCCTTGAACTTGTCTCCATCCCAAGAACAAAATAAAAAAAATTGCTGCCAGACTTGAATTGCTGTGAACGTAAAGCAGTACTGGTGTAAATCATTCTGACTAAAGTACCGTCAGGATCAATGTTCAGTCCAAGTATTGCACGAGTTGATTAAATATCTTACAATTGCATCAACTTTAGTAGGGCAAGGAAGATAAAATCTAAAAAGTGTGTTGGTAGTTTTTTAATATTCTCACCAATTGTTTTAACTCTTGATAATCAATGTGTTCACTGCATGCAAGAGAACAATACCACATTTAGTTCTCAAGTATTGTATTCATTATGAAAGATCAAATCACACTCTAATGTACATCAGTCCTACTTATTTACTCTGATTAGTAATATGGTGAAACCAATTTCACCAGTGATGATAATATAATAAAAGTAAAATACTGCAGATGCTGGAAATCTGAAATAAAAACAAGAAATGCTGGAAATACTCAGCAGATCTGGCAGCATCTGTGGAGAGAGAAGCAGAGTTAACATTTCAAGTCAGTGACCCTTCCATTAGAACACTGACCTGAAATGTTAACTCTGCTTCTCACTCCACAGATGCTGCCAGACTTGCTGAGTATTTCCAGCATTTCTTGTTTTTATTTCACCAGTGATGAACCTGACAAGGTGCTGGGCCAATGTGAAACTATAACCAAACCAAGGCCCAAATGTCTTTGACACTGGCCTTGGAGGACAGACCACTACAGCATCACAACAGATCATTTATTGAAAGGTCATCGACCCGAAACGTTAACTCTGTTTCTCTCTCCACAGACACGGCTTGATCTGTTGAGTATTTCCAACATTGTATATTTTTAGATCAAATTTTCCAGCATCATTGAATGAAAGACTTGCAATTAGTCACCGCTTTATCACATATCTCTGAAATGTAATGTTTATTTGTAAAACTCAGCCTCCTCACTCCAACACTGCGACTTTCACCGCATCCCAATACTGTGCCAAGAGGAAAGCTAGGATGCCACAGAACATCACTGACATCAAATAGCAACTGAATGTCAAGAATAATCTTGCATTGCTCTTTCCAAAAATCAAAATACTTTTAAAATCCAAAATGCCTCTACGGTAATCGTATGCAAGTTCCCAATGGGCAGTCAAGGACCACAATGGAAGGCAAAGTCCAACGAATCGGAGAATAGTTCAGACTTGAAAAACATTTAACACAATCTTGATTCACCTCTAGAACATTCCTGGAACTGTTAGATACTAAGAAAATATTACAGATTATATAGTATATGTAATAATCTCAGTGAAAACATAGCTATCTATAGAATGCACGGAGATAACCATCTCAGTTCATATACTAGAATTGCATAACTACTTTAAAAAAATGACCCCACAATACCCAGTTATTTCATTATTTATTCACTCACCCCGGTGTTTTAAGGATCTCCATCAAGAAACAGGCACTTAAAATTACTCCTGCTTACAAAGTGCTATATTTCATAATTATTGTGCTTCCACAGTGGCACAGTGGTTAGCACCACAGCCTCACAGCTCCAGCGACCTGGGTTCAATTCTGAGTACTGCCTGTGTGGAGTTTGCAAGTTCTCCCTGTGTCTGCGTGGGTTTCCTCCGGGTGCTCCGGTTTCCTCCCACATGCCAAAGACTTGCAGGTTGATAGGTAAATTGGCCATTATAAATTGCCCCTAGTATAGGTAGGTGGTAGGGAAATATAGGGACAGGTGGGGATGTGGTAGGAATATGGAATTAGTGTAGGATTAGTATAAATGGGTGGTTGATGGTCGGCACAGACTCGGTGGGCCGAAGGGCCTGTTTCAGTGTTGTATCTCTAAACTAAACTAAACTAATTACATTCTTTTATCTAACTGCTAGAAAACAATGTCCTGAGGGTTTTATGAATGCTATGTATAAAATGATCACATTTCAATAAAGAGCAGCTGTTGCTTTATTGAGATGTTTTCAGACAGAGCCAAGTTCCTGAAATTTCCAGGATGAACCTCCAAAGCCCCTCTGGACTCCATTACATCAATTAGCAGGGCACCTTTATACCATAACTGTCATCAACTCCTGCAGTGCTAACTTTGAAATGATGGGTTCTTTCCTGATTTCACTTGTCAGCACCAACATTTGTTACAGTTGCAGATAGTTGCCTTGTATAATGTATTGGTTAGGCTACTGGATTAGCAACCCAGAGATTGCAAGTTCAAATTATATAAAGAACCATAAAAGCTCACTGTGCTAAAAGAGACAACATCGCCCACCAAGTCTGTGGTGACGGCAACCTGAAACCCTCTCCCGCTAAAAGTGTTGAGGCTTGGTCAATTGAAAATTTCACAACTGAGATTTATTTCAGATTTCCAGCAGCCACAGTTTTTTGTTTTCGTATTATGGATAGACTTTTGTTGGGCAAGGGTATTAAGGGATATGGAACGAAGGTGGGCAAATGAAGCTGAGATGCAGATAAGTCATGATCTTATTAAATGGGGGTAACAGGCTGAATGGCCTACTCCTGGTCCCATGTTCCTTGGCCTTTTGCTGGAACAAGCCATACTAACCCACTCCTCTGCTCTCTTCCCAAAGCGCTGCATGTTTCTCTGCTTCAGAAATTGATCTAATTTACCATTTTTATAAAAAGAATTGGAGGAATTATCACCCCCGGGAATGTTATTTTAATTTGAATTGTTAAGTCTCCTTCAAACTTTGTTTTTTTTTTGTTCCCAAATATTATTGGTGTCCCTTCAATAGGGGCACTTAGTCCCTCCTTTTAAGTTATGATTAGGTTCTAAGGAGCTATAAACTTCTATGCTTTGATAGCACTTTGCTACACCACTTGGAAGGGCACAGAAATTGTATAATGAGCATGCCCGCACCATGTAAGCATAATGTATGTTGATTGCAGGCGAAGTGGAATAAATGAGATATCTGTCAGGGCACTGCATCAGAGTGAGGAGGAGTAACCAGAAGAAGTGCTAGAAAGGAGAGGAGACCCAAAGCAGTCAGGTTCCAACTCAAATTCCTTCCTCTTGGTCAACTTAGACAACTAGAAAAAGTTGAGAATTTCAGGACTTGCCTCTTTCTGTTTTTTTAGATCGATGGGTGCAGGGGTGTTATTGGAGATCTTTGGAATACTTGCACCACATTTTATGATGTTGACAGTTTACACGATGAGTTGACTGCTGGCTCATATTCATTCCTGTTAACAAATGCTTCTTACTCTAGTTTATGGTACATTATAAAATAAATAAAACTTAAAAAAGATAGTCACTGGGGAAATCCTTGGCTGTTCCTTAAAGGTTAGTTGCACAGATTTTTTAAAAAAAGTTTGTTCAAAAGCGCCTGTTCAAGTTACTGGCCCTATGTGGTGCCCATAAGCACTGAGCACTGACGAATCGCAAACCAATAGAGAATGCTGTGGATGTAGACGAGCATCAAGTGTATCAGGTAATTATCAACAGAACTTTCAAGAGTGTATAACACAACCGAATCACTCACTGACTGCTTGAATAGGATTTTCTACCTGTGCTGTTGTTGACAACTTGTTTCGCTCAAACATACAAATGCTGGTTAATATTTTAATGACTGCAGGGAATCAAACCATCATCATGACTGAAACATGATGGGAGTGATTTTCAGCTTTGCCACCTGGGCAGTAATGTGGGGGAATTGAAATCCTGCATATTAGACAACGTGCAGGGAGTCCACTTTTCATCCCATTGATTTCACTCTATCACCCAGGAGGCAAGCTGAAAATTACGCCCCCCCCCTCCCCCCAAATGTGCTTTAATGGATATCTTCCTATGGGTTAAGGCGGCTACATAACATGCAATTATTAATACAGCTAGGCCAGCCATTCTGTACTTGACTGAAATCATTAGATAAACTAGGCATTAGTATCAAATGCCTAAAACCAATGGATTCTGGAGAAATGTCTAGGAATTTGAGAAAGGCGGATCTTACTGTATTTTTAAAAAATGTAGCAAAAGTAACCAAGGAAACTACAGGCCTCTGAGTTTAATGTCCATTTTGGATAAAGTTATGGAAACTCTTCTTGAAGATAAAATTTTGAAGCATCTGGATAGAAATAAAATCATAAAAGATAGGCTGTATGTGCTTGGATACAGAAGCCTTGTGAATCTGATTGGTTTTCTTTGATGGTGTGACAAGGGAGCTTGATAGGGGTAAAGCAATGGACGTGATGCATTTGGATTTCAGCAAGGCCTTTGATGTGGTTCCTTTGGAAAGGTTGGTACTGTAAATCAAATTAGAATCAGTGAAAATATTTTGTCATGGATACATAATTCATTGACCAATAGATCACTGAGAGTGGTGGTATAGGTAGTCATCAGCCTGGGAGAATTCTACCAATCCCACCGGAGTCTGTTTTGGGATCTCTCTCGTTTAATATCTTCATAAATGTTCCGGAGCTAGGAGTCACAAGCACAGTGACTAAATTTGAAAATAATACAAAGCCATTGAAGGTGGTAGACTGCAGCTCTGAACAGGATAAGTTACAGGAGGATTTGAATATACTTCGGAATTAGGTAAAAAAGGTGGCAGATGAAATTGAATGCTTTACATGGAGACAAAAAATCCAGGGAAGGATAATTACTTAAATGGAAAGAAAATAATGCATATGGAAAATAAAAACAATCTAAAGAGATCTGAAGGTCTTGATTGACAATTATGTGACAATTATGGTCATTCACTTCCAATAAAGCACACATGTCCAGCTTCCTCTGCTCCCAACTATGCTCTCCCCAAGTATCTTCACAGGTTCATGCATCTCATCAACCAGCACTGTAGGCAGATGATTTGTCAGACCAACCCTGGTGAGTATACCTCATCTGACTTCTCTCCAAAACCCCTTCTCCTTTCAGAGAATTGACTTGCAACCACAAGAAAACTAAAGCGAGATAGAGAACTCACTGGATAATTGTGAAGAAAATGTGAGACCTACAACTCCACCACAAAATGTTCTTCCATTATCAGGCCAGAAATTTAACCTGATGTAAGGAGGCAGTTACTGTAGTTTAGTACTGTATTTATCTCCATTACTTCTTCAATTTTATATTTAAAGATTGTGTTGAAAATGTTATCTGGACTAGTTTTAAACTCATAGATTAATTATTCATTCTCAGACTACTGTTCCAATGGTTAAGATTGAATTGAAGTCATTCTGTTTCTTTTGGCTGAGCAATATATTTTTCCTGCTTGTTCTGACTGCAACACACTCACCATTCCACCCCAGAAGAGACAAAAGATAATGAGCCACAGGACATCTGTGGACCTCCTGTAAATCTGTGGCCTCCATTCCCTGTGAGGCTCGACTTCACTGGACACCTGAAATAAATGTCAAAAAAAAGAGGAACGATCAGTTTTTTTTGTTTGGTTCAATCTCATTTCTTCTACAATGTTGAGGTTTACTCTGAGCTTTCGTATATTTTGAAGACATACCATCAGTAATTAAGAGGACCTAAAAATGTGTGTAGCATACCAATAGGTCTAGCTTTTCACAATACATTTGCAACAAGTAGTTGTGATCTAGGTTGGAATGCTATAAATGATAAATTAATCCATAAACTATCTGCCGGACACCAGTTACCAGTTAAATTAAGACATGGTCAAAACCACATTGCAATAACCGATACAAAAGACCAATTAATCAAAATGAAGCTCACAGAGAAGTTAAAAGGGTTTCATTTTTGGATCTGATTTACTAAAAGCCTATACGAGAAAAATGTACATTTTGTGATTTCAGAAATTTTAGGCATCCCGAAAATGTATGTACTACTGAGTGGCAAAAATAACCCAGAATATTCCACATCACTATGTTGTTCTGTCAGCAATTTGACTCACATGTAATGCATTTCTGCACAGCTCAAGCTGTACTAGTCATAGTCATAGAGAGATACAGCACTGAAACAGGCCCTTCAGCCCGAGTCTGTGCCGACCATCAACCACCCATTTATATTAATCCTACATTAATCCCATATTCTCTACCACATCCCCTCCTACATTAATCCCATGTTCCCTACCACCTACCTACACTAGGGACAATTTACAATGGCCAATTTACCTATCAACCTGCAAGTCTTTGGCAGTGGGAGGAAACCGGAGCACCCGGCGGAAACCCACGCGGTCACAGGGAGAACCTGCAAACTCTAATTATACCGACCTGCCGATAGTCTCCGAGATTTCAAAAATGAACTTCCGGTGCATCTACAGTTATCTGATGGGGTTCATTTTCAACAATTATGCCAACTTTGTACTAATTAAATTACAAATTAATTAACATGTGAAATGGTAACAAAAAGGTACAGCACTGAAACCATTTTGAAATTAAATTTTTGCACAGATCCAGAAATGGTGTGTTGCTTGCAATCATCTCCAATTCAAAGCTATTGGCCTCTCTTTTAAAACAATATGCAGGGAATCATGACTCTGAATTTGCTGGAGTGGGGAAACCCCATTACTTTCTTCACTCGACCGCTCAAAAATGTTTTGCACCCCAAATAGCTGGGAGTGCAAACTGATAACAGATTTCAATTGTACAAAAGCATTCACATCCTACTGTGTGGAATTAACTCAAGCATAGCGACAAAATACAAATTCTTGATCCATGCACCAAATGTTCAATTACATAGTTTCTAATGTGTAATACACTAACTGTAAGTAAATTGCTGGTTCAATTAAACAGCAGCACATTATGGAAGTTTAATAATTCTGGGGTCAATGGATGTTTGTGTTGAAGAGACATTGTTGTTAGTGTGGGGAACTGAATAATCCTGAAGAGGAACCATGCCTTTTCCAAAATCCCTGTCTATGTTTATTCAATACTCTTGGTCTTGTTGATCCTCTGCACCCAGCTTACCAAACTGAATGAAAACATTACGTCCAAGACCAGGCTTTCTGCCACATGCATAGGTAAGTACTTAGAAACATAGAACATAGAAAACAGGAGGAGTAGACCATTCGGCCCTTCAGGCCTGCTCTGCCATTCAAAAAAGATCATGGCTGATCATCTAATTCAGTACCCTGTTCCCACTTTCTCCCCATATCCCTTGATCCCTTTGGCATTAAGAAATATATCTATCTCCTTCTTGAATATATTTAATGGCTCGGCCTCCATTGCCTTCTGCGGTAGAGAATTCCACAGGCTCACCACTCTCAGTGAAGAAATTTCTCCTTATCAGTTCTAAATGGCATACCCATATCCTGAGACTGTGACCCCTGGGCCCCTACTCTCTGCGCATGCGCTGCGTTCCACATTGCCAGGACTGGTTGGCGCATGTGCAGATGATGTTATCACGTAACGTGGGCAGAGAGCGGGGGTGGGGGGGGGAGAGAGCGGCCAAAGACCTTGGTGGTGGTGGTGGCGTGTGTGCCCACCCGCTCGCTTTCCCTCCCCACCCGCCCACTTGCTCACTCCCTCCCCGGCCTGCCCGCTCGCTCTCTCCCTCCAACCATAGTGTGGTGCCATGTGTTTAGGTTGCCTTCGTGTGATTATTTCAGCAGCGCCATCTTTAATCCTGGCAGCTGCCTGACGTCGCAGACTGTGACGTTTTAGTGGCACAGGCTGCATTTGCGCATGTGCCACTGCAGTGCCACCTAGTGGTTGCATTGTCAGCAAATGCAGCCTTCAGCGACTGGTGCACGAGGACACCCAGGTCTCGTTGCTCCTCCCCCTTTCCCAATCTAATCACCATTCAGATAATAATTTGCCTTTCTGTTTTTACAACCAAATTGGATAACCTCACATTTATCCACATTATACTGCACCTGCCATGCATTTGCCCACTCAACCAACTTGTCCAAATCACATTGGAGCCACTTTGCATCCTCCTCACTGCTCACATTTCCCCCCCACCCCCGCCCCCCCAGCTTTGTGTCATCTGCAACCTTGGAAATGTTACATTTAGTTCCCTCACCCAAGTCATTAATATATATTGTGAATAGCTGGGGCTCAAGCACTGATCTCTGCGGTACCCCACTAGTCACTGCCTGCCACCCGGAAAAAGACCCGTTTATTCCTACTCTCTGTTTCCTGTCTGTCAACCAATTCTCAATCCATGCCAGTATATTACCCCCAAACCCATGTGCTTTAATTTTGCACACTAATCTCTTATATGGGGCCTTATCAAAAGCTTTCTGAAAATCCAAATACACCATATCCACTGGTTCTTCCTTATCTATTGTACTAGTTACATCCTCAAAAAACTCCAGTAGATTTGTTAAGCATGATTTCCCTTTTGTAAACCTATGCTGACTTTGTCCAATCCCGTTTATGCTTTCCAGGTGTTCTGCTATCACATCCTTTATAATAGACTCTAGCATTTTCCCCACTACTGATGCAAGGCTCACTAATCTGTAGTTCCCTGTTTTTTCTCTCCCTCCTTTATTAAATAGTGGGGTTACATTTGACACCCTCCAATCTGTAGGAACTGTTCCAGAGTCCACAGACCCTGGATTTGCTGCAGTGGAGCAACTCATGCCACGCTCCGCTGGTTAGACCTTTTCCCTCACCCTGCAGTTTGAAATGTTTTTGCCCTGTAAATTGCAGGAAGTGTGAGCCGATAATGCCACAGCGAGGACAAAAGGGCAAAGGGAACTTAGTGAACGCTGAGCCCAACAGTGTATCCCCTTAAACATTGAGATTTAAGGATTCAGGAGGAAACAGGAATTACATAGAAGGAAACAGAGTGAATTAGTCATATTAGAAATAGAATTAAAGAGAGGGGGTAAGAAAGATTGGATTAAGGGAGAGAGAGAGAAAAGATAGAAGTGAAAAACATGAAAATATTTTTTAAAATTAAAGTTTTTAAAATCTCTCAGGACAATTTCAATTTACTAGCTATAGGAGTGAGATTCCACAGTTTCAATTGCTCCATTGCTGAGTCAAGAGGTTGAGTGGCATGGCAGGAATTTAAATCTCTTTATTAAAAGGGTCCTTATGTCATTAAGTACCAGCCCTAACTTTCTGCAGCAGGTTTAATTTGTTTTAACAGCACAAAGCAACAATATCTTGACACTTATGTGAAAATTGACAGCAAGCACCCACTTTCACAAGGTTAAGGGTGGAGTGCTGTATATCGTCCAGTAATTTATGGTGAATTCGCTACTCTTTGCCTCAATTTGTTGGATTATCTACACACTAATAATGGTGTGCATTAAGCTTGCTGTTACATTCCCAGAAAATTTTGGGCTCATATGATAGTGTCTTGAAAGCTTAATTCTGTTTTTAACAGGGGGTTGGGAGGGTGCATGGGTAAGAGAGAAAGATGTTGTCTTTGGTCTTTCCAAAGTTTAACTGGAAGAAATTGCAGCTTACCCAGGATTGGATGTTGGACAGGCAGTCTGACAACAGAGCGGCAGTGGAGGGACCGAGCGAGGTGGTAGAGTGCAAGAGCTGGGTGTCTTGTCTTCAGATGTCACCAAAGGGCAGCATGTAGACGAGGAGAGTGAAAGGGTCAAGGATAGATCCTTGGAGGACTCCAGAGTGCGGGTGTAGAGAGACACCATTGCTGGAGATGGTCTGGTAGAATTGGATAGGTAAAAGTGGAACCAAGTGGGAGGAATCCCTCAGAGCTGGGCAATGGAAGGATGACATTGGAGCAGGATGATGTAGTCAACAGGGTCAAAGGTAACAGAGACATTGAGAAGGATGAGGAGAGATAGCACACCACAGTAACAATTACAGAGGATGTCCTTTGTATCTCTGACTGCGGGAGTGGTGGAAATATGTCTGGCGAGATTCAAACATGGATTTTATTTTTTTTACAGATACAGCCTTGAAACAGGCCCTTCGGCCCACCGAGTCTGTGCCGACCAACAACCACTCATTTATACTAACCCTACAGTAATCCCATATTCCCTACCACCTACCTACACTAGGGGCAATTTACAACAGCCAATTTACCTATCACCTGCAAGTCTTTGGCGGTGGGAGGAAACCGGAGCACCCGGCGAAAACCCACGCGGTCACAGGGAGAACTTGCAAACTCCGCACAGGCAGTACCCAGAATCGAACCCGGGTCCCTGGAGCTGTGAGGCTGCAGCGCTAACCACTGCGCCACTGTGCCGCCCCTTTGGTAGAAAGATGGGCACGGTTTTGGGAGATGACAACATGTTCAATAACTTTGGAGCAGAAAAGGAGCTGGAGACGGGGGGTGGTAGTTTTCAAGGACAGCAGTTTCAAATTTGGTCACTGTGTACAAAATTATGAGGGGCCTAAACAAAGCAGACAGGAAGGACCTGTTTCCCCTAGCGGAGAGGTCAATTACCAGGGGACACAGATTTAAAGTGATTGGTAGAATGATTAGAGGGGGCATGAGGAAAAACTTTTTCACCCAGTAGGTGCTGGGTGTCTGGAATTCACTACCAGGAACAGTGGTGGAGGCAGAAACCCTCAATTCTTTTCAAAGGTACCTGGACATGCACCTCAAGTGCTGTAGTCGGCAAGGCTATGGATCAGCTGCTGGAAAGTGGGATTAGATTGGGCGGTTAGTTTTTTCAGCCGGCGCAGAAATGACGGGTTGAATGGCCTCCTTCTGTGCTGTAATTTTTCTATGGAGACAGGAAGTTGATCATGACAGTTTTGAAGGGGATGGAACAGCAGGTGAGGGAATCATTTACAATATCAACTAGCATGGGGGGCCAGGGAGGGAGGTTGGAAGGTCTGTCATTTATTTCTTTCTTTTGGGCCTCCTTATCTCGAGAGACAATGGATAAGCGCCTGGAGGTGGTCAGTGGTTTGTGAAGCAGCGCCTGGAGTGGCTACAAAGGCCAATTCTGGAGTGACAGGCTCTTCCACAGGTGCTGCAGAGAAATTTGTTTGTCGGGGCTGTTGCACAGTTGGCTCTCCCCTTGCGCCTCTGTCTTTTTTCCTGCCAACTACTACGTCTCTTCGACTCGCCACAATTTAGCCCTGTCTTTATGGCTGCCCGCCAGCTCTGGCGAATGCTGGCAACTGACTCCCACGACTTGTGATCAATGTCACACGATTTCATGTCGCGTTTGCAGACGTCTTTATAGCGGAGACATGGACGGCCGGTGGGTCTGATACCAGTGGCGAGCTCGCTGTACAATGTGTCTTTGGGGATCCTGCCATCTTCCATGCGGCTCACATGGCCAAGCCATCTCAAGCGCCGCTGACTCAGTAGTGTGTACAAGCTGGGGATGTTGGCCGCCTCGAGGACTTCTGTGTTGGAGATACGGTCCTGCCACCTGATGCCAAGTATTCTCCGGAGGCAGCGAAGATGGAATGAATTGAGACGTCGCTCTTGGCTGGCATACGTTGTCCAGGCCTCGCTGCCATAGAGCAAGGTACTGAGGACACAGGCCTGATACACTCGGACTTTTGTGTTCCGTGTCAGTGCGCCATTTTCCCACACTCTCTTGGTCAGTCTGGACATAGCAGTAGAAGCCTTACCCACGCGCTTGTTGATTTCTGTATCTAGAGACAGGTTACTGGTGATAGTTGAGCCTAGGTAGGTGAACTCTTGAACCACTTCCAGAGCGTGGTCGCCAATATTGATGGATGGAGCATTTCTGACGTCCTGCCCCATGATGTTCGTTTTCTTGAGGCTGATGGTTAGGCCAAATTCATTGCAGGCAGCCGCAAACCTGTCGATGAGACTCTGCAGGCACTCTTCAGTGTGAGATGTTAAAGCAGCATCGTCAGCAAAAAGGAGTTCTCTGATGAGGACTTTCCGTACTTTGGACTTCGCTCTTAGACGGGCAAGGTTGAACAACCTGCCCCCTGATCTTGTGTGGAGGAAAATTCCTTCTTCAGAGGATTTGAACGCATGTGAAAGCAGCAGGGAGAAGAAAATCCCAAAGAGTGTGGGTGCGAGAACACAGCCCTGTTTCACGCCACTCAGGATAGGAAAGGGCTCTGATGAGGAGCCACCGTGTTGAATTGTGCCTTTCATATTGTCATGGAGGTTGGAAGGTCTGTCATTTATTAGGAATCAGGAAAGCATGTGGTGGGTCTCACAGACAAGATGAACTCAGAGAGGGCATGAGGAGAAACTAAAAAAAAAGTGGTTTCGGGGGCAAGTTTTAGCTTGGCAGGCAAGGGGAAGGAAGGAATGCTGCAGAGGCAGGTGAATAGATAGTCACAGAAGTACTGACAAATTCCATGAGTTCCACACTTGGAGGTGTGGCTGGAGGGAGCATAACGAAAAAGTTGGTAGCAGAGAAAAGACACCTGGGGCTACTTTTGACTGTGAAAGTGATTTAACCTTAGTTCTCCTGAATCAATAAAAAGTTTGACAAAAAATAATTTCACACAATGTAAACTGAATTCAAAGCAAACCCTGAAAAGTCGATTTTAGTTTCAATGTCCTGTACCTAATGAAACATTTCCAGTGAGTTCCAAAACAACATTCTACAATAAACTATAAGATTTAATCGAACGTTAACTGGGTCATAGAGCCAAAGAGTGTGTTTGCACAAGTGGATAGGCAGTTAAGACCCTGCTGGACTCCCTCACACTGTAACTGGATTCAGAAGCAGTGCAGTGCCCCAGTGTAATGAGTGATTACTAAAGCATGCACTTGACCGATTAATCAGGAAAATGAAGTTTTCAGTCACTCAACTTTCTCTCCCTTGGCGGATGTATGCTAATTAAAAGGAGATTGAACAACAACGAGGCAGACCATGACCCTGTGAACTGTTCGCAGCTCAGCGCAATCACTGAATTTCAAAGCCATTGCAGTCTGGAGCTCACTCGTGATCTCTTCATTTCAAACAAACAGCAATTGTCTCTGCAAGTAAGCACTTGGCGTGGCTTTGATTTAACTATCAGCTTTCTTTCGGCCAAGGCCTAAACGTCCCAGCTTAAAGAAAAGAAACCTTCCCTTCTGTCTGCGGACTGTATTAGAACAACTAGGGCCAGACAGCAGGGAGGGCTCCCGGTCAACAGCGCTGACTCACCTCGTACTGGCCGCAGCAAGACATCCCTGGGCTCGCTTGAGCACCACTACCACTTTCAGCCCGTCAATCCAAAGCAAAAGGCACAATGAGTGAAGTTTCGCGAACTGCGGCTGCAGCTCACCTGCACGGGAGAGACCGCACGATAGGGGGCGATGGCGAGCTCTCAAATCTTTACCTGGCCTCTTATCAGCCTTAATCATCAACAATGCAAAGAGGGAGAGCTTTAGGCCAAGTGTCTTAAAAAAAAATACCCATTTGCAATGCCACCCGCCAGCAAACAGATTGTTACTTTGCAAATGCTCATTTGCTTCTTAATAAGGGCAGGATTGGCATGGTGAGCTAGTAGCCCTATGTGGGTCCTGCATGTAATAACCTTGTGCATTCTCAACCTATTTTTTAATTGGATTTAGAAATTTCCTACCTATGTACTCTCCGTCAGCCCTAGAATGTTGCCCCACAAAAATAAACTTTGTTCCTTCCACCTCAGCTTCAGTGTGGCATTGTCTACCACCTCTCTGTTGGCAGATGTGCTTAATTGTCAAGGCCCCCATGCCATGGAATTCCCTCCATCCCTGCAAGCTTCCCGACCCCTGAGATCTCTTTTAAGACCCTCCTTTGAATACCACCTCTTTCACAGAACAAGAGTATAGTAGCATAGTGCTTATGTTACTGGACTAGTAATCCTAAGGCTTGGGCTAATGGTCTGGAGACATCCATTCAAATCCCACTATAGCAGCTGGGAAATTTAAATTCAATTAAATAGTCTCAGCGAAGGTGACCAGGAAATTACCAGGTTTGTTGTGAAAACCCATCTGGTTCACTAACACTCTTTAGGGAAGGAAATCTGCCATCCTCACCTGGTCTGGCCTACATGTGACTTTAGACCCACAGCAATGAATATATGGACATACAAATTAGGAGCAGGAATAGTAGAACTGTGGAGTACGTGTATAGTCCTGGTCTTATTTAAAGAAGGATGTAAATGCGTTGGAGCCAATACAGAGAAGGTTTACTAGACTAATATCTGGAATGGGCGGGCCGTCTTACGAGGAAAGATTGAACAGACTAGGCTTGTATCTGCTGGAATTTAGAAGAGTGAGAGATGACTTGATTGAAACATATTAGATCCTGAGGGGTCTTGACAGGGTGGGTGTGGAAAGGATGTTTCCTCATGTGGGAGAGTCTAGAACTAGGGATCACTGTTTAAAAATCTACTGCTCCTAATTCATATGTTCGTATAGGCCACTCGGCCCTTCGAGCCTACTCTGGCATTCAAGAAGATCATGGCTGATCTGATTGTAACCTCAACTCCACATTCCTGTCTATCCCCAATCACCTTTCACCCCCTTGCTTATCAAGAATCTATCTACCTCTGCCTTAAAAATATTTAAAGACTCTGCTTCCACTGTCTTTTGAGGAAGAGAGTTCCAAAGACTCACGACACTCTGAGAGAAAACATTTCTCCTCATCTCTGTCTTAAATGGGCGACGCCTTATTTTTAAACAATTACCCCTAGTTCTAGATTCTCCCACAAGAGGAAACATCCTTTCCACACCCACCCTGTCAAGACCCCTCAGGATCTTGTATGTTTCAATCAAGTCACATCTCATTCTTCTAAACTCTAGCAGATACAAGCCTAGCCTGTCCAACCTTTCCTCATAACACAACCTGCCCATTTTGGGTATTAGTCTAGTAAAGCTTCTTGGAACTGCTTCCAACACATCCTTCCTTAAATAAGGAGACCAATACTGTACACAGTACTCCAGATGTGGTCTCACCAATGCAATAAAGAACAAAGAACAAAGAAAATTACAGCACAGGAACAGGCCCTTTGGCCCTCCAAGCCTGCGCCGATCCAGATCCTCTATCTAAACATGTCGCCTATTTTCGAAGGGTCTGTATCTCTTTGCTTCCTGCCCATTCATGTATCTGTCTAAATACATCTTAAAAGACGCTATCGTGCCCGCGTCTACCACCTCCGCTGGCAACGCGTTCCAGGCACCCACCACCCTCTGCGTAAAGAACGTTCCACGCATATCCCCCCTAAATTTTTCCCCTCTCACTTTGAACTCGCGACCCCGAGTAATTGAATCCCCCACTCTGGGGAAAAAGCTTCTTGCTATCCACCCTGTCTATACCTCTCATGATTTTGTACACCTCAATCAGGTCCCCCCTCAACCTCCGTCTTTCTAATGAAAATAATCCTAATCTACTCAACCTCTCTTCATAGCTAGCGCCCTTCATACCAGGCAACATCCTGGTGAACCTCCTCTGCACCCTCTCCAAAGCATCTACATCCTTTTGGTAATGTGGCGACCAGAACTGCACGCAGTATTCCAAATGTGGCCGAACCAAAGTCTTATACAACTGTAACATGACCTGCCAACCCTTGTACTCAATACCCCGTCCGATGAAGGAAAGCATGCCGTATGCCTTCTTGACCACTCTATTGACCTGCGTTGCCACCTTCAGGGAACAATGGACCTGAACACCCAAATCTCTCTGTACATCAATTTTCCCCAGGACTTTTCCATTTACTGTACAGTTCACTCTTGAATTGGATCTTCCAAAATGCATCACCTCGCATTTGCCCTGATTGAACTCCATCTGCCATTTCTCTGCCCAACTCTCCAATCTATCTATATTCTGCTGTATTCTCTGACAGTCCCCTTCACTATCTGCTACTCCACCAATCTTAGTGTCGTCTGCAAACTTGCTAATCAGACCACCTATACTTTCCTCCAAATCATTTATGTATATCACAAACAACAGTGGTCCCAGCACGGATCCCTGTGGAACACCACTGGTCACACGTCTCCATTTTGAGAAACTCCCTTCCACTGCTACTCTCTGTCTCCTGTTGCCCAGCCAGTTCTTTATCCATCAAGCTAGTACACCCTGGACCCCATGCGACTTCACTTTCTCCATCAGCCTGCCATGGGGAACCTTATCAAACGCCTTACTGAAGTCCATGTATACGACATCGACAGCCCTTCCCTCATCAATCAACTTTGTCACTTCCTCAAAGAATTCTATTAAGTTGGTAAGACATGACCTTCCCTGCACAAAACCATGTTGCCTATCACTGATAAGCCCATTTTCTTCCAAATGGGAATAGATCCTATCCATCAGTATCTTCTCCAGCAGCTTCCCGACCACTGACGTCAGGCTCACCGGTCTATAATTACCTGGATTATCCCTGCTGCCCTTCTTAAACAAGGGGACAACATTAGCAATTCTCCAGTCCTCCGGGACCTCACCCGTGTTTAAGGATGCTGCAAAGATATCTGTTAAGGCCCCAGTTATTTCCTCTCTCGCTTCCCTCAGTAACCTGGGATAGATCCCATCTGGACCTGGGGACTTGTCCACCTTAATGCCTTTTAGAATACCCAACACTTCCTCCCTCCTTATGCCGACTTGACCTAGAGTAATCAAACATCTGTCCCTAACCTCAACATCCGTCATGTCCCTCTCCTCGGTGAATACCGATGCAAAGTACTCGTTTAGAATCTCACCCATTTTCTGACTCCACGCATAACTTTCCTCCTTTGTCCTTGAGTGGGCCAATTCTTTCTCTAGTTACCCTCTTGCTCCTTATATATGAATAAAAGGCTTTGGGATTTTCCTTAACCCTGTTTGCTAAAGATATTTCATGACCCCTTTTAGCCCTCTAATTCCTCGTTTCAGATTGGTCCTACATTCCCGATATTCTTTCAAAGCTTCGTCTTTCTTCAGTCGCCTAGACCTTATGTATGCTTCCTTTTTCCTCTTAGCTAGTCTCACAATTTCACCTGTTATCCATGGTTCCCTAATCTTGCCATTTCTATCCTTCATTTTCACAGGAACATGTCTCTCCTGCACGCTAATCAACCTCTCTTTAAAAGCCTCCCACATATCAAATGTGGATTTACCTTCAAACAGCTGCTCCCAATCTACATTCGCCAGCTCCTGCTGAATTTTGGTATAGTTGGCCTTCCCCCAATTTAGCACTCTTCCTTTAGGACCACTCTCGTCTTTGTCCATGAGTATTCTAAAACTTACGGAATTGTGATCACTATTCCCAAAGTAGTCCCCTACTGAAACTTCAACCACCTGGTTGGGCTCATTCCCCAACACCAGGTCCAGTATGGCCCCTTCCCAAGTTGGACAATTTCCATACTGCTCGAGAAAACCCTCCTGGATGCTCCTTACAAATTCTGCTCCATCTAGACCTCTAACACTAAGTGAATACCAGTCAATATTGGGAAAATTAAAATCTCCTATCACCACCACCCTGTTGCTCCTACATCTTTCCATAATCTGTTTACATATTTGTACCTCTATCTCACACTCACTGTTGGGAGGCCTGTAGTACAGCCCCAACATTGTTACCGCACCCTTCCTATTTCTGAGTTCTGCCCATATTGCCTCACTGCTCGAGTCCTCCATAGTGCCCTCCTTCAGCACAGCTGTGATATCCTCTTTGACCAGTAATGCAACTCCTCCACCCCTTTTACCTCCCTCTCTATCCCGCCTGAAGCATCGATATCCTGGGATATTTAGTTGCCAATCATGCCCTTCCCTCAGCCAAGTCTCAGTAATAGCAATAACATCATACTCCCAGGTACTAATCCAAGCCCTAAGTTCATCTGCCTTACCTACTACACTTCTTGCATTAAAACAAATGCAGCTCAGACCACCAGTCCCTTTGCGTTCATCATCTGCTCCCTGTCTACTCTTTCCCTTAGTCACGCTGACTTCATTATCTAGTTCCTTACAGGCTTTAGTTACTACCTCCTTACTGTCCACTGACCTCCTCATTTGGTCCCCATCCCCCTGCCACATTAGTTTAAACCTTCCCCAGCAGCGTTAGCAAACGCACCCCCAAGGACATTGGTTCCAGTCCGGCCCAGGTGTAGACCGTCCAATTTGTAATAGTCCCACCTCCCCCAGAACCGGTCCCAATGTCCCAAAAATCTGAACCCCTCCCTCCTGCACCATCTCTCAAGCCACGCATTCATCCTGACTATTCTTTCATTTCTACTCTGACTATCACTTGGCACTGGTAGCAATCCTGAGATTACTACCTCTGAGGTCCTACTTTTTAACTTGGCTCCTAACTCCCTAAATTCTGCTTGTAGGACCTCATCCCGTTTTTTACCTATATCATTGGTGCCTATGTGCACAACGACAACTGGCTGTTCACCCTCCCCTTTCAGAATGTTCTGCAGCCGATCTGAGACATCCCTGACCCGTGCACCTGGGAGGCAACATACCATTCGGGAGTCTCGTTTTCGACCACAGAACCGCCTATCTACTCCCCTTACAATCGAATCCCCTATGACTATAGCCCTTCCACTCTTTTTCCCGCCCTTCCGAACAGCAGAGCCAGCCACGGTGCCATGAACCTGGCTACTGCTGCCTTCCCTTGGTGAGCCATCTCCCTCAACAGTATCCAAAACGGTATACCTGTTTTGGAGGGAGATGACTGCAGGGGACACCTGCACTGCCTTCCTGCTCTTTCTCTGCCTTTTGGTCACACATTCCCTTTCTCCCTCAGCAATCCTAATCTGCGTTGTGACCAATTCGCTTAACGTGCTATCCACGACCTCCTCAGCATCGCGGATGCTCCAAAGTGAGTCCATCCGAAGCTCCAGAGCCGTCATGCGGTCTAACAAGAGCTGCAGCTGGACACACTTCCAGCACGTGAAGGAGTCAGGGACATCAGCTGTGTCCCTGAGCTCCCACATTGAGCAAGAGGAGCATAACACGGGTCTGAGATCTCCTGCCATTTTTAATCTTAAGCTTAACTTAGTCTTAACTTAGATAAATGAAAAAGGAACGAAAAGTTTTTACCAATCACACGAAAAAAAAGTAAATAGAAAAAGCCTTACCTTATCTGCACACCACCGAGTCCTTTTTTTTTGGTTAGAGGAGGAGGGCGGGTGGGAGACACTACAGGTGTAGTGTCTCGGGTTCAGCCGCTGGCCAAATATATAGGACTTACTTACCCAGCTGCCACCTCACTCTCCCTGTCGCCGCTGCAAAAAGCAATGTATAACTGAAGCATAATCTCCTTACTTTTGTATTCAATTCCCCTTGCAATAAACAATAACATCCTATTAGCTTTCCTATTTACTTCCTGTACCTGCATACTAACCTTTTGCGATTCATGCATCAGGACACCCAGATCCCTCTGCATCTCAGAGCTCTGCAATCTCTCACCATTTGGATAACATGCTTTTAAAAATAATTTTCCTGTTAAAATCGACGATTTCACATATTCCCACATTATACTCCATTTACCAGGTCTTTGCCCACTCACTTAACCTATCTATATCCCTTTGTAGCCCCCTTATCTCCTCTTCACAAGTTACTATCCTACCTATCCTTGTGTCATCAGCAAATTTAGCAACCATACCTTCGGTCCCTTCATCTAAGTCATTTATATAAATTGTACAACGTTGAGGCCCCAGCACCGATCCCTGTGGCACACCACTCATTACATCTTGCCAACTAGAAAATGGCCCATTTATGCCTACTCTCTGTTTCCTGTTAGCCAGCCAATCTTCTATCCATGCCAATATGTTAGCCCCTACACCATGTGCTTTTAGTTTACACAATAACTTTTGATGTGGCACCTTATCAAATGCCTTCTGGAAATCTAAGTACAGTACATCTACCAGTTCCCCTTTATCCACACCACATTACTTCTTCAAAGAATTCCAATAAATTGGTTAGACATGATTTCCCTTTCACAAAACCATGTTGACTCCACCTGATTATCGGGAATTTTTCTAAGTGCCCTGCTATAGCGTCTTTAATAATAGCTTCTAACATTTTCCCTATGACAGATGTTAAGCTAACTGGCCTGTACAAAACAACAAAGAACAAAGAACAGCACAGCACAGGAACAGGCCATTCGGCCCTCCAAGCCTGCGCTGATCTTGATGCCTGCCTAAACTAACACCTTCTGCACTTCCGGGGCCCATATGCCTCTATTCCCTTCCTATTCATATATTTGTCAAGATGTCTCTTAAACGTCGCTATCATATCTGCTTCCACCACCTCCCCTGGCAGCATGTTCAAGGCACTCACCACCCTCTGTGTAAAAAACTTGCCTCGCACATCCCCTCCAAACTTTGCCCCTCTCACCTTAAACCTATGTCCCCTAGTAACTGACTCTTTCACCCTGGGAAAAAGCTTCTGACTATCCACTCTGTCCATGCCGCTCATAACTTTGTAAACCTCTATCATGTCGCCCCTCAATCCGAGTTTTTCCAACCTCTCCTCATAGCTAATGCCCTTCAGACCAGGCAACATCCTGGTAAACCTCCTCTGTACCCTCTCCAAAGCCTCCACGTCCTTCTGGTAGTGTGGCGACCAGAATTGCACGCAATATTCTAAGTGTGGCCTAACTAAGGTACTGTACAGCTGCAACATGACTTGCCAATTTTTATACTCTATGCCCCGACCGATGAAAACAAGCATGCCGTATGCCTTCTTGACTACCTTATCCACCTGCGTTGCCACTTTCAGTGACCTGTGGACCTGTACGCCCAGATCTCTCTGCCTGTCAATACTCCTAAGGGTTCTGCCATTTACTGTATACTTCCCACCTGCATTCGACCTTCCAAAATGCATTACCTCACATTTGTCCGGATTAAACTCTATCTGCCATTTCTCCGCCCAAGTCTCCAACCAATCTATATCCTGCTGTATCCTCTGACAATCCTCATCATTATCCGCAACTCCACCAACCTTTGTGTCGTCCGCAAACTTACTAATCAGACCAGCTACATTTTCCTCCAAATCATTTATATATACTACAAACAGCAAAGGTCCCAGCACTGATCCCTGTGGAACACCACTAGTCACATCCCTCCATTCAGAAAAACACCCATCCACTGCTACCCTCTGTCTTCTATTACTGAGCCAGTTCTGTATCCATCTTGCCAGCTCACCTCTGATCCCGTGTGACTTCACCTTTTGTACCAGTCTGCCATGCGGGACCTTGTCAAAGGCTTTACTAAAGTCCATATAGATAACATCCACTGCCCTTCCTTCATCAATCATCTTCGTCACTTCCTCAAAAAACTCAATCAAATTAGTAAGACACAACCTTCCCTTCACAAAACCATGCTGTCTCTCGCTAATAAGTTCATT
Organism: Heterodontus francisci; assembly: GCF_036365525.1. NCBI lineage: Eukaryota > Metazoa > Chordata > Chondrichthyes > Heterodontiformes > Heterodontidae > Heterodontus > Heterodontus francisci. The sequence continues at coordinate 25,585,118 of NC_090378.1, read as the reverse complement.
TGTTTCCAAATGGGAGTAAATCCCGTCCCGAATAATCCTCTCTAATAGTTTCCCTACCACTGACGTAAGGCTCACCGGCCTATAATTTCCTGGATTATCATTGCCACCCTTCTTAAACAAAGGAACAACATTGGCTATTCTCCAGTCCTCTGGGACCTCACCTGTAGCTAATGAGGATGCAAAGATTTCTGTCAAGGCCCCAGCAATTTCTTCCCTTGCCTCCCTCAGTATTCTAGGGTAGATCCCATCAGGCCCTGGGGACTTATCTACCTTAATGCTTTGCAAGACACTCAACACCTCCTCCTTTTTGATAATGAGATGTCTGAGACTATCTGCACTCCCTTCCCTAGGCTCATCATCCACCAAGTCCTTCTCTTTGGTGAATACTGATGCAAAGTACTCATTTAGCACCTCGCCCATTTCCTCTGGCTCCACACATAGATTCCCATCTCTGTCCTTGAGTGGGCCAACCCTTTCCCTGGTTACCCTCTTGCTCTTTATATACGTATAAAAAGCCTTGGGATTTTCCTTAATCCTGTTTGCCAATGATTTTTCATGACCCCTTTTAGCCCTCCTGACTCCTTGCTTACGTTCCTTCCTCCTGTCTTTATATTCCTCAAGTGCTTCATCTGTTCCTAGCCTTCCAGCCCTTACAAATGCTTCCTTTTGTAGTTTCCTGCTTTCTGTCTCTCTTCCTTTTGAATAAAGGAGTTGCATTCGCTATTTTCCAATCTAATGGAACTTTCCCCGAACGTAGGGAATTTTGGAAAATTAAAACCAATGGATCAACTATCTCACTAGCCACTTCTTTTAAGATCCTAGGATGAAGTCCATCAGGACCCAAGGTCTTGTCATTCCCAGAGTGTCAACAATGGATGATTCCTGAGTGTGCAGTCTCCAGTAACAAGCTCTATACCTAAAGCATCACCTTACAACAAAATTATAAACATGGTTAAAAGCAACAAATGTGCCTATCTTATTGAAAATATTGATGGTCAACTCGCATTACTGTGCTCTACTTAGCTCATCTTTCTATCTTTGTTCCCAGTCTTTTTCTTCCATTTTTCTCTTTCTGGTTTTCTTTATCTCTCTTTGTCCTTTCATGGACCTCTCAGGAGTTGGATTTGTAGGATTATTTTTCTTGTTCACAGTCACTGGACAACAAGACGATGAAAAAGACAGGGGTATTCATTACAGTAGCGGCAACCTCCTGCTACATAATAGGCACTGTAGTTTTAATGGAGGGTTTTGATTGGCACTGGGATAACCTTGTTTCCAAAGAGATTTAAATTATTTAGGAAACCTGGAGAAGAACAAAAAAAATAGTTTGATGGTGATTCTGGTCAAATTTGGAGACAGTACCAATTTAGGAGGGACAGTTAATTCAGAGGAGGCAGCCTGGAAACTATAAAATGAGTTAAAGAAAATATCTAAACGAGCAGGTCAAATTTAATATAGACAAGTATAAAGTACTGCACATGGAAAGAAAGAAATAGATGGCATTAAATGAGAAGGAAAAGGACTTGCATTTATATAGAAACTTTCATGACCTCAGGATATCCCAAAGTGCTTTAAAGCCATTGAATTACTTTTGAAGTGTAGCCAATTTGCACACAAGCTCCCAGAAACAGCAATGTGATAATGACCAGATAATCTGTTTTTATGACTTGATTGAGGGATAAATATTGGCCAGGAAACCAGCGATAACTTCCCTGCTCTTCTTCCTTTGCATCCACCTGAGAGAGCAGACAGGGCCTTAGTTTAATGTCTTATCTAAATGATAGCATTTCTAACAGTGGAGCACCCCCTCAGTACTGTCAGCCTAGGTATTTTTTGCTCAAGTTATAGAGTAGGACATGAACCCAAAACCTTCTGACTCAGAGACAAGAGAATTAGCAACTCAGTCACAGCTGACACTGTTTGCGGGCGGTCCCGAAATAACCAAAGCCGAATTTGAAAGAAACAGAGGCAGCAGCACAAAACAGACTCATACTGAAAGGGCAGTCGATTTCTTTCACAACGCCCGATTTTTCCACTGAAGTTCACAGAACAATAATCCAACCACTTTTTGGAGTCTCATTTCCTAGTCTCACTGCCACTTTTTCTTGGTTTGAAAATAAAAATCTTGACAATATTTTCCAAGTCAAGGGAAAATAAAAACTGGCGCGGTGAAAAATTGGCTGCCAATTCACAGCGAGGCTGTTTTGGGAAGCTGGCATAGACCAATTTCAGAGTTTTAGTGGGTCTGCCATTCAACGTGTAGAACAGCAATCAGCAAAGCAAATAACCGTACTATATAGTCAAAATGGCGAGTAAATGTCTTAGGAAAACATGTTTAAACTGCACAGTATTCTAATTAGACCACACCTTGAATACTGTGTTCAATTCTGGATACCTAGACACACGGGAAACAGTCAAACCCTGGAGGGATTGAGAGGATAGCTGTCAGACTAATCCCTAGCATCAAAGGAAAGACGAAAGAAACTTGGATTTTTGCATTGAAAGGAAATGACTGAGAGGTGACCTTACAAGAGTAAATAAGATAGTAAATAGGTACAGAAAAGGTAGATCCAGAGCACTACTCCAAAACAAACTGCACAATGGCACAAGGTTTGAACTAGTAAAAAGCAAACTTTGAGCTGAAGTCAAGTTCTGATCCAGACATAGAATGGACCTGTGGGTAGAGTAGTGGAGGCAAGGTCCAATCTCCGCTCAATCCCCCAATTCCCCCACACAGTCAATTGATTATAATTAATGAAGAAGAACTTGCATTTATATAGTGCTGCTCATATATTGAGGACATCCCAAAGGACTTCACAGCCACTGAAATATTTCTGAGGTGTGGTCATTGTTATTTTGTAGGAGAATCCTGTAGCAGATTTGTGCATAGCAGGGTCCCATGGACTACAATAGGATAAATGATCAGTTAATCCATTTACTTTGTCTCTGTAAAGTGCCTTTGGATATTCTTTATATGTTAAAGTCACTACATTAATGCAACTCATTGTTCTTGAATGTTGACCAGGACACTAGGAGAACTCCCTTGCTCATTTTTGAATAATGTCATGGGATCTTTTATGTCCACACAAACAGGAAGACTGGACATTGGTTAATATCTCATCAGAAAACCAACATCTCCAAGCACATGGCACTCCCTCAAGAGCTGCACCTGCGATGTCTCAGGCGGGATTATGTCCTCAAGTCTGTAGTGGATTGGATTGGAGTTATTGCCTTCCTATTTCAAAGAGGAACAGGTAGTTTTCCCAGTCTCCTAGACAATGTTCATCCTCCCAGTCAAGGATAAGCTATAATGATGCAAGAATAAAATTTGTAGAAAACATTAACGCAGTTCGAGCACCATGTGCAGTTTTGGATGCCCTGTCATAGAAAGGACATTAAAGCCATAGCATGAGCAACATAGATTCATCAGGATGGTGACAGCTATGGGAAACTATAGCTATCAGGAGAGACAAAGATTATTTGAGTGGAGGAGAGAAGCTAAGAGGAAACTTAATAGTGTTTTTAAAATGATGATGCATTTTAATAAAGTGAATAGGGAAAGGCCATTTTCTCTGGTTGGGCAATCAAGGATGATGGTCAATTAATATTAAATTGTCATTGAGAGTGAGAATAACGTTTAGAAGACATTGCTTTATGCAAAGGGTGGTTGGAATAAGGAAAGCCTTGATGCAGCCTACGGTTATAGAGAGGTCATTGCATGTTTTAAGGGACAATTGGATAAACCTTTGAAGCAGGGGAAGACACAAAACGAAGGGAAGAGTGGGGCAGTGGGGATTAGTTTTGGATTAGGAACATAGGACTTAGGAGCCCTTCGAGCCTGCTCTGCCTTTCGATAAGATCATGGCTGATCTGGTTGTGGTCTCAACTCCACTTTCCTGTCTGTCCCCCATAACCCTTGACTCCCTTGTCTTTCAAAAACCTATCTAACTCAGCCTTGAATACATTCAATGGACCCAGGCTCCACTGCTTTCTGGGGAAGAGAATTCCACAGACAAATGACGCTTTGATAAAGAAATTTCTCCTCATCTCCATCTTAAAAGGTAGACCTTTATTCTTAACATAAAAGCAAAATACTGCAGGTGCTGGAAATCTGAAATAAAAACAAGAAATGCTGGAAATACTCAGCAGGTCTGGCAGCATCTGTAGAGAGAGAAGCAGAGTTAACGTTTCAGGTCAATGACCCTTAATCAGAACTTTTTAAACTGTGTCCTCTAGTTCTAGTGTCCTCCACATGCTGGGCTGTCTATGCTGTAAATTTCTATGCCCTGATTAACCCTCTCTCATTATTATTACATCTAGGATGCTGGATAGATAACCAAGTCCATCATTTGCAATATGGTAAACAAGCTGCTCCTAATAACTTCTCTGGCAGGACCTTTGCTTTTCATTGTTTACATATTTTGTTTTGCAGAGTTCTGTATCCACCAAATGTTTACTTTGAAGGAATGTTGTTCCGCTAAGAACCATCTTGCACTGTGAACTTTGGATGCAGGCTTTATTCTACAATGCCACAGATATACTGTGTGGTCTGGCATTTGTTGGGAAAGTCACGAAAGAGCCTTAAAGTCTGAATATTTGATTGCATAATGTGGTGAATGCAAGAAACAAAACAGCAGAACATCTACCTAGTTTTGGGGGGACGGTGTGAGGCTGCTGCATATGCAAATCGAGGTCCCCGCCAGTTGAAGGATTTTCATTCTTTAGGTACAGATGGGCAGGGCGTGCAGCTCACATGCTATCCCCATTTCGGTGGGCGGTGAGTGACCTAGCCAACAATCCTTAAAGGCAATGGTAGTGGTTGCTTGAGAAAAGGCCCAGGATATTTTGGATTGGGGAAGAATTTTTGTGGGGTCACTACTCCTCCTGGCTTCACGATAAGTTGGGTACTCTGACCTGCTGCAACCCTGTTTGCAGCCCCTGTGGATCAGTTCCTCTGCCACCCCTCCGTCCAGTTCAGGGTGGGAGCCCATCCATTTCCTACCCTCTCACAACCAGTGAGCTGCTTTGTGCCTTTGCCATTGGCTTTGGGTGGACAGCAAGTCAGCTTTGGAGACTCTATACCCCTCTTGGGCATAAGACAAACAACCACCCCCTACCTCCACCATATTCCCCACCCCCCCAATTATGTCACAATTGTTGAAAACAAACATTATTCTGCGCTGCAAATGGTTTTGATTTAGGCATTGTCAATAGTTTTATTTTTATTATAATGTCTTTATGAAGATTACACATTTCAAACTACTTTCAGTTACAGAGCCATGCTTACAGAATGCTGCAGTAGTGAGTTCCTCTATGCCAGTGAAAAGTAAGTCAATTAGTTGCAAACTGTAGCACGGCATTCATAAGTGATGGATGTAAGAAACGTCAAAGACAAACCTAATCTACAAAACAGAGAAAGGGCGAAATGTACAACATGATTAAAATAGAACTCATGACTTTAATGGTTTCCGTTCTTTCTGATCGAGTATAAAAGCCTCAATATTGCATCAATTTGGAACCCATCTATAACTTGGTGAAAAACATTTTGGAAACAGAACCAGCTTTCCCATAGTTTATTTTGTCTCATTAACAATGTCCCAACTGTAACGCAGAGACATCGAATACACCCATGAGACTTATAGAGATCGAGTTACATCTTGTGCGATTTTGGCAACAAAAGCTGAGTGGATACTTAATACAGAATTAATTTTGAAGTCAAGCATAACAATAATTTGCCTATAACTGTCGACCTCATGATCTGAAGACAATCAAAAAGATCTATGGGCGAGATTGTAACTCACTCAAAACCCACCCACTCGCACAGTGTTGACAGGCGGCCCATAGTCTTTACATGCTGTAAGAGATAATTCACTGTGTTTAGCTAAAATCATTGAATTATACAGAACAAAGTTGCATAAAATACACACATATATCATACTGGAACCATAAGTCAAAATATGTGTGCATTCATATATAGAACTCAAATGGGAAGGTCCCCTTGCTTGCTAAGCCCTTTCATAGTGTGGATTGTGTTATCAGCTCTGGCACTGTTTATAGAAACGGGATCAGATTGCACGTTACCAGAGCAAATTCAATGTGCAAACGGTGCTAGAAAATATAGAGATTACATTAAGTAAGGAATGATGGCAATTCAACATTTGTAACATCCCTCAATCAGGAAATTAAAGATTCCAACATGCAGTGATAAAAATATTGGGTTTATATTATGATTTGAGGAAATAAAACAAACATGCGAACTATCAAACAGGTGAAGTAAGTACAAAAAAGAAAGCAAAAAAGCCCTTCTCACAAACAAGCCATTGAGGAAAGCAAGCTACACACCAACAAACACCTAGCAACCTTTAACAGGGATTCAATTATATTCAACACTGAGATGGCCAATAACAACTGAAATCAGCACTGCACCTTAATAGAAAAACATGGTGAGATCTCAGGCAAAGGAGAAACAAAGAAAAAATATAAAAAAAGCTTTTTAGCAAATTACAAGCATATAGAAGCAGCACTGCAACAAGGACAAGTTTATATGACAATTTTAACATGAGAGACATCACAAGGCACTTCACAACTAAATGCAAGGAACTACAGAAAATTGGACCAAAAGGAGAAATACCAAAATGCCGCCAGGCCTTAAAAAAAATCTGAATGCTATTGAGTGGAACCTTTTTGCACCCTTTCACTTGCAACAACTCACTGTTCACTAATCTGCCTTCACACTAGCTGGAAATATTGCAACCCTTTCAATCTCATGGCCCAAAGATTGGTCTCTAATAAGTCAGAACAGTAATCCTCAATATTTCAAAAGCTTCGAGATGACGGAACACCCTGACCTTATTGCAAAGCTGGGCTTGTGCTCTTATCTGGAAAGCTGTTGAATGGGATATATGATTTCCTCAAAGGATTCAAACGATAGGTTTTGAATCGATTACTGTTTTCTTCACTATTTACTGCACTATAATTTCAATACTCATTTACTCATACTCATGTATGTATGTTTACAATTTGTTGGTAAAATAGTAAGTTCAAAGCAGAGTGTGTGAGTGCTTTTTGATTGTTGTGAGCACTTTGTTTCTTTGGTTAATGAATGGTGTGAAGTAAATATATACATTGAAGTACATTTATCCTGTATCATGGGAGCATATGTAAGACATTTTCCACTAAAATGAGTGCATACTGCTAAAACAGTGCCACTGTAGCCACATCTAAGGTTAGTTGGCAATTTTGATTAATACTGGGTTTAACAACCCATAGTTCTCTTTGTAATCTTTGTCTGAAGCTTTCAGGAGGGCTTTGAAAACATACCTACTTTATTAGGATCACAGCAGGTACTAAAGAATTGAAAATCCTCTGTGATCTACATTTAGTGTACTTCCTTACATGCTGGCTTACTGTCTGCACTATTTACACAAAGTACTTAACCCATTTATAAACAACATTAAGAATAAGACATTGGAATTTGATGCAAACAAGTAAAAAAAACTCACAGAAGAATTTCAACACAAGAATTTGTGTTTCCTTTCTATATCAATGGGGTTAGTTTGCAGCTGAGTGTTCAGACCTAACATGATGTCCATTTTGAAACTCATTGACTTACATATTAGCCTATTGAGCTCTTGTTGAACAAGCTCCAACTTATTACAACTGTGTTTTGCAATCAGAGCTCATGCCAAACATACTGTTAATAAACTAAATATATGACTTCTCATTTTTCTGATAAATGAAAGATTTAGAACAGAATATAAATGACCAGGTCACGTGTAAGTACATTATTGCATTACATCATCCCCATGGTTGCTGGCTTGATGACAATGCCAGTAGCTGATTAAGTTTCTCTTAATTAATGAGGCCTGTCTTAGATGGGAGGGAGAGTCTGCATGTGTTAGATGGAGGGAGGAAGAATCAGCAGACATAATTTCATTGCGTTGATTTCTCAATGCACAAACGATGTCATGTTTTTACAGCACAGTGAAGTGGTACAATCCTCTGTCTGCCAATTCTGATCATGTCAGTGAATCTTTAAATCTATCCTAATTTGTATGCCATGTAGTAAATTCAGCCTTTTCTCATATCATGTTTGTTTTTGTGAAGCACAAGTCGAACATTTTGTGACTTCTTTTGTAAAGAAAGGTATTTTAAATGTTTAGCCATTGATCTGAGTTTGTGATTTTTGTGATTCTGCGAGTTTTGGCATCCAAAAATAGTTTGGACTTTATGACTGACGTTTCTCAGGCTGTTGGGCACTGGACCATGCATACTTTATACCCAGAAACAGACAAGCTAGAGTCCACAGATAGAGAGGAACTGTTGATCATATGAACAGAGCTTGGACCTCTTTAAGGAGGCATTTTTTGGTCAGCCAGATGTATGACATCTGGAAACACCACCATTTTTAAAGGTCTTCAAAACAAGCTACTAAGAAATCGTAGGTAGGGTTTCTGTTTGCCTGATGTGGAGTGCAAACTCTCTCCCCATAATTCCCTAAATGTGGAGAACTTGGGTGCAGATTGGCAGAGCCAAGAGATAGGACCCCCAAAGTGTATTGAGGAGTTTAGTCAACTAAGCTGTACAGCTGACCAGCAGAAAATACTAGTAGATGTCATGTCCATTCAGGACTAGCCTATCAGTTAGGGTATTGGCTTCCAATGCTATCTAGAGCCAAGTGAGAAGCATCCCAGCCTCCAGTGACAGATCGACCATTCCATTTGTGAGTTAAGCTGCTCATCAGTCATCAACACTGCCTGTCGTGGATGTTGGATCACTGAGTCTATTTCAAAATTAACTTGGTTCCAAAACCCAATCATCAGGAATTGCAATTTGGAGCTATGTCAATCCTGCTCATCCCTTCCTCTCCTTTCCCTTCGTCCCACTGTTCACCTCCTTTGTACCCCTTCCCCCCGCCTTCCCCAAAGGAGGACAGTCAATAGTTTGTCCTTGGACTACAGATAAACAATTTTTTAACCTGAAAATGTTTATATAAAGTTTTAGTACAGGTATTTCAACCCTGGATTTATATGCATTAACACACTGCAAGAATGTGTTAAAATTGAAGGTTCACAGTTTATTTGCATGTTTAGACCAGGCAAGATAACAGACCTGAGAACCTAGGCCAGATTTTCAAATGGACATAGAGGCGGAACTGGAGGTGGTCGGGCAGAAAAATTGCCATGGGAGTGAGGCTTGCCAGTTTGCAGCATCTTCTTGCCTCTGGGTCATTTTCAAGGAGGCTGAGTTGGAGACACAATGGCTACCCGCCCACAAGCGGTGGGTAGCTAATGGAAGCCATTAAGGCTGCTGTGTCAGCTGTGGCTCACTTGGTCGTACTCTTGCCTCTGAGGCCACAAGGTTCTGGATTCAAGTCCTATCCCAGGACTTGACCACAAAACTCAAGGCTGATGCTCCAGTGCAGTATTGAGGGAGTACTGTTGGAGGTGCTGTCTTTTGGACGACCTGAGGCCCCATTTGCCTGCTGTGGTGGATGTAAAAGATCCCATGGTGCTATTTTGAAGAAGAGTAGGGGAGTTATCCCTGGTGTCCTGGCCAATATTAATCCCTCAATGAACGTCACAAAAAAAAAAGATTATCAGGTCATTATCACATTGCTGTTTGTGGGGGTTACTGTGTGCGAATTGACTGCCGCATTTCCTGCATTACAACAGTGACTATACTTCAAAAAGTACTTCATTGACTGTAAAGCTCTTTGAGACGTTTGATGTGGAGGGACTCCGCCTCTGCAAAGGCAGTCTGGCAACTGTAACCATTTTTATTTTCAAAACTTTTAAAAGCACTGAGAGGACCCCTCCAGATTGAAGCACCCTCTCTCACCCTTACCTCCACCAGCAGCCTGCCACTCTGTCAGTGCTGGAGGGACTCCTAGTGACCCTCCAGCGTCGGGAGCCCATCTGCCATTGGATTCCTTTGAAAATCCTGTTGAGTGACTATTTCCGATGTGGTGCGGGGTCGACACGTGCATTCAATCCTGGCGTTGGGGTCCTGTCCCAAAAGCAGAAATCCTGCCCCTGTGCTTATGCATTTATAAAATTCCCTTTTTTAGTAGTTATACTTCAGGTATAGGAACTCACAGGGTTTGATTGTAATATATTGGGATTGAGATATAACAGCAATCTTACTGCTATTGGGTTGCAGCAGGTTTTTGACAAGTGTTGAGGACCCATAACCCACAAGTAGCTCAGACAGGAGTGATGTCTGGAGGTTAAGTTTAGAACTGACAGAGCATTTCGACCCCGTAACGACTTGAAGATAGATTTTGTTTGTTCCATTGCAACTCCCAACAGAACGTTAAGCATATTGTGAAATGACAAATATATCTTAATAAAGTGATTATAATCCTTATGTGTAAAGGGAAGTAACTGAATCTCCCCAGTTTCCTCCTAGCCATTTTATTCTTTACAGCCCTATTTAGAAGCAGCCTATAACAAACATGTTTGGGGGAGATTTTCCAGTCAATATGGCTACTGGTACGGGAATGGAATCAAGATCAAGAAGTTGGATGGAAATCACTTTTGCCATATCTCAGTTCAATGTTTATTGTGCATCATCTTCCAGCTAAACATTAAGGTTGACTTAAAATGCTCTCACCAAAACAGGCCAAGAGCTTCATTAAAATATATAATATATTTAAGTGAATTATAGTCCTCACCACCAAGGACAAGCAGTCCACTTGATCATCACCACATCCACTACCTTAAACATTTGCTCCCTCCACCACCGACACACAGTGACAGCAGTGTGTACCATCTACAAGGTGCACTGCAGCAATGCACCAAGGCTCCTTCGACAGCACCTTCCAAACCTGCGACCTCTACCACCTAGATCGACAAGGGCAGTAGCAGATGCATGGAATCACCACCACCTGCAAGTTCCCCTCCAAGCCACACACCACCCTGACTTATAAACACTTTTTGCCATTGCTTCATCGTCACTGGATCGAAATCCTGAAACTCCCTACCTAACATCGTTGTGAGAGCATATACCAAGAATTAATTTTAAGAATCTTTTCAGAATTGGCTACAATCTTAAAATTGGTGTCTTTTGACTGTCCCATTTAATGTTTTACAACTGCTTCTTTAGGGCATTCTCGGATAAATTGTTGGAATGGCTCCTGCCAACCCCACTTTTAAAGAAAAATCACCACCGCTGCCAAGCCACCAAATTGCTGGTGCTCCTGACCCCTGGCCTCTGATCCTTCGATCCTCCCACACCCTGACCTCTGAACCTGACCCCTGCCTTCGATCCAACACCCTCCCAACCTCCCATTTCCCATCCCTGCCAGCCTCTCTCCAACCGTCCTTCCCCCAGCCCTCCCCCTCCCCCAGCTTCACTTACCTGAGGTTTGTTGTGAGGCCAGCGGCTACTCCATCTTTATTTCTTCTTTGTTGACTCACTGTTCATGTCACGCTGGCTCTATTGTATTGAGGCCTGAGGGAAAATATCGAGGGCACAGCACGAGGCGCAGGATAAAACCCCTGCATTCCCTCCAGCCACCACATGCCAAAAATGATAACACCTAGACCATAGTTCCCAGAGCTGTCCAAAGCAGGTTTTCTTTTTGTGTTATGTCTAGATCTGTTGTAGACTAGTTGATAGAAACTCATTGTCATGTATATCAGTGACTCCATTCTCGTGCAACTACCAGGATGGCAGAGACGAAGTAGATGGTCCTTAATCTTTCTTTGTGCAGTAGTTCCTGTGGTATGCATTGTACACGGACTATTGGCAGCATTAGCTTCATCGTGTGAATTCCCTTATCTCAAACACACTTTTTAAGTTCTTCATTAGTTTTCCTCCCCTAGAATACCTTATGGAGCAATGCACAGTTTTGTTTTTGTACGCTGCCTGTTTTCAGGATGTGAGCAATACTGGCAAGGCAACATTTATTGCCCATCTCTAGTTGCCCTGAGAAGTTAATGGACTTTCTCCTTGAACTGTTGCAGGTCATGTGGTCACAGTGCTGCCATGAGGGCGTTAAGTGGGGAATTCCAGAATATTGACTCAGGAGCGATAAAGGAAGAGTAGATATATGTATCCAGGATGACACACGAGTTGGAGGTGATGGTGTTCCCATAACATTGCCACTCTTGTCCTTATTGGTGGTAGAGGTTGCATGGTAGGCAAGTGCTGTCGAAGTAACATTGGTGAGTTGCTGCACTGCATTCTGTACATTTTACACATTGTGGTCACAGTGCACTGATGTTGGAAGGGGTGCATACTAAGTCCATTGGCAGGGGCACCAATCAAACAAGCTGCTTTGTCCTGGACATGGTCAAGCCTCTTGAGTGTTGTTGCAGCTTCAGGCGAGTGATGAGTATACCATCACACTCCTGATGTGAGTATTGTAGATGGTGGAGAGGCTTTGAGGAATTAGAAGCTGAGCCAAGCAGTGAGTTCTTTCTGTCTACCCTATCTGTTCCCCTTAATATCTTGAAAACTTCGATCAAATCACCCCTTCACCTTCTAAATTCCCGGGACTACAACCCTAGTTTGTGTAATCTCTCTTCATAATTTAACCCTTGGAGTCTAGATATCATTCTGGTAAACCTACACTGCACTCTCTCCAAGGCTAATATATCCTTGCTAAATTCTCTCCATAAGCCTCTGCGCTTCCCTCTCTACCTTTAAGATCTTCCTAAAAATCCGTTTCTATGACCATCGGCCCTTTCTTTGCTTGCCGTCCATTCATGCCGGGGTAAGCTGCTGTGATGTGCCTTTGGACATTTTTTGACTTTAAAGGTGCACCTTCTTCTTGTTAAATTATGCAAACCTGATTCTAACCACGAGAGGGCAGTAATGGGCCTGCTTTGTCCTGGACATGGTCAAGCCTCTTGAGTGTTGTTGCAGCTTCAGGCGAGTGATGAGTATACCATCACACTCTTGATGTGAGTAATGGGCCAAGGTGGTTTCAGAACCTGCAATTAAAAGCTTTAGCTAAATCTCTTCGCTAACAGTGTACAATTATCCACTGTCATTTCATTCTTCACAATTGATAAAACTTTAACGCATAACCTTCATTTTATATTTAGTTTGCTCACATGGGCCTGTTTTGCTTGGATGACACAGATCTCTTCTAAGGACAACTCCAAACCAGCACTTGCATTGTCAGCTGTATCTGGCTGACTCACATTATGAAGCACCCAATGCCGACACATAAGTTCAATGAATTAGAAGATTAAACCAACAGTCATAAAGGCAAGTTCAGCAAATGAGTAGAGGAATGTTAATGAGCAGAAAGGAAAATATGTCAGAATATGACTCTATGTTGAAAATTCAAAATGTTATGCTAATTGGATAACTTAAGGGGATCTCTGTGAGGTATACAGCTATCGTATAGTCACAAAAATCACAAAGTATAGATGAGTGAGTCCATTTGGCCCATCTAATTGAATGAATCCAAGGGGATGACATTCCTCTCGGGCAGAAGTGGAAAAATGAGCAATAACAAATGGGCAGCCTGGTCTCCTCGCCACCCAAAATGGAAAGGAAATCTGGGAGGGGTGTTAAACTGGTTGCCATGACATTAGCGCCCATTTATCACTCCGACACAAGGTGGTCCTCAGTCTGCTGTTTTTCTAATCTTTCCTTTGCTGTTCAATCCTCTGATATTAGAGATCATGTCAACACCCTCTCTGCACCACTTCTAGGTCTCAGATGTTTCTGCTGTGTATTATGGACCAGTACTGGATGCAGTATTCAAGGTGTGGCTTCACTATAAAACTTTACAACCTTAACATCATCGGCTCCGACTTATATTGCTCAGATTTTGCAATATAGCCCAGCATCCGGTTTTCTTTGTTGATTGCAATGATTAAATATGCTCAGTCTTGAGTCAATAATCACACCCAGGTCTCTTTCATCTCCTCCCCTAACTATTTCAACACCATTGATTAAATATGTTCTTCATTTTTCTTCTTCCAATGTGTAACACCTTACACTTGTTTTTATTCCAGTTCCAATAGTTCTGGCCAATTGCAGATTTTGTCTAGGTCCCTACAGTAACTCCTTGGTTGCTTCACAGCCTGTATTGCCCTCTAGATTGGTTTGTGTGTCAGCTCTGGCACAGTTGGTAGCACTCCCACCTCTAAGTCAGAAGGTTCTGGGTTCAAATTGCACTCTAGGGCTTGAGCACAAAATTCAAGGCTGATACTCGAGTGCAATACTGAAGGAGTGCGGCACTGTTGAAGTGCCGCCTTCAGGTGAGACATAAACTGAGGCCCGTCTGCTCTCTCAGGTGGATGTAAAAAATCCCATATTTTGAAGAAGAGTAGGGGAGTTATCCACGGTGTCCTGGCCAATATTTATCCCCCAATCAACATCACAAAAACAGATTATATGGTCATTACCACATTGTGTCTGTGGGAGCTTGCTGTGCACAAATTGGCTGCCACGTTTCCTTACATTACCACAGTGACTACACTTCCAAAAGTGCTTCATTGCTCTAAAGCATTTTGATATGTCCAGTGGTTGTTAAAGGTGCTGTATAAATACAAGTCTTTCTTCCTTCCTTTCTATCACTGTGAATTTGAAATATGGGTAGAAGTTACTGGTAAATGGGTGATCCCATGTTGTTGACAATGCAACCACTAGATGACGCACTACTTGCACATGCACAAATGACGTATCATTGACTGAAATGTCACCGTCAGCGACGTCTCAGGCAGCTGCTTGTAATAAAGATGGCGCTGCTCAAACTTACACAGAAAAGCGAATAAACTCTTGATTGGCAAATAAAGTTAGTCGAAATAGTGCAAACCCCACGCCTCCCCATTCACTCAAATGGCCACTTCTACCCCTGCTCACTCCCTCCCACCCAACTGCTCACTGCTTCAAATGCTACTTGTCTCCCCACCCCACCGCTCATCCTCCCCTCGCACCCCCCCCAACTTTGCCGCTCGTTCCCCCCCCTCGCCGTTCTTTTTCCCCCCTCGCCGGTCATCCCCCCCTTGCACACGTCCACACTCCTTGCCGTTCGTCACCCACTTTGCTGCTTGGCAGCTCCATGCAACCCCGCATCCCCCCCCGCCCCCCCCACAACCTTCGGTCGGTAGGTTTTTCAGTGGGATGCTCGCTCGCTCACAGCGCATTGTGGCATCAACTCTGACATCAATGTGCGTCTGCACGAGTTGATCCGAGCTGATCCTGGCAAATTTGTGGGCGTGCTCGGATGATGTTGGAGTTTGTGCACGTGCTGGCTGCGTTGGCAGCATTGGCAAGAGACACACTGGAAAAGCATAAGGGGTATTCCCACCAGGAAACCTGTTTTCCCAATGTCATGGGCATAGCAAGAAAAAAACGACAGTGCTGGAACACTTGGTGTCAAGCCTTCTGACTAATGCTACAGGTTCAAGTAATTGCGAAGCTTGCACACCAAATGATGTTGTTCTAGGAATCTGTGTCAATGATAGATGTTAGTGGGTTCAGTACAGTAATTCACCGTGCTGTGTTTGTGATTAACAAACATTAGAATAGTTATAACTGCAGCAGAGGTGAATGCCCTTTGGGTGCATAATCCACATATTTGCTGTTGGAGGTTGCGGGGATCGGGGTTTGGCCCACATTGGGTACGTGCAAGATCTGCCTAGACCTGTGTGCTGGAAAGTACCTTTGTCCGGCTGATGCCAGTCTGGTTTGGTATTTTACTGTATCTGGGAGGATGCTTAGGCCAACTATCATCTCAGTAACTTCCTAGACCTCAACAGCTAGAAATGAAAGCATGACAAGAATGTGCCCTGTAGATAATGATGGTCATATTCTCTAATTTCCATCTCTCCATTGTGCTGAGGAAATCATGTCACTCAATAAGCAGATTTACCAGCATGGAGGTGAAAAAAATTTCAAATTTAAAACACAGTGTGTAATCAGGCATTCTCTCTCTCTCTTTGGCCTCCTTATCTCGAGAGACAATGGGGTAAGCGCCTGGAGGTGGTCAGTGGTGTGTGGAGCAGCGCCTGGAGTGGCTATAAAGGCCAATTCTAGAGTAACAGGCTCTTCCACAGGTGCTGCAGAAAAATTTGTTTGTCGGGGCTGTTACACAGTTGGCTCTCCCCTTGCGCCTCTGTCTTTTTTCCTGCCAACTGCTAAGTCTCTTCGACTCGCCACACTTTAGCCCCGCCTTTATGGCTGCCTGCCAGCTCTGGCGAATGCTGGCAACTGACTCCCATGACTTGTGATCAATGTCACAGGACTTCATGTCGCGTTTGCAGATGTCTTTAAAGTGGAGACATGGATGGCCGGTGGGTCTGATACCAGTGGCGAGCTCGCTGTACAATGTGTCTTTGGGGATCCTGCCATCTTCCATGCGGCTCACATGGCCAAGCCATCTCAAGCGCCGCTGACTCAGTAGTAAGTATAAGTTGGGGATGTTGGCCGCCTCGAGGACTTCTGCGTTGGAGATACGGTCCTGCCACCAGATGCCAAGTATTCTCCGGAGGCAGCGAAGATGGAATGAATTGAGACGTCGCTCTTGGCTGACATACGTTGTCCAGGCCTCGCTGCCATAGAGCAAGGTACTGAGGACACAGGCTTGATACACTCGAACTTTTGTGTTCCGAGTCAGTGCGCCATTTTCCCACACCCTCTTGGCCAGTCTGGACATAGCAGTGGAAGCACTGCTTTCCCACGCGCTTGTTGATTTCTGCATCTAGAGACAGGTTACTGGTGATAGTTGTTAAAATGACTAGTCACTGATTTAAGAATAGCTCAGCAGGCCTGTTAAGTAAAAGATAGCTAGTTAGCACTGATATCCTACCATTATCAAAAAAGGAGAACATCACATTTTGTCCTTCTAACTCTGTTGTTCAAATAGGCCCAGTTAGCAGATTAACAAGTGCCTGATAAGCTTCTATATGCAGCTTGTTGGTGCCAAATGTTTTGTGTTCCAGCATGTTGTGTACAGGGTGATAGGTTAGAGATTCATTCCATAGTGCCCCATGAACCACTTTCCAATTTATCCCTCACTGGAAGACCAGGCACTCCCAACTTCAAGGATGGAGGAAAGGTGGGAGGGAGGGAGATTTACTTTGCACACTCCTAAGTTACAGAGCAGCATTTACCAGAGGCCTGACAGCTGGTTGCCTCCCTGTCTCTGGGCCTGAGGGCAGGCTGGAGAGACCTAAAGAGGGAAAACAATGAAATAGTACACAAAAACATAAAAACATTATGCCAAATTCTTCAGCTGGGTATTTGTGACATGGAAATGGTAGTGTAATTTTGAGGATACTCAAGTAGCAACTTAAATGTCATGAGTTCAATGCTCACCAATGCTCAATCAATCTGGTTAAAACTCAACCAGTCCACTAATCTCTATCAGCAAAAAGAGCCTGTTATCCTTAAACAGCAGTGACATAGTGGTAATGTTGCTAGACTAGTAATCCAGACCCCAGGCTAATGCTCTGGGAACATGGGTTTGAATCCAGCCATGACGGATGGTGAAGTTGGAATTCAATTAGTAAAGCTGGAATTAAAAATCTAGTCTAATGATGACCATGAAACCATTGTAAAAACCCATCTGGTTCACTAATGTCTTTTAGGGAAGGAAATCTGCTGTCCTTACCTGGTCTGGCCCACAGCAATGTGGTTGACTCTGAAATGGCCGAGCAAGCCATTCAGTTCAAAGCCAATTAGGGATGGGCAATAAATGCTGGCCTAGTCAGTGATGCCTACATCCCACAAACTAATGAAAAAAAGCCTGGCCTACAGGTAATAAAAATAGAAAGTGCAGGAAATACTTAGCAGGTCAGGCAGCATCTGTGGAGAGAGAAGTAGAGTTAATGTTTCAGGTCAGTGACCTTTCATCAGAACTGGCAAAGGTTAGAAATGTAAGAGGTTTTCAGCAAATAAAGCAGGGGTTAGGGAAAAGAGAACAGAAGGGAAGGTATTGATAGGACAGAGGGTCACAGAGAATAACTGACAAGGAGGTCATGGGGCAAAAGCAAAGAGTGTGCTTGTGGTGAAAGAAAAGCCTACAGGTAACTGCACTTCCACAGTTTTTTAATGGCCAGTCAATTAAACAATTGATATAAACAAATGGTTCAAGAAGGTGGCCCACTATGAACTAGGGATCTGGAATAAATGTGGTCTTACCTGTGTTGCAGATGCTAAGAACAAATCAGCATCCATTGTGTGTGGAGCTACAAGAAGTGTAATTCATCAGAACCTTCCAAATATCTGACAGCCATGGATGAAATCTGAATGAGAAAACTGCGAGATACAGAATAGCTTCCTCCCAGTATTCCCTGACCTGAGATTTATACACTGCTTAGTCCTAAAAGAGTTAATTAGAAAGGGGTGAGAGTGGAATAGTGTAGACAGCCAAAGATATTTATAGATTTCAAGCAGGGCTATGAAGGACATGAGATACACACACTTCAAAACAGTTTGACTTTATGTCATGATAACTATTTTAAATTTGTTTCTCTTTATTATGTGGGTTGAGTTTATTTCAGTTAACAGAGAGAACCAGAATCCAATGGATAAAATCCGGTTATATTGCTTTAATTATTGCTTTTTTACATAGGAAAGCAAATC
The DNA here is from genome assembly GCF_036365525.1 of Heterodontus francisci. Classification (NCBI taxonomy): domain Eukaryota; kingdom Metazoa; phylum Chordata; class Chondrichthyes; order Heterodontiformes; family Heterodontidae; genus Heterodontus; species Heterodontus francisci. The sequence goes on along the minus strand of NC_090378.1, from coordinate 25,566,563 downwards.
TTTGTCTTTGATTCATACTTGCAATGCCTTGAACAAAACCCTTCTGTATTCCCTCCCAATGAGTTTCCTGCTAATGATTGTTCATTACAATCAGTCAGCAATTTCTGGCACGACCATTTGAGAGGGTAGTCACACTGATGAGACATGGGATAAAAAGATGGGTGACTATCCCAGGAGTCAGGAAAAGACCAAAGGGATTGGGTGGAACAGAGGTGCCCAGAGCAACCTAGGCTCTCAAACAGATTTGAAGCCCCAGCTGCAGCACGGCAGCAGTGATAGGGAATTCAACAGTAAAAGGGGCTAACAGAATCTTTTGCACTTCAAACCAACTGTCTCGAATGCTATGTTGCCTCCTAGCTGCTAGGGCTAAGGGATGTATCAAAGAGACTGGAAAAGATTGTGCAATGAGAGCAACCAGTTATCATGGTTCATGTAGGAGCCAACAAAATAAGTAAAGATAAGTCTGAAATGTTGTAAGATGATTTAGGAGATTAGCAAACAATTTTAGCAGTAGAATCCGTGGATGATGACCTCAGAATTCCTTCTCGAGCCATGCACTAGAATAGGGAAGGGCAGGAAGATTAGGGAAATCAATTAGGCTGAAGGAGTGATGACAGGAGGAGGGATTCCCCATTGGGCATCGGGGAGCTGGTAGCATAGTGGTAATGTCGCTGAGCTAGTAATTTAGAGATCTAAACTACTACTCCAGAGACACAGGTTCAAATCCCACCGTGGCAGATGGTGGAATTTAAATTCAATTAATTAATAAAAAGTCAATGAATTAATAAAAATATGGAATTGAAAACTAATCTCAGTAATGGTGCTATGAAACTATCATTGATTGTTGTAAAAGCCAACTGATTCACTAATGGCCTTTAGGGAAGGAAATCTGCTGTCTTTCCTGGTCTGGCCTACATGTGACTCCAGAGCCACAGCAATGTAGTCGACTCTTAACTGCCCTCTGAAATGGCCTAGCAAGCCATTCAGTTATCAAGGGCAATTAGAGATGGGCAATAAATGCTGGCCTTGTCAGTGATGCCCACATCAATGAAAGAATAAAAAGTTTTGGGACAGATGGGGAGCTGTTCCACAAGCGTAGGCAAGCTGCACATTAATTTACTGGCATTACAGTTAAATAGGGGACATGACAAAGCTGTTAAACTAGGAAAGGGAGACTGAGAAAAAAACAAGCAGGATGAAAATGGGAAAAATAGATGAGGATAATATTCATGCAGAAAACAATTTAGTTAGAAGGATAGGGCATAGGGAAATAAAATAGATCACATATAACCAGGGAAAAGACTGAAGTGAAGGTTGTGGGGGGGGGGGGGGGGGTGCGGTTAGACAAAAAAATCAGAGGGAGATAAGCATTTAAAAATTACTGAATAGTTAATAATGCAGTGCAGAGTGTGGGAAATAAACTGGGGAAGCTAGAAATGATGATTTTACCGGAAAATTTAGACTTGTAGCATTAACAGAAACTCGGTTGCAAACTGAACAGGAATGGAAAATAAACATATCTGAATAAAATATATTTAAGAGAGATAGAAAAGACAAGTAAGTGGTTAAAGAGTGAATACATGCTCTGGAGTGGGTTGATGTAGATGAGGAAGAGGTACAGACAGAGTCAATATGGTTGGAGTGTAAAGATTTAAAAAAAGCTTATTACATATTATCATTGACTGATATTGCCCAGAGTAATTAACATCTTCCATGACGTTCGTCTTCCATCTCCACCAGCTAGACGTCTAGCATATGAAATAGAGCTTATAATGAAAAATGAACTCCATGACTTTGTATACCACTTTGTGTTTACATAGGATTTTGTTAGAATATAATCACTACGCCCAATTTTTACAAAAATATTGGATTAAATGTAAACTAATTTACATGTTTGTGCCTCTTGGCACTGGCATAAATTGCTATGCCATCACATATCCGGTGGAAAGAGCGAATCCAGATCCCTGGAGGCAATTTTACCCTCCAAGGATGGACTGGGTGGGGATAAAAATAAATAAAATGGCCAACCTGCCTCCATTTCTGGTTTAAACAGAGGATGGTTGGGTGTGGGCGACTAACGTGCTCTCCAAAGGCAGGTACATCCTGAAAAATTTACAACAGCAGGAAGTGAAGCTGGTGTGACTTGCGCCCTCTGTAAGTCTGTACCCCAGCCTTACCAATTTTACAGCTGCAACATCATTTGGATAACTTTGGCAGGCTCACAGTGTGTCTGTAGGGAGTGTGGATGTCAGCGGTAGCAGGTCTCTGAGTCCTTTTACAGTGTAGCTCTCAGAAAGAAAAGTAAATGTTATTGAAAGTTGTGAAATTGTTCATTTTGCAATCAATGTTATTGTGTTTTTGGCCATTTGAATTTAAAAAGCCCCTTTGGCACCCTTTGAAGTCGGGGGCGGCCAAGATATCTCTTGCATCCAGAAGTGCTAGGGCAGACATTATATTTTTAGACATATTTTACATTGCCAACCACCCCCAGCCCCCTAATATCTGGCAGGAATCCCAGCAGTAATGGGAACAAGCTGCCGGAGCAACTTATAATGAATTTTGTATCCCATTCCAGTTGGATTATGCCAGTCCCCTGGCATAACTCCAGCAGAAGATCTTGGGTGTAACTTTGAAGGAGCAGCATCACCATAAGAAAGTTTTCTAGTTATTTGCCAAGCACTAACAGCTGGTGTAATTGGTTGTGAAAGGCCAATCCGTCATACATCACAACAACACGGACATGTGGCTCTTATGATTTTTCTCCCTCCACGATGACAGCAAGTTTCCCATTTAAAAATAAATATGTCAAAACTATTGGGAGGTGCAAGAGGTGCCCCTTTCCAGACTTTGGCCTCGGTTTGATTGACTAATGGTCTTTTTATTGGTCCTGTGCATTCCCAGCTCCTGATGTAACGTTCTTGCTCAGTGAGCAACATCTACCCATTCTCCATTAGAAAAGGCCCATTTTCTCTCAATTTGTCGTCAGAACTACTTCCTCTGTCGATTCAATTGGCTTGTGAGAGACCAACAATAATCTTCAGTTGTAAAAATGGGAAAAAAATGGCAGGTCCTTTATTCCCATAGTTTCAAGGACCGGACTGCACTCAGCCACAATGTAAAACTACCTTAAATAAACGTCCTGACCCATCATAAGTTAAGATAATGCTGATTTCTTCTTTTATGTTTGTTGTATTTCTGTGATGATTTACAATTGCTTCTTGCAAATTTCAGCAAATTGGTGAGTCAGTTTCCATTGAACAAGCTGACCTTTTACATTCAGCTGGTTTGGCTGTAAATCCTGGTTCCTTCTTACCAACTAACCTCAGGATTTTTTGATTATGCAGGTTGAGACGATTGGTATTAAAAACAGCTGATATCAGAAACTTTCAGGAGCACTGCCAACTTCGTCAGGTAAGGACAAGCCCCACTTTCACACCACAACATAGAAAAGCCTTTAAAACTAGGATGATTTTCTGAATGATTTTTATTTTCTCTGGGGATGTAGGCAAAACTGGCAAATGTTATTTCCCATTCTTAATTGCCCTAAAAAGAAAGACTTGCATTTATATAGCACCTTTCACAACCTCAGGATGTCACAAAGCACTCTACAGTCAATTAAGTACTTTTGAAGTATAGTCACTGTTATAATGTAGGAAACATGGCAGCCATTTTGCACACAGCAAGCTCCCACAAGCAGAGGTGTCATCCCAACTAGTTAATTATGATGTGACCAGATAATCTGTTTTTTTTTCCGCTGTTGGTTGAGAGACCTTTGGGCTGACTTTTATTTTTGCGATGGGCCGGAAGGCAGTTCAGCCCTCCATCGGACCCCCCAGCCAAATTCAATGGTGGGCAGGTAATTAACTGCACACTATCGGGCCAGCCAATCAGAGAGCTGGCAGCTCAGCAGTACCAGCAGAGCTGGAGGACTCGAGCAGTGAGGCAATATGGACAGAACTCAGAAATAGGAAGGGTGCGGTAACAATGTTGGGGCTGTACTACAGGCCTCCCAACAGCGAGCGTGAGATAGAGGTACAAATATGTAAACAGATTATGGAAAGATGTAGGAGCAACAGGGTGGTGGTGATAGGAGATTTTAATTTTCCCAACATTGACTGGGATTCGCTTAGTGTTAGAGGTCCAGATGGAGCAGAATTTGTAAGGAGCATCCAGGAGGGTTTTCTAGAGCAGTATGTAAATAGTCCAACTCGGGAAGGGGCCATACTGGACCTGGTGTTGGGGAATGAGCCCGGCCAGGTTGTTGAAGTTTCAGTAGGGGACTACTTTGGGAATAGTGATCACAATTCCGTAAGCTTTAAAATACTCATGGACAAAGACGAGAGTGGTCCTAAAGGAAGAGTGCTAAATTGGGGGAAGGCCAACTATACCAAAATTCGGCAGGAGCTGGGAAATGTAGATTGGGAGCAGCTGTTTGAAGGTAAATCCACATGTGATATGTGGGAGGCTTTTAAAGAGAGGTTGATTAGCGTGCAGGAGAGACATGTTCCTGTGAAAATGAGGGATAGAAATGGCAAGATTAGGGAACCATGGATGACAGGTGAAATTGTGAGACTAGCTAAGAGGAAAAAGGAAGCATACATAAGGTCTAGGCGGCTGATGAAAGACGAAGCTTTGAAAGAATATCGGGAATGTAGGACCAATCTGAAACGAGGAATTAAGAGGGCTAAAAGGGGTCATGAAATATCTTTAGCAAACAGGGTTAAGGAAAATCCCAAAGCCTTTTATTCATATATAAGGAGAAAGAGGGTAACTAGAGAAAGGATTGGCCCACTAAAGGACAAAGGAGGAAAGTTATGCTTGGACTCAGAGAAAATGGGTGAGATTCTAAACGAGTACTTTGCATCGGTATTCACCGAGGAGAGGGACATGACGGATGTTGAGGTTAGGAACAGATGTTTGATTACTCTAGGTAAAGTCGGCATAAGGAGGGAGAAAGTGTTGGGTATTCTAAAGGGCATTAAGGTGGACAAGTCCCCAGGTCCGGATGGGATCTATCCCAGGTTACTGAGGGAAGCGAGAGAGGAAATAGCTGGGGCCTTAACAGATATCTTTGCAGCATCCTTAAACACGGGTGAGGTCCCGGAGGACTGGAGAATTGCTAATGTTGTCCCCTTGTTTAAGAAGGGTAGCAGGGATAATCCAGGTAATTATAGACCGGTGAGCCTGACGTCAGTGGTAGGGAAGCTGCTGGAGAAGATACTGAGGGATAGGATCTATTCCCATTTGGAAGAAAATGGGCTCATCAGTGATAGGCAACATGGTTTTGTGCAGGGAAGGTCATGTCTTACCAACTTAATAGAATTCTTTGAGGAAGTGACAAAGTTGATTGATGAGGGAAGGGCTGTCGATGTCATATACATGGACTTCAGTAAGGCGTTTGATAAGGTTCCCCATGGCAGGCTGATGGAGAAAGTGAAGGCGCTTGGGGTCCAAGGTGTACTAGCTAGATGGATAAAGAACTGGCTGGGCAACACGAGACAGAGAGTAGCAGTAGAAGGGAGTTTCTCAAAATGGAGACGTGTGACCAGTGGTGTTCCACAGGGATCCGTGCTGGGACCACTGTTGTTTGTGATATACATTAATGATTTGGAGGAAAGTATAGGTGGTCTGATTAGCAAATTTGCAGACGACACTAAGATTGGTGGAGTAGCAGATAGTGAAGGGGACTGTCAGAGAATACAGCAGAATATAGATAGATTGGAGAGTTGGGCAGAGAAATGGCAGATGGAGTTCAATCAGGGCAAATGCGAGGTGATGCATTTTGGAAGATCCAATTCAAGAGTGAACTATACAGTAAATGGAAAAGTCCTGGGGAAAATTGATGTCCAGAGAGATTTGGGTGTTCAGGTCCACTGTTCCCTGAAGGTGGCAACGCAGGTAAATAGAATGGTCAAGAAGGCATACGGCATGCTTTCCTTCATCGGACGGGGCATTGAGTACAAGAGTTGGCAGGTCATGTTACAGTTGTATAGGACTTTGGTTCGGCCACATTTGGAATACTGCGTACAGTTCTGGTCGCCACATTATCAAAAGGATGTGGATGCTTTGGAGAGGGTGCAGAGGAGGTTCACAAGGATGTTGCCTGGTATGGAGGGCGCTAGCTATGAAGAGAGGTTGAGCAGATTAGGATTATTTTCATTAGAAAGACGGAGGTTGAGGGGGGACCTGATTGAGGTGTACAAAATCATGAGAGGTATAGACAGGGTGGATAGCAAGAGGCTTTTTCCCAGAGTGGGGGTTTCAATTACTAGAGGACACGAGTTCAAAGTGAAAGGGGAAAAGTTTAGGGGGGATATGCGTGGAAAGTTCTTTACGCAGAGGGTGGTGGGCACCTGGAACGCATTGCCAGCGGAGGTGGTAGATGCGGGCACGATGGATTCTTTTAAGATGTATCTAGACAGATACATGAATGGGCAGGAAGAAAAGAGATACAGAACCTGAGAAAATAGGCGACATGTTTAGAGAGAGGATCTGGATCGGCGCAGGCTTGGAGGGCCGAAGGGCCTGTTCCTGTGCTGTAATTATCTTTGTTCTTTTTTGTTCTAGCTACTGGGACTGGTGGCTACAGCTGAGACTACAGGAAGCCTGGAGTAGTGAAGATGGAGGAGGACCTGGGACCAAGGTAAGAACCAGTCACACAGGCCCTAGTGAGGGGGTCGAGGTGGAGTGGGTGGTTGGTGAGGGTGGGGGGATGTCTTACTGCAGGGGTGGGCCATCGCCTCTTGGGGGGGGGGCGCATTCCCTGGGCCATGGATTGCCTCCAGAAGAGGCCAACCCCTCCAAACCTGCTAGGAGTCTGCCAGGTCTCACCTGGCAGTGTCCCCACATGGGGTCGGGCCCCTCTGACATCGACTAAATGCCTGTGGAGGCTGGAGATGGCCTTAAAGTGGCTTAATTGGCCTCCCAGTAGACATCCAGTACACCATAGTAAAATCCAGCCCAAATATAGGCCTAGGCACCACAGAGAACCACCCTTGAATTGTGCCATGGAATCTTGAGAGGGCAAATGGGGCCTTTTGTTTTAGAATCTCAACTGAATTATGGCACCTCTGACAGTGCAGCACTCCCTTGGTATGGCATTGGAGTATCAGCCTAGGTTTTTATGGCCAAGTGGGAGCTTGAACCTACTAGCTTCTGAAAGTGAGGTGAGAGTGCAAGAAACTGTGTCTTAGCTAACAAGAGAAGATGGTGGTGGACTACTGCAGCCCTTGTGGTGGTGCTGCTCCCTCAATGGTATTAGGTAGGGATTTCCAGGGTATTAACCTGGTGACAATGAAAGGACGGTTATCTATGTTTGAGTCAATATGGTGTGTGGCTTGGAGGGGAACCTGGAACTAATTGTTCTCGCATGACACTATTTGACTAGACTGCTTTGATCAAAGGCAGCCTTAGCCACAGTCCTCCTTTTAAGATGCTTTATTCCCATCCGTTTTCATTCAGTTTTGAAAAACATTCCCTTTTAAGTGCCGATGACCTCACTGTGGAAGTAGGTTGGAGCAGTCACTGTTCCTGATAGCACAAAGAGATGAACTAATATCACAGATACGGCCATTAATCAGAAGTCCTTCAGTGATACTGTTAATCTGCTCCCTTGCTGTCAGGCTCGGTAACTCCTCCAAGCTACCATGCAATAATATGTCATCATTTATTTTTGCATCAAAAATGTTAAAACATCCTACAAAACATCAAAATAGTGATGAGGTAATTGGAAATTAATATTAACTATGATTTTAATGAAGTTCGGGTGATCACACTCCATCATTAACAATTATCCCATGAAGAAACAAAATACCACACTGGAGACCTGGATGTATAGGAGATTAAAATTCCAATGTGCCAGTGAGCACAGGGAAATAATAAAAATCTAGGGAGCCTTGGGGGCCAGTTTTCATCTCCAAGGAATTTGGTTCAATTCCCAGGATGAACAGCGAGGAATAGGAGGCAAAGACGAGTGCATCTTCCTCCTTTGCCCTTATTTGCAGGGTTTTCAATGTCTATAACAGGTGCAGGTATAACATATCCAGGAGACATGGACCTCAGGCCTTGTGTCCAGCTCCTCTCCAATCAGGGTCAGGGATCGGCACTGAAGGCCCTGATGCCCCCGGCCATTCCCAAACCTGCAGCAGCAGCAGCAGCTGGATCTCCTTCCCTGCTGTGAGGTGCAAAGCTCTGTCCACTGGGATTGTACGGTGGAGGGATGAGGGGGGAGGTCAGTGACAATGCCCTGCGTCTGGAAATACAAGTAAATTTGGATAATTTTAGGCATAGTGCACTGTGTATGGTGCTGGGGGGTGATATTCAGCTTAACTTGTGCCCAGGTGTAGGGAGGGGTAAAGAAAGTTTGTCCTGAAGAGAGCACAGATAATTTTTTTTTAGAGATACAGCACTGAAACAGGCCCTGCGGCCCACCGAGTCTGTGCCGACCATCAACCACCCATTTCTACTAATCCTGCATTAATCCCATATTCCTACCACATCCCACCTACCCTCAATTCCCCTACCACCTACCTATACTAGCAGCAATTTATAATGGCCAACTTACCTATCAACCTGCAGGTCTTTGGCTGTGGGAGGAAACCAGAGCACCTGGCGAAAACCCACGCAGTCACAGGGAGAACTTGCAAACTCCGCACAGGCAGTAGCCAGAATTGAACCTGAGCCACTGGAGCTGAGGCTGCAGTGCTAACCACTGCTCCACCTATTGCTTTAAGTGTGCATTTACAGTCCAGGGACCAGAAATTTTTTGGATGCCTCACCTGCAGAGTGCTAACACTGTGCTCAAATGGGGAGTTCCGAGGAGCCTGGGATTTTTGACCTCGGACCTCATTGCCATGTAGAAGGTGCAGCAGTACGAATCCACACACAGGTTCATATGCCAATGTTCAGGTAAGTAATTAGGTAAGACTGTGGGGGTCTGCAGAAGGAACTGCTGGGCCTTGCAATGTGATTGATGGGGTGCGTAGGTGTGAGGAGGTTGTGGCTCAGGGGAGATTGAGGAGGCCTGGAGGTCAGAGTTGAGGGTGAGGTCGGAGATCTCAGGACTGGGAGCAGTGGCGCTCATGGTCATGACTAAACCTTATCTCATTCCATGCCGCTGTGTGTTGGTTTTCCTGGAGACAATCAGCACTAATGCCTCAGGTGCAAAACAAAGTTGCAAAAGGGAGCGGAAGCAGATGTCAGACCCCTTTTTTAAATCTGTTAATGACCTAACACCTGTTTCTGGCATAGGTAAAGGATGTCTCTTGTTTGGTCTTTACCAAAATGGCATCTGACATGGCCTGCACCAGAATTGTGCGCAAATGGACACCATGTTGGATACAAAACAGTACCCATAGTGCTGAAAACCCGAGCACTACAGATCGGAATTTATGGCTGCAGAAGTTTAGCTCCACACATATGCTGACTGGGGATTCACGAAGGCTAAAGGGGCTCCAAAGCGAACTGCAGTGAGATTCTCTCCTCCAGGAAGTCTCACTCAGCTTCTTTATGTGTCAGGTTGGGTGCTGATTTTAGACTCAGGTTGTATTTACACTGGGACTGCACTGTCAATATGAAGTCAAACTACAGTTGCAGTGTGGATACATCCTGAGAGTTAAGGTAAACAAGGCTAGCAACGAAACAGCTAATCCTTACAAAATACTTCCCCATGTGGCTTTAAACAATATTCTTCCTGTTTGCGGCATGGCTTTAGCACATCAGTGCCTGTAACCTTGCTCCTAGCTGGTGTAACTGGAATGAGAGTGGCTGGGCTATCACAACTCAACTCCAACCTTGGTGTTGATGTTGGACTGCTCATAACAGCTGTGATCATCTAATAGGAATCATTAAGATTTTGTAAAGAACACTCTGATGCTTTCCTAGCACATTTATTGATAAATACAGCTGATTTTTACATCCTGACAAAATCCGCCATGTGCTAAATTGCCAGGTAGAGTGAAAATGATATCTGTTAAGCCTGTATCCTGATCCTGAAATGTATATCCTGTTTAGCAAGTGACTGATTCTATCTTTCAGCAAGCAAAAGAAGAACTGGAATTTATATAACACCTTTCACAATCTTGGCACATCCCAAGGTCCTTCACAGGCATTGGAGCAGGTTTTTCAAGTGCAGTTAATGTTGTAATTTAGGATCACCATCCAGTCCAGTCTGCCTCACAGCAAGTATATCTGCGAAGCACATCGCAGGGATATATTCCTATTTGCTTTATGTAGTAAGTGCTTGAAACTGAAATTCCCCATTTTCTCCTCTTGTGTGTGAGCATGTGATACTCCAGTCATCTGGGAGGGCTGCAGTATGGAATCTGGTCCCAGCATCACTACTCAACAGGATGCAGAATACATTCACTCAATTGTTGACAACTAGTTCATCTTCAACTAGAAATTGTATTTAGCTCCAGCAAAAATTTTTTGACCAAGTTTGATGATAATTACAGATAAATATTAATATAAAATCAAAATACTGCAGATGCTGGAAATCTGAAATAAAAACAAGAAATGCTGGAAATACTCAGCAGGTCTGGCAGCATATGTGGAAAGAGAAGCAGAGTTAACGTTTCAGGTCAGTGACCCTTCTTCAGAACTGGCAAATATTAGAAATGCAAAAGGTTATAAGCAAGTAAAGCGGGGGTGGGGCAAGAGATAACAAAGGAGAAGGTGTAGATAGGACAAGGTCACAGAATAGCTGACCAGAAGGTTGTGGAGCAAAGGCAAACAATATGTTAATGGTGTATTGAAAGACAAAGCATTAGGACAGATAGGGTGTTAACGGACTGAAAATTGAACAGCCGCAAGCACAAACATGAAAAAAAACAGTGGGTAAGCAAACTGAACAATCTAAGATGAAATAAAATAAAACAAACACAAAAAAAATATTAAAAAAGGACGGCACAGTAGCACAGTGGTTAGCACTGCAGCCTCACAGCTCCAGGGACCCGGGTTCGATTCTGGGTACTGCCTGTGTGGAGTTTGCAAGTTCTCCCTGTGTCTGCGTGGGTTTTCTCCGGGTGCTCCGGTTTCCTCCCACAAGCCAAAAGACTTGCAGGTTGATAGGTAAATTGGCCATTATAAATTGTCACTAGTATAGGTAGGTGGTAGGGAAATATAGGGACAGGTGGGGATGTTTGGTAGGAATATGGGATTAGTGTAGGATTAGTATAAATGGGTGGTTGATGGTCGGCACAGACTCGGTGGGCTGAAGGGCCTGTTTCAGTGCTGTATCTCTAATCTAATCTAAATCAAAAAAATAACTAAAAATAAAAGTAAAATGGGGGGCCTGTCATGCTCTGAAATTATTGAACTCATTGTTCAGTCCGGCAGGCTGTAGTGTGCCTAATCTGTAAATGAGATGCTGTTACTCGAGCTTGCGTTGATGTTCACTGGAACACTACAGCAATCCCAGGACAGAGATGTGAGCATGAGAGCAGGGGGGAGTGTTGAAATGGCAAGCAACCGGAAGCTTAGGGTCCTGCTTGCGGACTGAGCAGAGGTGTTCCGCAAAGCGGTCACCCAGTCTGCGTTTGGTCTCCCCAATGTAGAGGAGACCACATTGTGAGCAGCGAATACAGTATACTACATTGAAAGAAGTACAAGTAAATCGCTGTTTCACCTGAAAGGAGTATATACAGATATATATTCCCCAGCATATTCACCAACGTACTTTATTTTAAAACAGTGTTTCAATTCCAGGAAATCAATATGTTATCAGAGTTCAGATTGTAGCATGGAGTGAAATATTTTCATAGAGTCATGACGGCACAGAAGGAGGCCATTTGGCCCGTCTAGTCCATGCTGGCTCTCTGTAGAGCAATCCAGTCAGTCCCGTTTCCCCTTCTATCCCCTTAGCCTTGCATGTTTATTTCCCTCAAGTGCCCATCCAATTTCCTTTTGAAATCATTGATCATCTCTGTTTCCACCACCCTCACAGGCAACGACTTCCAGGTCATTACCACTTGCTGCATAAAATAGTTCTTCCTTGCATCCCCCCTGAATCCCTTACCCAAAACTTAAATCTGTGTCCCCTAGTCCTTGTACCATCAGCTAATGGGAACAACTTTTCTTTGTCTACCTTATCTAAGTTGTCATAATCTTGTATATCTCTATTAAATCTCCCCTCAATCTCCTTTGTTCCAAGAAGAACAACTCATCTTTCCCAACCTAACTTTGTAGCTAAAATCCCTCATCCCTGGAACTATCCTGGTAAATCTCCTCTGCACCTTCTCAAGGACTCTCACATCCTTCCTAACATGTGGTGACCAGAACTGGATGCAGTACTCTAATTGTGACCTAACAAGAGTTTTATAAAGGTTCAGCACAACTTCCCTGCTTTTATACTCAATACCTCTATTTATGAAGCTCAAGATTCCGTATGCTTTGCCCTGCCATAGAGTCATAGAGTCATACAGCACAGAAACAGGCCTTTCGGCCAATCGTGTCTGTGCCGGCCATTAAGCACCTACCTGTTCTAATCACATTTTCCAGCACTTGGCCTGTAGCCTTGTATGTAATGGCATTTCAAGTGCTCATCTAAATACTTCTTAAATGTTGTGATGGTTACTGCCTCTACCACCTCTTCAGGCAGTGCGTTCCAGATTCAAACCACCCTCTGGGTGAAATTTTTTTCCCTCAAATCCCCTCTAAACCTCCTGCCCCTTACCTTAAATCTATGCCCCCTGGTTATTGACCCCTCTGCTAAGGGAAAAGTTTCTTCCTATCTAACCTATCAATGCCCCTGCCACCTTCAAAGATCTATACACATGAGCCCCCAGGTCCCTCTGTCCTTGCACACTGTTTAGAACTGCCATTAAGTCTATATTGCCTCACCCTATCCCTTCTGTCAAAATGCATCACCCCACACCTGTGTGTATTAAATTCCATCTGCCACTTGTCTGCCCATACTGCTAGCCTATCTATGTCCTGTTGGAGTCGATTGGTGTCATCCTCACTGTTTGCCACTCCTCCAAGTTTGGTATTATCAGCAAATTTGGAAATTTTGCTCTGTATTCCAATATCCAAGAAATTTATATTATCAAAAAAAAGCAATGGTCCTTGGGAAACACCACTGTTGCCATCCTCCAGTCTGAAAAACAACCATTTATCATGACTTGCTTTCTGTCCTTAAGCCATTTTTTATCCAAGCTGAGGCTGTCCCTGCTATTCCATGAGCCTCAATTTTGGTAACAAAACTTTTATGTGGTTCTTTGTCAAATGCTTTCTTAAAATCCATATAGACAACATCCATTATGTTTCCTTCATCAACCTTCTCTGCTACTTCATGAAAAAGTTCAATTAGATTAGTCAAGCACAATCTGCCTTTTACAAATCTGTGTTGGCTCTCCTTAATGCTGGGTAGGAAAAGTATTCCATTCCCCAGCCCTGATATCCTTTACCTTAATGAGAATATAGTTCTCTCCCAAAAAGGGACCGATTTGTGAATTTTCACTATACCTCAGTGAGATTGTTTAATAGCTAGACGTCAATCAAAAAACAAAAACACAGTGAATATCATGATTGGATTGGCCATGCCTAGCCTATCTTTGGTGCTGTCCACAGTTGCTTGAATTTGATGTTGACAACATGAATAGCCAGCAGCTGCTGATTACTTTTTCTTTTCATGTTACTTCAAAGATGTGCAAACCATAAAATGTTATGTGATATTTCTGATGGGATCTTCTTGAGGAGGCAGAAGGCATGACTGAATTACTAAATGAGTACTTTACATCTGTCACTATGAAAGAAGAGGATGCTGGGTTGTTCTCCTTAGAACAGAGAAGATTAAGGAGAGATTTAATAGAGGCATTCAAAATCATGGGTTTTGATAAGAAATAAAAACAAGAAATGCTGAAAATACTCAGCAGGTCTGGCAGCATCTGTGGGGCGAGAAGCAGAGTTAACGTTTCAGGTCAGTGACCCTTCATCAGAAGGGTGATGAAGGGTCGCTGACCTGAAACGTTAACTCTGCTTCTCTCTCCACAGATGCTGCCAGACCTGCTGAGTATTTCCAGCATTTCCTGTTTTTATTTCAGATTTCCAGCATCTGCAGTATTTTGCTTTTATTTTAGGTTTTGATAAGAATTTGGCTAAGGGTCACTAACCAAAGGACATCAATGTAAAATAATTCCCAAAAGAGCCAGAGGTGAAATGAGGAGGAAATCTTTTATGCAGCAAGTTATTATGATCTGGAACTGAAAGTGGCAGAAGCAGATTGACTTCTGGCTTACAAAAGGGAATTGGATAAATAATTGAAGAGGGGAAAGTTGCAAGGCTGTGGGAATAGAGCAGGGGAAGGTGTCTCTGTCAAAGAGCATGACTTTCCGAATGGCCCCTGTGATGTGCTGTAAGATTCTATGATCTCTGTTTTAATGCTGTGATTTACTCCAGTTCTGGAGCCAGCCTCTAGCTTAGTGGCAGTATTCCTGTCTCTCTCTGCGTCACAAGGTGCAGGGTTTGAACTTCTCTTCAGGCAGGCCTGGCGAGTGGAGACTGGAGCTCTGGCTGTGAATTCTGGGCTAACATCCAATGGAATACTCCCATCCGGTAGGTGAGAAACCCAATAAAACCAGCACTAACCACCCTACTGGCTAGTATAAAGATGGTTTTCGGCTATGGGAGGACTCTTCATGTTACGGCCTGTTGGACTGTTAATCAGTCCTTCCTCGTTTTTTAACTGTTCTCCAAAGGAAGACTTTGAAGATATGTAAACAGTAACAAGGACCTCACTATTGCCAACACAGTTACTTTGACAATCTTACTCTTTGGATTTTGTTTACCAATCATCACATTATAATGCTGCGTGCCCAATTTAATTATAATACATCTGTATTTACACTTTAATGCAGACTTACTGTTAATTGCACAGTGCAATAACATTGTTAACATAAACTCTGCTGTGGTCTGAACTCTGCATTCAAAATTTTGGAGACTTTGCAGCACAGAAAGTGGTCTGTACAATGTAGTGCCATTTTTCATGTAACCACCTATGCTGACCTCTTACTGAATATAAGATTGAGCTAAATCAGAGAAAGATATTTAAATGATTAAACACGCTCTGTCCAACCATCCATATCATAGACTCCCCCTCATGTTTTAACCAAAGATAAACCTTTCAAATAGAAACATTCTCAATCAGCCTCAGTAAGTGAGCAGGGCCTATTCTGGCCACAGAAATAAGGGCTGGAATTTTACACTCCCCTGCAGGGGTGGGCCGGAGGTGGGGGTGTGGGGCATTGTAAAACTATGTGGGAGGTATGGAGTGCCGTTCTCATCGCCGTCCTACCCCCGCTCCAATTTTACGAGTGGCAGCGGCAGTGAGAAATGACCTGCCTGCTCCAGGCCTATGAAGGCCCTTGAATGGCCAATTAACTGCCAGCGGCGGGTGGGTGGCTCAGGATCACCAGGAGGCCGCTCAGTCGAACCGGGTGGCCTCCTTGCGGGCTGGGATCGGGGGGACCCTCCTGACCCAAGGAGGGTCCACCCCAAGGGCTCAATTGTCCCCACTGTAATACATCCTACCACCGCCCCGCACCCACCACCCCCCCCAACCCCAACCACCCCCTGGACTTGCCGGAGCCCATCCTATTGTCCCTGGCGAGGCCCCAGAAACTTACCTTTTTTCCACGGTTGCTCCCGGTGGTGCTGCTGGGACTGAGAGCTGCCAGCCCACTGATTGACCAGCAGCTCTTGGAGGCAGGACTTCCTGCTTCAGAGGGGCGGAAGACCCATCCGAGGCCAATTAAGGGCGCAGGCTACGTACAATCATAGCGTGGCTCCCAGGCCTGGTGGAGGCTTTTTGACTGGTGGGTCAATGTAAAATTCTGGCTAAGGACACAATGGTTAAAAGTAGACCTAAAGTGCAGTGTTATCAAAACACTCACTTTGCCACTTGTGTTTAGTTCTAGAAAAGTAACAAAGGGACATTGAAGTCAGAGGCCATGGTCCCAGTTTCACCTCTAAAATAATTTGGATCAGATCCATTACATTGTAAAGCTTCTGTAAGCCCTGACTGTCACCCAGGTGCTCAGAATACTCTACTCACTGTCAATAAATTCAGCTTTCTGCCTAGCCTGAGAAAATTCATCTGACTCTTCCTGACAGATTAAACGTCAAGAACAGATGAGCAGATTGAAAATGTGAGTTTTTTAAAAAAACACCATTATTTAGGAGGCAAGTAACAAGGATGTTTCATCATTTTAAAATGCATATTCTTGTCCAGTGAGTAACGAAGTTGGATACAGCTATAAAATCTTTGATAGACACTCATTTGAATCTTGCTAAACACATGACTAATTTTCCAAATTGCATTGATTGTGTCAACTATGCTTAACCAGCCACGGGTGTAAATAAATAAACCACATGCGTAGCCACTTAATCATGGAGACACAATATGCACTTTACATGTCTGTCAGGGGCAGGGCTGCTGGGGTTTTAATGCTCAATTCTATCGTGATGGTATGAGACAAGCTTGATGCCCAGCTTGTTTTTTCCAGTCCGTCATTTTTGTAGGTTTGTAACGTTAGTAGAGAATAATACACAAATAAGAAAATATTTGCTGATCCCAATTGTGTCTTTATTAATGAAGCTTAACTACAGTATGAGTGAAGGGTACGATTCTATTATAAATATACTTTGCATATCATGACTCCCTAACAGATGCTGCTGCAATGAAAACCAGAATAGACTTATTTGCCCAGCTTAAACATATCCGTGGAAACTTCAATCTGTTGACTCAAGCATTAGCTGTCTGGAGAGTGAATCAAATGTGTCCCTGTGTACATTATACTATAAGCAATAAAAAAGTAAGTAACTTTGCAAACACAAAGCCTATTGTCTTGATAAGCACTGCAAATTACTGCTTAGACTGGAGTCTAGGAAGTTTTGGACTCAAAACATGACTGTCTGATTTCCTCAAGTAAATAAAATCATTAAATAAAAGGGTGGTAGAGGCAAGAACCCTGACAACATTTAAGAAGTATCTAGATGAGCACTTGAAACGTCATCGCATACAAGACTACGAGCCAAGTGCTAGAAAATGGGATTAGAATAGATAAGTGCTTGATGCCCGCACGGACACAATGGGCCGAAGGGCCTGTTTCTGTGCTGTATAACTCTATGACTCTATCCAAAGATGAGGAATGACAGCAGAGAGGGGTAG
Source organism: Heterodontus francisci (assembly GCF_036365525.1). Lineage (NCBI taxonomy): Eukaryota > Metazoa > Chordata > Chondrichthyes > Heterodontiformes > Heterodontidae > Heterodontus > Heterodontus francisci. The sequence continues at coordinate 25,549,396 of NC_090378.1, read as the reverse complement.
GGGTCCAGAAAACTTAAATCTCCTATCAAAAACGTTACTGTTCTTAATCAATATTCTCATTGATGGGCTGAATAAGTTGAGACAATAGTTGTTTGTCTGGTTTCCTATTGTTTTTTTTTTCTTTTATTTCCAAAATATACTTTATTCGTAAAAAACTGTAAAAATTACATTACAAAACAGTTCAAAATAGCACCAAGTCAACAATACAAAGAGTGCAAAGGAGATCAGTTTCCTTCAATACAGGAGTGAGTTGCCTCACAACCCTTCCATTTCATGTTACCTGCCATGTAATATTTGCAGCAAACAAATATTTTCTTGATACAGCCCGAGGGATTTTCCATGGATCCAGCCCCTCAGTTCAGCTTGGTGGGGGTACCTTACACTGTGGTCTTTCCCCATTGAGCTTTTGCTGCGGCTGTCCCAAGCTTTAGTGTGTCCCTCAGCATGTAGTCCTGGGCCTTGGAATGTGCCAGTCTGCAACATTCGGTCGTGGATAACTCTGCGCTGGAAGATCAGCAAGTTTCAGGCAGACCAAAGGGCATCTTTCACCGAATTGATAGTCCTCCAGCAGCAGTTGATGTTTATCTTGGTGTGCGTCCCTGGGAACGGCCCATAGAGCACAGACTCCTGTGTTACAGAGCTGCTTGGGATGAACCTCGACAAAAACCACTGCATCTCTTTCCACACCTGCTTTGCAAAGACACATTCCAGAAGGAGGTGGCCAACTATCTCTTCCCCACCACAGCCACCTTGAGGGCATTGTGCGGAGGGTGTGAGGCTCCGGGCATGCAGGAAGGATCTGACGGGGAGGGCTCTTCTCACCACCAGCCAAGCTACATCTTGGTGCTTGTTTGAAAGTTCTGGTGATGAGGCATTCCACCAAATAACTTTGGCAGTCTGCTTGGGGAACCATCCGACAGGATCCACCATCTCCTTTACCCGTAGGGCCTTGAGGACATTCCGTATTTCCTATTCCAGATTAACAGTAATACAGGTCACTGTACAATATAAAGGGAGTAAGTGAAAGAAGGTAATTTATCCAAAGTCAAATGATACCTTCCAAAGGAAGCCTGACCAATATCTACTGAGAAGTGGGCTTAAAGGTTATAGAGCTGTTAATAGCATAACTGATCCTTTTTCAGGTGAGGTGGGGGAAAATAATTTCCACCCTATAATTACACAAATATATGCAAATTGGGCACATATATGCGAAATTCCTTTCTGTATTATTTTAACAACAACTTGCATTTATATAGCAGCTTGATTGAAAGGTTGCATCATTGGAACAGATGGGACAGAGACGGAGAAACTGGGAGAGTGGAATGGAGTCCTTACAGGACGTAGGGTGTAAGGGAGTGTAGTTGAGATAGCTGTGGGAGTCAGTGGACTTATAATGAATAGTGATTGATAGTCTATCCTCAGAAATGGAGACAGAGAAGTTGAGGAAGAGAAGGGAAGAGTCGGAGGTGGGCCATGTGAAGGTGAGAGAAGGCTGGTAATCGGAAGCAAAGCTGATGACATTTTCCAGTTCAGGGTGAGTGCAGGAAATGGCACCAGCACACTCATCAATGAACCAGAAAAAGAGGCAAGGGAGGGGGCCTGAGTAGGACTGAAACAAGGAATGTTCCACATATCCCACAAAAAGGGAGGCATAGCTAGGACCCATGTGGGTACCCATAGTAACCCCATTTGTTTGAGGAATTGAGTTGAGCTAAACGAGAAGTTATTCAATATAACAAGTTCAGCCAGGTGGAGGAGTGTGGCAGTGGATGGGGACTGGTTGGGCCTTTGAAGGAAGAATCAGAGAGCCCTCAGACAGTCCTGGTGGGGCATGGAGGTGTAGAGGAATTGGACCTCCATGGTGAAGAAGAGGTAGAGCCAAGAAATTGGGAAGTGTTAAAGTGATGGAGGGCATCAGAAGAGTCATGGATATAAGTGGGAAGAGACTGGACAAGGGGAGAAAAAGTAGAGTCGAGATAAGAAGAAATCAATTCAGTGGGACAGAAATAGGCTGAAATGATAGGTCTATCAGGGAAGTCTTGTTTGTGGATTTTGGGAAGGAGGCAAAAGTGGACTGTAGGGTTTAGGGGACTATGAGGTTGGTGGCCATGGAGGGAAGATCTCCAGAGGAGATGAGGCCAGTGACAGGATAGGATACAATGGCTTGATGTTCAATAGTGGGGTCATGGTCCAGGGGGAGGTAGGAGGAAGTGTCAGACAGTTGGCCTCTGTTATCAGCAGGTTTAATGACAATGTTAGGGTCGGACCAGAGAGAATGGAATGCAGTGAGTTCAGAGGGAGATAGGTTAGAGTGAGTGAAGGAAGCAGAGAAATTGAGATGGCCAATGTCATGCCGGCAGTTCTCAATGAAAAAATCTAGAGAGGGTAAGAAGCCAAAGGGAGGAGTCCATGTGCAGGGGAAGAATACTGGAGATGGGTGAAAGGGTCTGCTCTGCAGGGGAGGATTCCTGGCCAAAGAAGAGGGCGTGGAGGCAAAGACGATGGAAGAGGAGCTCAGCGTCATGCCAAGCTTGAAATTCAGTGAGGTGTGGGTGTAAGGGGATGATGCTAAGGCGTTGGCTAAAGGCATCTGCGCTGAACTTGACAAAATTCATGGAGTGTGGGAGTGGGGGGAGGGAAAGTCAGGAGTGGGCCTTCCATGGTTTTTATGGCTCAACCTGTACCATTGGTATGCCACATCCCAACTGAGGGCCAAGGTCAGAAATGTCCAACCTAGGGAGCCCCACCCACTCACACCTAATCTAGATCTGGCCTCATATAATTTAAAAATTTGGATGACTGCTGTTTATTATTCTGCCATTCACACCTCCTCGAAACACTTCTTTTGTTTCTTTATTTGTCCCATCACCACTCCTTTTGACCCTGAACCACCAAATCATTTGTTATTTAATCTCTCTTGTTACAAGGTAGGCTGGAAACGCTGGGTTTGTTCTCCTTGAAGCAAAGGAGATTGAGGGGAGATTTAATAAAAGTGTACAAGATGATGACAGACTTAGATAAGGTAGACAAGGAAAACTGTTCTAATTGATTAATGGTACAAGAACTAGAGGACACAGATTGAAGGTTTTGGGCAAGAGATATAGGGAGGAAGAACTTTGTTACACAGCAGGTGGTAATGACCTGGAACTTGCTGCCTAAAAGAGTGGTGGAAGCAGAGATGGGAGAGCTGTAACAAGCAATCAAACAGATGAAAAACAACAAAGCCTGCAGGCCCCATGGTATTCCAGCTGAGGTCTTCAAAGCTGGTGGGCTTTTGCTCACTTCAAACTCTATGCACTCATCCTACAGATTTGGGAGGTAAAAGAACTCTCCCCCTCTGCCACTGCTGACTTCAGGAATGTGACAATTGTAACTATGAGTATTGCTGAAAATAGAAACACTTTGTCAAAGCTTTTCGTCTTGCACTCATCAGGACAATCCGTGAGAATACCAATGTAAGGGAAAACAGCAACTTTATACTGTATGGGAAGAGAATGCTGATTGGTTGACAAGTGAACTCTGATTGGTAGAGGCGTTGCCATGGAGAATGCACCAGTTTACGGTCACTGACAGTTAACTGCCAAGCTTTGTTTGAAATTGAAACCAGGCAACTTGACTCTGATTAATCAAGGCATTGCCCTGAGGAATGAACCAATGAATGGCTGTCACTTAATTTGTTTAGCTGAAACAGGTGCAATGCTTGTACATGTTCTTGCTGTCTGCAAAGAACAGCGCCCTGTGTATTAATAGATGTAGTTTCCAGTAAGCACAAATGCGGCACATTGCAAGCCCTACTGATAATCTTAAATTGGTTGTCAGCTTAATTCTTAGCACACTGAGGATTATTTAGCAAATGTTGTCCAATCGTGGAATCACATCTAATGTTGGACACTGTATTTTGAGTTTTGCAAGCATGGGCTGGTTGGGTACGGTCTGTACCTTGCCCATTGCGAACAGCGGAAGGGACATGTTGTTTGATACAATCTTTGGGAAGTATGATGTAAGATGGACTGCAAACCATCACACCATTCTTCTGTAAAAATAAAGCAAAATGATTAACTGTATTGGTTTACAGATGTGGCTGTGTAGCGGCAAAACATGAAACCTTCGATGCGAAAACAGAAGCTATTGTGAAAACTGATGAAATGAGAAGTGATGGATGGCTGGGAGTAAGAGTAAGGCTGTATCACAACCTCAGGGTTCTGAAACTGATGTGTGCTGCTTAAGCTTTAATTAGAAACAGGAGTAGGCCATTCAGCCCCTCGAGCCATTCAATAAGATCACGCTGATCTGTATTTTAACTCCATCCACCTCCCTTGGCTCCATATTCTTCAATACCCTTGTTTAGCAAAAAATTATCAATCTCATATTTGAATTGATTAATTCAGTTCACATTCTACTGCTTTTTGTGGAGAGAGTTCCAAACTTCTACCACTCTTTGGGTGAAGAATTGTTTCCGAACTTCTCTCCTGAATAGGTCTGGCTCTCATTTTAAGGTTATGTCCCTTTATCCTCATCTCTCCACCAACAGAATTGCTTTCAAAACTCTACAGTACTTCTTTTCAAAATCTTAGAAACTCAAGATTCAGGAATGCCATGCCCCAGTGTGACTCACTTTGAATCTTCAAACCTTGCATACTGTTCAAAACATCCACTTTTTTGTGCAGCGACAAGTCATGCGCTCATCTTGTTGAGTCACCTTGAAGAACAATTCAATTTTCAGCCAACTTTAATGAACATTAGTGATGACTAGAAACCAGGTCAAGCTGGTTCTCATGGACACGGACCAAATCTGGTTGAAAGGTGAAATGTCTTGTTTCAGCAAGATTTCTACACACCAAACTCACAGTTAAACAGGAATATATGAAATTGCAATGAAACAAACTTTTCACAATAGGAAGTATAGAGGGAAAAATAGGACTGTTTTAAAATGGAAACTGCAATCATATGGGCTGCAGGTAAACTCATTGACGGCGGCACAGTGGCGCAGTGGTTAGCACCGCAGCCTCACAGCTCCAGGGACCCGGGTTCAATTCTGGGTACTGCCTGTGTGGAGTTTGCAAGTTCTCCCTGTGTCTGCGTGGGTTTTCTCCGGGTGCTCCGGTTTCCTCCCACAAGCCAAAAGACTTGCAGGTTGATAGGTAAATTGGCCATTATAAATTGTCACTAGTATAGGTAGGTGGTAGGGAAATATAGGAACAGGTGGGGATGTTTGGTAGGAATGTAGGATTAGTATAAATGGGTGGTTGATGTTCGGCACAGACTCGGTGGGCCGAAGGGCCTGTTTCAGTGCTGTATCTTTAATCTAATCTAATCTAATCTAATCTAAACTCAGCACACCAAGAATTCCATAACTAAGTGTGATTGATAATACAGCAGCAACTTATATTTAGCGCTTTTAACGTAATATAATGTCTCAAGCTGTTCCGCCCACTTAAGGGCCTCCTCCCACTGCCGCTGGCTTACCAGCAACGGACAGGGACTTCAGCACCTGAGGAGACTGCCCAGCAATACCTGGCGGCCTCCTTGTGGGCTTGGAGGAGGCCTTCCTGATTGGGTACCCTGTGCCCCAAAGAGGGCTCCCCCCAGCAGCATAAGCTGCCCCTGCTAAAACAGCTGCCCTGCCCTGCTCCCTGACTCCCACCACCCTCGCCAGGGCCCTGCCGATTGTCCCCAGCAAGACCTGATCCCCATTGAACTTTCTGAAGGGCGACGTTCATCGTCCTCTAATTGCCGAGTGCAGTCCCAGCAGTGGCCACCGCTCCCGGTGGCGCTGCTGGGACTGAAGAGCTGCCGCCCTGTGATTGGCCAGCAGCTCTTACAGGTGGAACTTGCTGCCTCAGAGGCGCGGAAGTCCCAACTGAGGCTAATTAGGGGCCTGGGCAACGTAAAATTGCACCATGGCTTCCAGCCTGGGGGAGGTGGGCTTTCCACTGACTTTATAGCCAGTGGGTGGGATCACAACCACCATGTAAAATTCTGCCCATTAGGTCAGATAACCAAATGCTTGGTCAAAGGGGCAGGTTTTAAGGAGTCTCTTAAAGGAAGAAAGTGAGGTTGAGAGGCAGAGAGGTGTAGGGAGGGTATTCCGGAGCTTAGGCTGAGGCAGCTGAAAGCACAGCCACCAATGGTACAGTGATTTAAATTGGGGATGCTCAAGAGACCAGCATTAGCAAATGCAAATATCTTGGAGGGTTGTGGGGCTGGAGGAAATGGCAAAATTAGGGAGAGAAGAGGGATTTGTAAACAAGGATGAGAATTTTAAAATCAAGACGTTGCTTGACTGGGAGCCAATGTAGGTCAGTGAGCACAGGGGTGATCGGTGAATGGGATCTGGTGTGAGTTAAGACATGGGCAGTAGAGTGTTGGATAATCTCAAGTTTACAGAGGGTAGAATGTGGCCGAGCAGCCAGGAGTGCTGTTGCCAGGGAGATCGATGGAGTCGGTAGCTAGGGAACAGAGTTTGGAGGGGGGACCAAAAATAATGACATCAGCCTTTATTTGGAGGAAATTTCTTCTCATCTGGTTCTGGACGTTGGATAAGCAGTTTGACAATTTAGCAATAGCAGAGGAGTCAAAAGAGGTGATGGTGACACAGAGTTGCGGGTCGTCAGCATACATGTGAAAACTAACGCTGTGCTTTCGGATGATGTTGCTGAGTGGTAGCATGTAGATTGTATTTGTTCATGGGATGTGGGCATTGCTGGCTAGGCCAGCATTTATTGCCCATTCCTAACTGCCCATCCCCTAATTGCCCTTGTGAAGGTGGTGGTGAGTTGCCTTCTTGAACTGCTGCACTCCTTGTGGTGTAGGTACACCCACAGTGCTGTTAGGAAAGGAGTTCCAGGATTTTGACCCAGCGACAGTGAAGGAACGGCAATATAGTTCAAGTCAGGATGGTGTGTGGCTTGGAGGGGAACATGCAGGTGGTGGTGCATCTGCTGTTCTTGTCCTTCTAGGTGGTAAAGGTTGCGGGTTTGGAAGGGGCTGTCAAAGGAGTTTTGCTGAGTTGCTGCAGTGCATCTTATAGATGGTACACATTGCTGCCATTGTGTATCAGTGGTGAAGGGAGTGAATGTTGAAGGTGGTGGATGGGGTTCCAATTGAGTGGGCTGCTTTGTCCTGGATGCTTTCAAGCTTCTTGAGTGTTGTTGCAGCTGAATCCACCCTCCACCTCCATCGTTCCAGTGAAAACAATCCGAGTTTTTCCAACCTCTCCTCATAGCTAATGCCCTCCAGACCAGGCAACATCCTAGTAAACCTCCTCTGTACCCTCTCCAAAGCCTCCACGTCCTTCTGGTAGTGTGGTGACCAGAATTGCACGCAATATTCTAAGTGTGGCCTAACTAAGGTTCTGTACAGCTGCAACATGACTTGCCAATTTTTATACTCTATGCCCTGACCGATGAAGGCAGGCATGCCGTATGCCTTCTTGACTACCTTATCCACCTGCGTTGCCACTTTCAGTGACCTGTGGACCTGTACGCCCAGATCTCTCTGCCTGTCAATACTCCTAAGGGTTCTGCCATTTACTGTATACCTCCCACCTGCATTAGACCTTCCAAAATGCATTACCTCACATTTGTCCAGATTAAACTCCATCTGCCATTTCTCCGCCCAAGTCTCCAACCTATCTATATCCTGCTGTATCCTCTGACAATCCTCATCACTGTCCGCAACTCCACCAACCTTTGTGTCGTCCGCAAACTTACCAATCAGACCAGCTACATTTTCCTCCAAATCATTTGTATATACTACAAACAGCAAAGGTCCCAGCACTGATCCCTGCAGAACACCACTAGTCACATTCCTCCATTCAGAATAACACCCATCCACTGATACCCTCTGTCTTCTATGACTGAGCCAGTTCTGTATCCATCTTGCCAGCTCACCTCTGATCCCGTGTGATTTCACCTTTTGTACCAGTCTGCCATGCGGGACCTTGTCAAAGGCTTTACTAAAGTCCATATAGATAACATCCACTGCCCTTCCTTCATCAATCATCTTTGTCACTTCCTCAAAAAACTCAAATCAAATTAGTAAGACACGACCTCCCCTTCACAAAACCATGCTGTCTCTCGCTAATAAGTTTGTTTGTTTCCAAATGGGAGTAAATCCTGTCCCGAATAATCCTCTCTAATAATTTCCCTACCACTGACGTAAGGCTCACCGGCCTACAATTTCCTGGATTATCCTTGCCACCCTTCTTAAACAAAGGCACAATATTGGCTATTCTCAAGTCCTCTGGGACCTCACCTGTAGCTAATGAGGATGCAAAGATTTCTGTCAAGGCCACAGCAATTTCTTCCCTTGCCTCCCTCAGTATTCTAGGGTAGATCCCATCAAGCCCTGGGGATTTATCTACCTTAATGCTTTGCAAGACACCCAACACCTCCTCCTTTTTGATAATGAGATGACTGAGACTATCTGCACTCCCTTTCCTAGGCTCATCATCCATCAATTCCTTCTCTTTGGTGAATACTGATGCAAAGTACTCATTTAGCACCTCGCCCATTCCCTCTGGCTCCACACATAGATTCCCATCTCTGTCCTTGAGTGGGCCAACCCTTTCCCTGGTTACCCTCTTGCTCTTTATATATGTATAAAAAGCCTTGGGATTTTCCTTAATCCTGTTTGCCAATGACTTTTCATGACCCCTTTTAGCCCTCCTAACTCCTTGCTTAAGTTCCTTCCTACTGTCTTTATATTCCTCAAATGCTTCATCTGTTCCTAGCCTTCCAGCCCTTACAAATGCTTCCTTTTTCTTTTTGACTAGGCTCACAATATCCCGTGTTATCCAAGCTTCCCGAAACTTGCCAAACTTGTCTTTCTTCCTCACAGGAATATGCTGGTCCTGGATTCTAATAAGCTGACGTTTGAAAGACTCCCACATGTCAGATGTTGATTTACCCTCAAACAGCCGCCCCCAATCTAAATTCTTCAGTTCCTACCTAATATTGTTATAATTAGCCTTCCCCCAATTTAGCACCTTCACCTGAGGACTACTCTTATCCTTGTCCACAAGTACCTTAAAACTTATGGAATTATGGTCACTGCTCCTGAAATGCTCCCCCACTGAAACTTCAACCACCTGGCCGGGCTCATTCCCCAATACCAGGTCCAGAATGGCCCCATCCCTAGTTGGACTATCTACATACTGTTTCAAGAAGCCCTCCTGGATGCTCCTCACAAATTCTGCCCCATCTAAGCCCCTAGCACTAAGTGAGTCCCAGTCAATATAGGGGAAGTTAAAATCACCCACCACCACAACCCTGTTACCTTTACATCTTTCCAAAATCTGTCTACATATCTGCTCCTCTACCTCCCACTGGCTGTTGGGAGGCCTGTAGTAAACCCCCAACATCGTGACTGCACCCTTCCTATTCCTGAGCTCCACCCATATTGCCTCGCTGCATGACCCCTCTGAGGTGTCCTCCCGCAGTACAGCTGTGATATTCTCCTTAACCAGTAATGCAACTCCCCCACCCCTTTTACATCCCCCTCTATCCCGCCTGAAGCTTCTAAAGCCTGGAACATTTAGCTGCCAATCCTGCCCTTCCCTCAACCAAGTCTCTGCAATAGCAACAACATCATATTTCCAAGTACTAATCCAAGCTCTAAGTTCATCTGCCTTACCTGTTATACTTCTCGCATTGAAACAAATGCACTTCAGACCACCAGTCCCACTGTGCTCAGCAACATCTCCCTGCCTGCTCTTCCTCTTAGTCCTACTGGCCTTATTTACTATGTCCTCCTCATTTATTTCACTAGCTGTCCTACTGCTCTGGTTCCCACCCCCCTGCCACACTAGTGTGGCTCCAATGTTACTTGCCACTTATCAGCCCAAGCTTGTTGTCAAGGTCTTGCTGCACATGGACATAGGCTGGTTCAGTATCTGAGGAGTCATGAATGATGCTGAACATTGTGTAATCATCAGCGAACATCCCCACTTCTGACCTTATGATGGAGGGAAGGTCATTGATGAAGCAGCTGAAGATGACTGGTCCTAGGACACTACCCTGAGGATCTCCTGCAGTGATTTCGACTGAGATGATTGACCTCCAACAACCACAACCATCTTCCTTTGTGCTAGGTATTGCTCCAACTAGCGGAGTTTTCCCCTGATTTCCATTGACTCCAGTTTTGCTAGGGTTCCATGATGCCATACTCGGTCAAATGCTGCCCTGATGTCAAGGGCAGACACTCTCACCTCACCTCTTGAGTTCAGCTCTTTTGTTCATGTTAGGAGCAAGGCTGTAATGAGGTCAGGAACTGAGTGGCCCTGGCCGAATCCAAACTGAGCATCACTGAGCAGGTTATTGCTAAGCAAGTGCCGCTTGACAGCACTGTGGATGACCTCTTCTATCACTTTGCTGATGATCGAAAGTAGACTGATTAGGCAGTAATTGGCCCTCACTCTCCTCCCTCTCCTCCCTCACTCCCACTCCCCCTTCTCCCCCTGTCCTCCCTCTTTCCCCTGCTTCCTCTTTCAACCCTCCCTCCCCATCCCCCTCTTCCCTCCCCCCCCCCCCCCCCCACCACACCCCTCTCTCTGACCATTGCTGAGAGCGGGAACAACAGTTTCTGAACTTCGGACAGATCTGGCAGGTTTTTAAAAAAGAAATCGGAACCTGCCGGAATACACCAAATCTGTCTGACATTCAGAAAGCACTTTTCCTGCTCTCAGCACCTGTCAGCTGTGAAACTGGGTTACAATGTTTTTTTAAAGCCAGTCTGAAGAAGCCAATGGGAAATTTCTTGCCTCTGAAATGACCAGTTACGGACCTCAAAATCTTTTACCATGGACACTGGTATCTGCATACGGACACTTACTGACCCCTGGTAACAATGCAGGAAGAGAGGCCATTGCAAGTGATACACCAATTCCTATTAGATAGCGAAGAATGGAATCAGGTGAGAGCAGTCCCAGTCAGCTGGATGACAGTGGAGAGGCAACGGAAGAGGCTGGTGTGGTGAACCGTGTCAAAGGCTGCAGTCAGGTTGAGAAGGACGAGGAGTGATAGTTTTAGGATTAGGGAGTTAGGGGTGGGGGTTGGTGTCAGGGTTAAGGTTTAGGATGAGAGGTTGGGGTTAGGGGTTAGAGTTGTGGAGGGTAAGTGTTAGGGGTATTGTAGAATGAACAGAAACACATCCAGAGACTGATGAACACCTTGCTGCAAGCCCTTAATGCCTGTATTAAGTGCTCTCCAACTTATTCTGGTGCTTTTAGGAGGTGGTTCAATGGTTTCAGCATGGCAGGAGGAAAACAACTGTGCCTCTGATAAGGACACTTGAGATGGTGATCACTTGATGAAAGCTCAGAGCTGAGAAGACCCAACTACAGACTGCAGCAACTCAGCTGATGTTGGTGTAGTCTGGCCCAACTGTCTTTCCGGAGTATTGAACAGGCATTGGTTGAGGGGTTGGTGGTGGAGTGAGGACAGGACGTGCCTCCCCTGTGTGCCACTGCCACTCGCATGGAAGTGCACTTCAGTCTCACACTGATACATTTAATTATGAGCATTTATGGGAGGCCAGAAATGCTTTTGAGCAGTCACCCAGTTGGATCAGTTGGTAGCATGATTATCACCAAGAAAATAACAGAACTTCCATATAAGGAAACATCAGGTTTCACCGCAGTACGAATCAAGAAAGCCTTTGCCTAATGATCGCATTCTATGCGGAGAGAAATTATACCAGTCCCTCTGGGAAATTATAATAGGTTTAAAAGTCATGTAACAATATTTGTTGTCAGCTGTGACAATGTAATGCCAGATACTGCTTATTTCATGAACATATCTACAAACCAACTACTGGTATCAACTTTCTGCAACATGGCCATAAATGGACACAATACCATGAGATAATGAGGGATCAGATACATCATCAGACATCTCCATCCTTCATATTAGATAACCATGGATCACTCGGACACTGACACCACATAACCAGTGATCAATCACTCACCCACTCCTCATGCTATACAACCCCAGATCATTCAGGCACTTACTATTCACACTAGGTAACCAGAGTTCAGTTCAATGCATCTCCACACTTCACACTAGGTAGTCAGCGATCAGACAGGCACTTACCCCTCCTCACACTGAAATATCAGGATCACATACGCACACTCTCTGAACTATTATAGTGTAAAACAATTTCGATTAATAAATATCCAGCTTTGTCACTGTGTCTCCAGCAACATTAGCGGACAATCACCTCCTCAGTTGTGACTATGACAGGAGTATTTGCTGCAAGGTGCACAGAATGGTAATGTGCAAATTCATTGAACAATCTACTAACAAAAAATGCCAGGCAATGGATCGGGCTAGACTTGGGCATGAGTAGAATTTTAGTTTTGGATTACATTTAAGGAGAATTGTAAACCAACAACATAACAAAAACTTCAATTAGAAAAGGAAGGACATTATCACTTGTGTAACTGCTATGCTTCATAACACATACCAATGGGCCACTGTTTCTGATTTGTAATATTTTAAAGTAATGAGACTTTGATATACCTCACCAGGACTATATCTGGTGTGACTTCCAAAGCCAACATACCAAATATAGATTAGCTGGTCATTTCTCTTATTGCTGTTTGTGGGATCTTACTGCATACAAAATGGTTGCTATGTTTGCTGTAAATCATTACTCTTCAAACTAATTTATTGTATGTAAAGCACTTTGGAGTGGATGTTACTGAGAGAAGTGGCAAGGCAATATCTAAATACAAGCCTTTTCTCTTTTTAAAGGATATAGTTTTTTTAAAATGTGATCATCGTTATAGACAGGGTAACATCATGTTTATGTTGAAATTGAAATTTTAAAAGTGACTTCTTAAAAATAAGAATATGGCACTTTACGAAAGCCAGATAAAGAGGATTATTCTCAAATGGTATATTTTTGAATTATTTGATATTTTATTTTTTTTATTTAGAGATACAGCACTGAAACAGGCCCTTCGGCCCACCGAGTCTGTGCCGACCATCAACCACCCACTTATACTAATCCTACACTAATCCCATATTCCTACCACATCCCCACCTTCCCCTACCACCTACCTATACTAGGGGCAGTTTACAATGGCCAATTTACCTATCAACCTGCAAGTCTTTGGTTGTGGGAGGAAACCCACGCGGTCACAGGGAGAACTTGCAAACTCTGCACAGGCAGTACCCAGAATTGAACCCGGGTCGCTGGAGCTGTGAGGCTGCAGTGCTAACCACTGCGCCACTGTTTATTGATAAATGTTTGATAAAATTCATAAGCCAGAAAAATAAGTCTTGGGCTTTCCACAACCAGTGTCTAAATAATCCGATATTTTCCTGGAGTCTCCAGCTCCTTATAGAAAAGAGTGCAAAAATTCCACCAACTGAGCTACATGCTAATATTTCTCCCAAGAAGTGTTTCAGTCTCTGATCAAAGTCTGAAGTTAAGCCAAAGGTAAATATTGGCTAAGAGTAGCCAAACCAATTTCAAAGATACAATTGTTGGTAAAATAATACAGAACAAGGAACGCTGTGAACATTCCTAACTTAACTGGTGCTTAGACAGGACTGTCACACAGCATGGTAAAATGTCACTTCTCTCTGACCACTGCTGGGATGCGTCATGCACTTGTTGTTTGAGGTAGGAGTTAGAACAGTCCATGGCTACACAGAGTTGCAGATTAGCAACTGGCGCTAGCTTAACTGAGGAATAACCCAGTCTACAAAGAGATAGGAACCTCCCAGACAAAGAAATTGAAATGACTTCTTTATGTCAATACTACTACGCTATTTAATTGAAAACAGTAAAGGCTGAAATGTGCAGCAGGTAAGTCAGTTTCTGAAAGTGAGAGGAATTAGCTTTCTGGGTTGGACCCCATCATTAGGCACATTGACTTGATGCTTCACACACTCTTTAGTTATTAATTGTGTGCTACACCACTTACTACTATGTTCATTGCCTCCTGGGAACATAAGTTAATATAGAGAAGAAAGGTGCAAACAAATTTTCTTTTTAGAGGGTTGGGAGCTGGGTTTCTTTTTCTCAGTTCTACGCACCTTTGCAAGTCAATCCTTTAACTAATAGGGTGGTTCCAGTTGGGCAAGCAGCAGAAATTTTACCAGTGCTTTGTGCTAGTAAATTGTGTGGATTTAGCTGATTAAACTTCAGTAGTTCCCATGTGTACTTTTGGAGACGTCCCTATGCCTTACCTCTTTTAAACAGTAACTATATTCTCCAGGCCTAAGTAAGTGGGTGTGTGCCTACAGGGCGACAGTGTACACTCCACATTAGGCAACCAGTAAGTCTACTTATTTGGATTTGGTTTGGAGACCCTGAAACATAGTGATGGGTCCGAACCAAAAATGGACAATGAGTTCTGTAAGTTAGGAAATATTAGCGCAAATAATACTTTACACATCCTAAGGCTGTCACTTATGCCGAAATTTAAGTTTGCTCAGAGACATTGGGGGAATTTTATGCTCTCCCCTACAGTGGGTTTGGAGGTGGGGAGAGCATAAAATTGTTTAGGGTGGTAGTGGGGGCACTAGAGGCCTGCTACCTGATCCGAACCTGATGGGACCCGACGACGTGTCGGGTTCGAGTCGGGCCCATCTTCAGGATACGGCTTTCGGGTCGGGTCGGGTCGGGTCGGGCATACACGGTAAGTGCTCTGCTGGTAAGTATTGAAATTTAAAAAACTTACAGTTCTGATGAAGAGTCACTGACCTGAAATGTTAACTCTGCTTCTCCCTTCACAGATGCTGCCAGACCTGCTGAGTATTTCCAGCATTTCTTGTTTGTGTTACAGAAAGAGGCCATTTGGCCCAAGGTACCTGTGCCGGCTCTTTCAAAGAGCTATCCAATTAGTCTCATTCTTTCCCCATAACAATGTCAATTTTCCCTTTGCATGGATATATCCAATTCTCTTAGAAAGTTAGTGTTGAATCTGCTTCCACCACCCTTTCAGGCAGCTCATTCTGGATCACAATGCTGACTATAAATAGCTGAAGTTATAGCGAACTTCTCAAGATTAAATATTTTAGATCTTTGCAAACCCCCACTACTGCACTGCTGTCAATGTTTCCATTTCTTGCGCTGCATTCCAGTGGTTGTATAGAATGAGTTTGCCAACTTAACAGCCACACTCTCTAACAATAGTATGCTGCTGTTAAATATCACTCAGTAGAAATCAGTTTGCGACTTCCCTAATCTATTTCACACGGTCCCTTTATAAGTGACAGAGCCAAAAGAATTTCATCCCATCAGCTAGAACTGGATTTAAAGCCAGGATCAAGATGTGAAGAATTTCACTTGACAAGCGATTGGTCAGAGAACTGGGTTGGGAGGTCAATGCACTTGATTCCTAGAGAGCGTAGAAACAGAATGTGTTACAGCACAGAAACAGATCACTTGGCCCATCAAGTCTGCACCAGTGTTTTTGAAAATTGTGATTAAAAGTTATGAATGGTTTGAATAGAATGAATAAACATAAACTATTTTCCCTGGTTGGAGAGTCATAGAAACATAGAAAATAGGAACAGCAGTAAGCCATTCGGCCCTTCGAGCCTGCTCCGCCATTCATTATGATCATGGCTGATCATTCAACTCAGTGACCTGTTCCCGCTTTCCCCCCCATATCCTTTGATCCCTTTCACCCCAAGAGCTATATCTAACTCCTTCTTGAAAACATACAATGTTTTGGCCTCAACTGCTTTCTGTGATAGCGAATTCCACAGGCTCACCACTCTCTGGGTGAAGAGATTTCTTCTCATCTCAGTCCTGAAAGGTTTACCCTGTATCCTTAGACTATGACTCCTGGTTCTGGACTCCTCCACCATCGGGAGCATCCTTCCTGCATCTACCCTGTCAAGTCCTGTTAGAATTTTATAGGTTCCTATGAGATCCCCCCTCACTCTTCTGAACTCCAGCGAATATAAACCGACTCAATCTCTCCTCATACATCAGTCCTGCCATCCCAGGAATCAGTCTGGTAAACCTTTGCTGCACTCCCTCTATAGCAAGAATATCCTTCCTCAGATAAGGAGACCAAAACGGCACACAATATTCCAGGTGTCACCTCACCAAGGCTCTGTATAATTGCAGCAAGACATCCCTGCTCCTGTACTCAAATCCTTTCGCTATGAAGGACAACGTACCATTTGCCCTTTTTAACCGCCTGTTGGACCTGCATGCTTACCTTCAGTGACTGGTGTATGACAACACCCAGGTCTCGTTGCATATTCCCCCTTTCAGTTTATAGCCATTCAGATAATAATCTGCTTTCCTGTTTTTGCTACAAAAATGGATAACCTCACATTTATCCACATTATACTGCATCTGCCATGCATTTGCCCACTCACTCAACTTGTCCAAATCACCCTGAAGCCTCTCTGCATCCTCCTCACAACTCACCCTCCCACCCAGTTTTGTGTCATCTGCAAATTTGAAGATATTACATTTAGTTCCCTCATTTAAATCATTAATATATATTGTGAATAGTTGGGGTCCTAGCTGGAGTTAATCCTAAAAGGGACTGACTACTTTGCTTAGCTTGGCCATTTGCATGCTTAAGAGCAATTTACAAAGTTACCGCCTCTATCCCTTCTTCCTTGCTTCTGTTCTGTCAGAAACTAGTAGAGTCCAGCACTAATTTTCCTTCAGTAAGGAAGAGTGTATCTCTATTGTGCTTTCACAGGTACAGTCAGCAGCTCTGACTATGAAAATGGCCCCGTCTCTGGGAGTCAGCTCCTGGTCTACAAATTCCTCTGACGGTGGTGGATAACAGTCCTTCTTCAGTATTTCTGTGGGCGGAGCAAGAAGCCCCAGATTTCAGGAGAAAAGGCCATATTTTACCTTTTGTGTAGCATTAAGGAAAAAGGTTTTTAGTAAGCCGTAGCCCAGTTCAGTAAAACAAAATCCACTTTATACACACACCAAAATATACCCCTAGATTTAAACACAATTGTTGGCGTAGGCTCTGATTGATTGAAAATGATTTGTGCCTTGCATATTGGAAAAGGCTATTGTTATGTGATGTGCAACAAGACCTGCATACAAAAAACAAAATGTTTTTTCAGCTTTTACAGAACATAGACACAATCAGAAGAGAGGCATTGTAACTAACAGAAGTGGAAACGCATCTTAATTCTGATAAGACCATAAGTGGCAAAACATTATCTTGTTTATGTGTGCACTGTTATTAAAGAGGATATTTGTGTATCCCCTCACCTAACTCACTCACATGATTACAAATTCACCTGATTAATTGGACGCTTGCACTAGATATTAGGCCTGTTGGCTTAGCTAGAGATTGCAACGATGGCAAATTCCATGTTTTTGTTCCCACAGTCAATCTTTTCTTCAGTATCCAGTCAAGACGTTTTTCCTGCTAACACATTAAACTTCAAGTGTGATTTAATTCATCAATAAGGCACAGGGTCAGTTCTTCAAAGTGTAGTCCCTTATCTTAACTCAAAACTTATTTTAGGTTTTACATTTATTACCCTCATTTTTTGGAAAGAAAGCTTTGTGCCTTTTGTCTAGCAGTCCATGAATGGAATACCAGCTGCTGCACAGGCAGTCAGCAAAGGATTGCCAGCCAAACATAAGAGAACTCTTCAGCCCAACTTAATGTCAGTAAATTTGGAGAAAATGTTTGAATTGGCTGTATTGTATTGTCTTGCAATCCTCTATAAAACACATATTGAAAACATCTGTTTTTATTCTACAAAGCTCTGTACAACCCAATCAAAGCACACATTAATTTATAAATGACAAAGAAGTAGTTAAAGAGTGCTACCAGCAATTAGTTTGATTGATTTTCGCATAGCATGTACTATAAGGTCACCAAGTCTGAAAACAAACACAAAAAGCATTGACATGCATGAAGGTATTTGTGAAAGATAAGGTATCACACAGTGACTCAGCAGAATCTGAGACAGCTTTTTGGCATTTAGTAAAGGATTCCATTGTTTGAGGATTTATTAGCAAAGGAATGCAGAGAACTAGGTTTTTATTTCCTGAATCAACATTACCATAATCAGGGTTAAAAGAATATTGTGGAGTGGATTTCCTGTAGAACCTATGGAAATAAACATTTTGGGGTAATGCTGAGAGATATGTTGATATCAGCAACTTTAAGTGATTTATATTAGGTTTGGTCTGTGATACTCAGAGACTAGAGGAAGACTGGTTCGAAAGTATATTTGTTCATTGCAGTAACTGCAATATAAAAAACAGCAAAGAATGACTAAAAGATTAATAAGGTGGGAAAAATTAGAGTGCGAGAGAAAGCTAGCTAGAAATATAAAAACAGATAGTAAGAGTTTCTACAGATATTTAAAAAAGAAAAGAATTAGCAAAGTGAGCATTGCTCCTATAGAAAGTGAGCCTGAGGAATTAATAATGGAAAGTCATGAGATGGCAAATGAATTGCTCAGGTATTTTGCATCGGTCTTCACTACAGCGGATACAAAAAACATCCAAGAAATAGCTATAACTCAGGAAATGGAAGGGAGGGGGAACTCAAGAAAATTACAATCACCAGGGAAGGGGTACTGAGCAAATTGTTGGAGCTGCGGGCTAACAAGTCCTTGGGTCCTGAGAGACTTTATTCTAGGCCGGAATTTTACGCCAACCCAGCGAGCCGGATGGTGGTGGGGAGGATGGCATAAAATTGAGCGGGAGGCACTGGGAGGCCAACCCGGCCCAATCTCACCTCCACCCCACGTTACGTGGATGGGGGGTGGGTGAGAAGCGGGCCGCCCGACCCAGGCCAATCAAGGCTCTTAAGTGGCCACTTAACTGCCACTTAAGGGCCTTCGCCCCTCTCCAAGGGGATTTTACCCATGGCAAGCGGGTGTCCAGGAGATGTGAAAGGCTGCCCAGTGAAACCTGGTGGCCTCTCAGCGCACCGGGAGTGGGGGGACCTGGACAAATGGGCGCAGCCAAATATGCCCCTGCTTCCCCAACCACACCCAGGACCCAAGACGCCCACACCCCCTTCTTCCCAAATGACCATCATTGCCTCGCTGGGGAGAGACTGATTGGCCCGGCAAGGCAACCCTAACATACCTGGACTCCTGGCTCCATGTCCTCCGTGGCACTGCTGGGACTAAGTGCTGCCAGCCCGATGATTGGTCAGCAGCTCAATGAGGCGAGACTTCCTCCCTCAAGCGGGTAGAAGACCCGCCTTAGAACAATTAAAGCCCAGGGACCCTTAAAATGTGGGATGGATCCCCAGGCTGGGCGGAAACGGTTTCGCCATTGAGTTTTATGTCGCTGGCCAGCTCCCATCCGCCTGACGTAAAATCCAGCCCTTTGGGTCTTAAGGTGGCTAGTGAGATTGTTGATGCGTTGATTTTAATTTTCCAAAATTCCTTAGATTTGGGTAAGGTTCCATTAGGTAGGAAACATAGGAACAGGGGTAGGCCACTCAGCCCATCGAGCATGCTCCGCCATTCAATACGATCATGGCTGATCATCCACTTCAATGCTTTTTTCCCATGCTATCCTCATATTCCTTTATGTCATTGGTATTTAGCAATCTGTCAATCTCTGCTTTAAACATACTCAATGTCTGAGTTTCCACAGCCTTCTGGGGTAGAGAAATCCAAAGATTCACAACTCTCTGAGTAAAGAAATTTCTCCTCATCTCTGTCTTATGTGGCTTCCTCCTTATTTTGAAATTGTGTTCCCTGGTTCTCGACTTCCCAACCAGGGGAAACATCTTACCTGCATCTATCCTGAATATTCCTTTAAGATTAGGAAATAGCGAATATAACTCCTTTTTTCAAAAAGGGAGGGAGGCAGAAAGCAGGAAATTACAGGCCAGTTAGCTTAACATCTGTAGGAGGGAAAATGTTAGAAGCTATTATTAAAGAAGTTATAGCAGGGCATTTAGAAAAATTCAAAATAATCAGGCGGAGTCAACATGGTTTTGTGAAAGGGAAATCATGTCTAACCAATTTATTGAAGATCTTTGAAGAAGTAACACGTGCTGTTGATAAAGAGGAACCTGTGGATGTACTGTATATAGATTTTCATAAGGCATTTGATATGGTGCCACATCAAAGGTTATTGCAGAAAATAAAAGCACATGGTGTAGGGGGTAACATATTGGCATGGATAGAAGATTGGCTAGCTAACAGGAAACAGAGAGTAGGCATAAATGGGTCATTTTCTGGTTGGCAAGATGTAATGAGTGGTGTGCCACAGGGATCAGTGCTTGGACTTCAACTTTTTACAATTTATATAAATGACTTGAATGAAGGGACCGAAGGTATGGTCGCTAAATTTGCTGATGACACAAAGATAGGTAGGAAAGTAAGTTTTGAAGAGGACATAAGGAGGCTAAAAAGGGATATAGATAGGTTAAGTGAGTGGGCAAAGATCTGACAAATAGAGTATAAAGTGGGAAAGTGGGAAATTGTCCATTTTGGCAGGAAGAATCAAAGATAAGTATATTATTTAAATGGTGAGGGATTGCAGAGCTCTGAGATGCAGAGGGATCTGTGTGTCCTAGTGCATGAATTGCAAAAGGTTAGTATGTAGGTACAGCAAGTAATTAGGAAAGCTAATAGGATGTTATCATGTGTTGTCAGGGGAGGTTATGCTTCAGTTATACTGGGTATTGGTGAGACCACATCTGGCGTAGTGTGTACAGTATCGGTCCCCTAATTTAAGGAAGGATGTAAATGCGTTGGAAGCAGTTCAGAGAAGCTTTACTAGAATTATACCTGGAATGGGTGGGTTGTCTTATGAGGAAAGGTTGGACAGCCTAGGCTTGTATCCGCTGGAGTTTAGAAGAGTAAGATACGACTTGATTGAAACATATAAGATCCTGAAAGGTCTTGACAGAGTGGATGTGGAAAGGATGTTTTCTCTTGTGGGAGAATCTAGAAGTAGGGATCACTGTTTAAAAATAAGGGGTCGCACATTTAAGACAGAGATGAGGAGGAATTTTTTCTATGAGGGTCATGAGTCTGTGAAACTCTCTTCCTCAAAAAGTGGTGGAAGCTGTGTCTTTAAATATTTTTAAGGCAGAGGTAGACAGATTCTGGATAAGCAAGGGGGTCAAAGGTTATTGGAGGTAGACGGGAACGTGGATTTGAAGTTACAATCAGATCAGCCATGATCTTGTTGAATGGCGGAGCAGGCTTGAGGGGCTAAGTAGCCTACTGCTGCTTCTAATTCATATGTTCGTATGTTCATAAGACAAAAAGTAAAGACGTCAAAATGCAAAGGTTAACACAGCAACCACTATGTTTAAATATAATCTGTTATCATCGACTGTAGTGTATTGCAAATTGTACTGTGCATTTTGTCCACTTAAGTCAACCATACACATATACCAGCAGAGGGAGTCTGAAATAAATAAATAAAAGGAATCCATGTTTTAAAAGCACGTGCAGCAGTTCTGTCTCTTACTAACTCTGGCTGCATTTTATAATTCTTCCCAAGAACATGACATTGACCAGATCCCAAGGTGATCAGACATGAATTGTTGTGCCTTCAATGAAGCGTGTCCAGTTCCTCTCTGAAAACATTCTAACAGTCCAGGCTTTCTACCTCCCTTACATAAATTAAAAAAGCACCCTTATCCTTAACTAACCTGGCTCCCCTGAGAACCTCCCATCAATTGTGGTCTTTGTCTTACCCTAACCGTTATCTGTTTTCTTACTTCATCAGAGGTAACGTACACAGTACCTGACACTCCAGACCTCCCGAAAACCACCCTAAAAGACATAGGATAACAAGCATGAAGGAATGCCTCCTTACTTGGAATGCTCCAAGGGAAGGCTTGACTAGAAAAGGTTTCACTCTTCAGTTGCTTAAATAAACTACAATATTTCTACAGAAACCTTTATTCCACAATGGAAGTTTTATTCTAAAATGGAAACTAGCAAAAGCACTGTGCTTATGTTTCCCTCTGATTGAGCATGGTTTAGGAATTTCTCATCTGCTCACATGTCCAACCCAAACTTAGGCCAAAGGTACTGATCTATGTTGCAAACTATCTTCAACCTTGCATGATTTCCAATAGTAGATGTTCCTCTTTCTTTTGAAATGTCATCATTACACTGTTTCATATGCACTGTCAGCTTTTCAATGTTTTTTTTTAAACTACAGAGAATGGTTTCAGTTATTCTCAGTCTTAATTTCCAATAGCCCCTAGTTACCCTGCCTTATCTAAGATCCTCACCTTGTTAGCATCACATACCTCTTCTGAGCCATTTGCTCTTTTAGTCTCAGTTTCATTTGGCCTATACTACACGTCATGATACAAAGACAGTCATGATACGTTACACAGAAACTTACAGTTCATTACATTGCCAAGAAATCATGACTTAAAACATTTTCCAGCTCTCCTTTCATTCATGGATAATTCTTGCAATGTATTTCTTTTCCCCTCACCTCAATTGTCACAATTTCATTGTTAACTCAAAGGAACCCAATCCTCAATTTTTGAGATCCAAATTCTATGCCCCCCCCCCACTTTAATTTATTCCTCTGATAAGTCCCAGTGTGTTTAATTCTATCTTTTATTAATTAGTCAGTTTCTCTATGCAGCATGCATCAGGGCCTTCATTAGAAGATTTTCTCATATTCCTGAGCTACATTAACCATTTCATGTTTAGTTATTGTCAAGTAACGGACATGTCTGAAGCCAGTTCTTCAACAACAACGATAACTTGCATTTATATGGCACCTTTAACATTATAATATGTCCCAAGTTGCTTCACAGGAATGTTATAGAACAAAATTTGACACCGAGCCACATAAAGTGATATTAGGGCAGATGATAAAAAGCTTGGTTAAAGAGGTAGAAGTGTCTTAAAGGAGGTACAGGAGGTTCAGAGGCAGAATGGTGTAGGGATGGAATTCCAGAGCTTAGGGCCTTGGCTGGTGAAAGCATAGCCACCAAAGATGAAGATGCTGGGGAAATGGTTCAGAGGGGCTGGGGTGTGAACCAAAAACTGCAAGGAGTGAGTAGCCGTGGTGAAACAGAAACTGCGCAAGAGAGAACAGCACTCCCTTTCCATTGCGGGTAAGAATCTGGTCATCCGGTACAAGGTGCTCTCGGGGTTGCTGTACGTGGCACAGGTCTGGCCTATACCCCACTCCTGCGCCATGATGGTCACCCGAGCCATCTTCAGCTTTATTTGGAGAACAAAAATGGACCATCTCTGTCGGGATATGATGTCCAAACCTCTAGAAAAAGGGGGGAAAATGTACCGAACCTCACTTTCACCCCGATGGCCCCCTTCGTCTGCGCCCGCATCAATCTGTGTGGTGAACCCTGGTACGGAAACACCAAGTGTCATTACGTGCTGAGGTTCTATCTGTTCCCTGTGTTATGAAGGATGGATCTGGCCACATTGCTGTGGAATACTCTATTCAGTTGGACCATGCTGTTTAAGTTTAAAGGCTTGGAGCAGGGTTGTCCAACCTTTTTGCATGGGGGACACATTACAATTTTTATCCTGCATTGAGGATTGTTAAGAAAATCAAGACATTCCCTAAGTGACTTTTTCCATTTTAAAAAGAGTTTATATCACACAAGCCTTTAAACTTAAAGGCTTGTGTGATATAAACTCATTTAAAAATGGCAAAAGTCACTTAGGGAATGTCTTGATTTCTACTCTCTGGCACGTGTTACTTTCACAAGCTCAGTGATATGTTGAAAGTTGCTGGACGTTTACTTCTATATAAAGGTTGCAATTCTGCTGTTATCCATTTGGAATCATTCCACAACTTGTATTCAGGGAACAACAGGCAAGAAAATCCAAGGAATCTCAAGAATACAGCACTGTAAGTTCCTCATAAATACAAGAGTATGGTACAATGGGGCTGAGTGATATAGGCAAAAACAGGATGCTGCTGACCCATATACATTAGTTAGTAAATAAATGTAACAAATAACTTTAATAAACCTTACTCTATGATGAACTGTGTATGACTTCATAACAAAATCCATGCTGCATTACAGTTTTAAAAACTGTCAGGGAAGACATAGTAAAAACTCATTATGTTTCAATGACCATGTTCGAAGCAGTCATTAACTGATTCTTTTTCTTTTGCTGTGAATTGGGTTACCTACGATTAATCTGTCTGTCCATTCTGTCTGCCTCTGCTTTTCTGTTTTACATGACTTTTCTGAAGTATTACCTGCTTCATCCTATAAAATTCTCCTGATTTGGAAATCACTGCCCTTTTGTTGGTTGCCCTGTCTTCAGCTACATTTTATAAGCAGATGAAGTTGTACAAGCAATGACCATCATGGGTTAAATTGTCTTGTGACAACAGAAGTGTGTGAAATGGTCCAAATTCCTATTGCTGATTTTTCTACTTCCTCACCTCAATAACCACAATAAGAATTCTCTCCTTGAGTTTCATGGTTTATTGCATGAATTCACACTCTTGACGCAGTGTGAATCCACAGAGGTCATCTGATAAGGTTCTCCTACCACCCCATGACATGGTGTAGCTAGCTCTATTTTGTCTACTACAGTAATTCGCATTGGAATTGCATTCTGTTTTGCTTGCTAACAATCTAATACAGTTGTGCTGCTCTCCATTTATGTTTGTATGCTTAACTACTTTATTTATAGGGAGAAATGTATTTTAAATCAGATTAGGTTTTGGTGGCATTAGGTTGGCTATACACTTCATATAGAGATTAATTGCCCCCAAGTCCATGGCTGAGTCAATAATTTTGTCAAATGTCTGTGGTGCAACATGTTGGTGCCTTTCCCTCATTCCCCAAGCAGACTGTCAAACTCATTTGGCAGAATGCCTCATCGCCAGAACTTTCAAACAAGCACCATGGTGTAGCTTGGCTGGTGGTGAGATCCTTTCTGCATGCAAGGAATCTCACCACCTCCGCACGCTGCCCTTGAGGTAGCTGAGGTGGGAAAAGACCATCATCCACTTCCTCTGGAATGTGCCTTTGCAAAGCAGGTCTGAAAAGAGATACAGTTGTTTTTCTTGAAGTTCATCCCGATGACCTTCATAACGCAAGACTGAGTCCTCGCTAGGCTGTTCCCAGGAATGCACACCGAGATAAACATCAACTGCTGCTGGATGTCCATCAACTTGGTGAAAGATGCACTCTGGTCTTCCCAAAACTTGCTGGCCTTTCAGTGCAAAGAGCTGTCAACAACCAAGTTTTTTCTTTATTCGTCCATGGGATGTAGGCGTCACTGGTTAGGCCAGCATTTATTGCCCAAACCTAATTGCCCTTTGTTTTATACATCTGAATGGCTTATTAGGCCATTTCAGTGGGCATTTAAGAGTCAACCACTTTGCTGTGGGTCTGGAGTCACATGTAGGCCAGATCAGGTAAGGACAGCAGATTTCCTTCCCTGAAGGGCATTAGTGAACAAGATGAGTTTTTACAACAATCCACAATGGTTTCATGGTTATACCATTAGACTAGCTTTTTAATTCCAGATTTATTACTTGAATTTAAATTTCACCATCTGCTGTGGTGGGATTCGAACACATTAGCCTGGGCCACTGGATTACTAATCCAGTGACATTACCACTATGCCACTGCCTCCCCTGCGTGACAGGCTGGTACATTCCAAAGTCCAGGACTGCGTGCTGAGGGATGACCTAAAGCTTGGGACAGCCGCCACAAAGGCTCAATGGCGTAGTAAGGCCACTGGGTAAGGCCCTCCTGCCATAGTATACCGAGGGGCTGGAAACTGTGTAAAACCCTCTCTGGCTGTATGCACCAGAAAATGTCTGACATGGAATGTAAATGTATATTGTAAATATAACCTGTAATGGTAAGTGTAGTGAGGCACCTCATGTACTGTGGTGAAAGAAACTGATCTGTATTGCACTTTATGTAATACCAAATTTGAAATGTTATGTCATGTACTTTTACAAATTTTATGAATAAAGTATATTTGTGGGAAAAAATGATAGACCAATTAAAATTGGGGAGGCTTAAGAGGCTGGAATTAAAGGAGGGCAGATATCATCATAGTCATGCATTTGTGCATGCTAGTTGCCTCATGTGCAACATTTAATATTTGCATACACATGTATCCCAAGATCGTGTCACATGTAACTACAGATACAAACCATTCTGGGCTTTCAGGTTTTTTTAATCAAAAGATTGGGGGATAACATGAAGTCTTTGCTTATCTTTCTCTGCATGATTCCAGGTAGTGACCAGGATATCAAATACTGTTTCCAAATTATTCCGTACAGGCAAGGACACAACACAGAGAAAGCTGTCAATTAACTACTCTCACCTACACTTTCCTGTCTTTCCCTAAAATGTACATTGATACCAGATTGATATCTTTTGCTAAACTGTACCCAGGTGATTTATGTTACTCATGGATGCACGCCACATTAACCAACCAGCCCCATAACCCATGAGTTTGTGCAAGTATCTCTTACCACATTAAAATGGAGACTTGCAGAAGGGTCTTAGAAAGGGTACAGAGGAGGTTTACCAGGATGTTACCAGGAATGAATGCAGTTGACTGGATGCAGTTGACCTTTGCAGAATGTGTAAAGGCAGCCAGGAGAGACAGAGGTGGAGATCCATAGCAGTCAACATTCTGGGAAGAAGATGACATCAACGAACGAATGAATGAACCATTAATGAGGGACTTTGTTAAGGAAAGGTTGGAAAAGTTAGGACTGTTCTCTTTGGAACAGAAACAGTTCAGAAGTGACCTAATAACGGTTTAGGAAGATGATGAGAGTTTTTGATAGAGCCAATAGAGAAAAACTATTCCCTCTGGTAAATGGACTATAGATTTAAAATCATTGGCAAAAGATCTAGAGGGGAGAAAAGGAAAAATGTTTTCATTCAGAGAATTGTCAAAATCTGGAATGCTGTTTTGGAAAATATGGTGGAAACTGATTTCATAAATAACTTTAAAAGGGAGTTGGACAAGTACTCGAGGATGAGGAATTTACAGGATTACGGATAAATAGCAGGGATGTGGGATTAAGCACGACTGCTCTTTCAAAGAGCCAGCACAGACAGAACAGGCTGAATGGCCTGCTTCTAAGCTGTGAGATTCTATGAATCTATGAAAAGCCCTAACTGAAAGCTCAGGGATAATATTTTAAAACAGCAAGTGGTAACAGGGGGAAGCACTTTAAATGAGTGTAAAATAATTCTCTCATGACTCACCCAAGCTACATTTGCATATCATTTCCTTGAAGTAGACCTAAACCTTGTAAGGGAAGAGTGCCCTGAAATTTCTTGAAAAAGCATGCAATAAAATGCCATCTGCTGTGGTTCGTCAGCAAGTTCGAATGAATGGAGGTTGGGGGAGTTTTCTTCTTGGATGCTGATTGGTAATTATGGTGCTGTGGTGGGCCTCGTGAGCTTTGCTGTTGAGGATGTGATTTTGCAACTGGACTGTGGTAAACCTCACTACGTGTTGCTTCTCGACATCAACATTGGAGTAAATAGGAAAGTCAGTACTGGTAGATAGCAAGGTGACATTTTTTCCCTTATGATCATAAGTTTGACTTTAATTACATTTGTTTTCTGTCTATTTTAATGGATCGTTTCAGTAGATGCCTTGAAGATTTTCTTAACTGATTTATACACATTATTGAAATTTGGGTGGTGTCTGGGAGTCATTACTGAGCTGGATAGTGCAAGAACTTTACAGTAACATCAGTAGATAAAGTCAGAATTTACCAGTTATTCTACTGTGCATGGTGCCAGAACAGAGAGACCTGGAGGTATATGTACACAAATCATTGAAGGTGGGAGGGCTGCTTGAGAAAACGGTTAATAAAGCATATGGGATCCTGGGCTTTCTAAATAGGGGCATAGAGTGCAAAAGCAAGGAAGTTAACATAAACCTGTATAAAACACTGGTTCAACCTCAACTGGAGTGTGTCCAGTTTTGGGCACCACACTTTAGGAAGGATGTGAAGGAATTAGAGAGGATGCAGAAAAGATTCACAAGAATGTTCCAGGGATGAAGAACTTCAGTTATATGGATAGATTGGAGAAGCTGGGGCTGTCCTCCTTGGAGAAGAGGAGATTAAAAGGAGATTTGATAGAGATGCTTGCAGTATAAGGATGTAAAGGGTTAATGCTGAAGACAGTGAGAGCAACCCCTCCCACTGTATGAGTGATGATGTAACATTCACATGAGGTTAGATTTGGGAGAAGCAGAGCTGGCAGCATGAAGGATGCTAGCTTAGGAGGCTTGATGAGAGTGTATATAATATTATGTAAATAATAAACAGTTCTTAGTTGACCTTATCCTGACTTTCGCCAGGATGCCCCAACCATGCTACTAAGTACAACAACAACGCACAAATAGTGACAGCGGTTAAAACGACCAAGAAAATTTGAAGATCTGCCTACCTCATGGAGAAGTGCCAGGAAAACAGCAGATCTAGTCGGGGGACAGCAACGAATGCAGGGGCTACTCTGTAGCCACAGACGGTGCGGACAGTCAGTAGAAAACTCTGCAGCGTCTCAGACTGCACCACAACAGCTTGAGGGTCTGCAACGGTACATCCAACTCCAGCGATTGGGTTTGAGTTTCAGCGCTGGATGACAGGCCAGGATCGGGTGAGAGATTTGTACCAGGCCGTTAAGGGTTAATGGCGCATTGGGTCAAAACCATGGGTAGAGAAATTGATCTCGGGCAAAGAGGCGACCTACGAGTCGGGCAGCCATTGCTCAGCCAGACTGCGGAGAGAAAGCATGGGAAAGGTCGGAAATCCCCAAAAAGACTGCGAAAACCTTCATTCAATCCTGCAATGTTTAAAAACAAAAGGGAACACCCTAGAAAGCCATACTAATGTGAAGAAAGTACTATGGATTCAAAATTTGGAAAGCTAGAAAGTTTTCAAGATCTAGAAGGACCTAATCAGGTTCAAAATTGGTCTATTTAGAGCAAGAGGTTTAGGATTGTTTCCTAACTCCATATAAAGTCAGAAGGTGAACAGGTCAACACCCTTTTATATTCAGTAGGTGTGATTGTGGACGATGTAATAGTGAAGTAAGGGGGTAAACGAGGTTCTGATAAATTTGAAGATGCCCTTCAAGCTTTAACAATTTTAATCTTCACAGCAATAAAATCATGGAAAGGGCCAAATTTAATTAATGGGAGCAGAAGATAAGCAGATCTGTCAATTCTTATATTAATGACCTATATTGGCAGAGAGATGCAAATACGGTAAATTAAAGGCAGAACTAATCAGAAAATGAATAGTGTCGGCATAGCTGTTGAATCTTTGTCAAACCTTTTGCAGTTGAAGGAGGGCCTTACACTTGAAAAGGCCATTCAGTTTGTAAGACAGACTGAAGTCCGCAAACAAAATAGGGCCAATCTGCGGGCTGAAGACAAGCCAGTGAGAAGTCCAGTGATGGTACAGTTTGTGAAGCCAACGCCTGAAAAACACTTTGTGGAAAAGAAGACACACACAGGTGAGAAGGTGCATGACACCGGGAAAGCATGCCAATGCTGTGGAGCCAGGAAGACCCACAGAAGGGAGCAGTGTCCAGCAAATAAAGCTGAGTGCTTCAATTGTAAAAAGACTGGACATTAGTGCCAGAGCAAAACTTCTTTACTCAAGAGTGCAAAGCAGAAGACTTTCACGCAGAGAGCAGTGAATCAAGTGCATCAGTATCCAGCAGATAAAACACCAGGAGATTTCCGAGGAGAAATAAATAGCCCAAATTGAAGATTCTGGATGGCGGACATCTATATATATGGACTCCTCACGAATTTTAAACTGGACACAGGTGCTAGTGTCACAGTTCTGATAGACCAAGAGCCATGGTGGATGGGATATTGCCTACAGCCAGCAGATACACAGTTGCATGGTCCAAGCGGGACACAACTGAGAGTAAAAGGCAAACTGCAAGCAACTCTCCAACACAGAAGGAGACATATCGTGGGGACCTTATCTGTCTTGCATAATCAAGAATTTTCCTTACTGAGTAGAAAAGCATGCTTAGACCTGCATTTGATCAAGAAGATAGACGAAGTCAGGTAAACAGGGTAAAGAATCGCAACCAAGCAGAATTCCCGAAGCTGTTCACAGGGCTCAGAAGACTCAAGACGGAATACAGAATCACAGTCGAGGAAGGGGCCAGGCCAGTGTGTATCTTTACACTCAGAAAGATACTTCATCCATTATTAAGCCAAGTTCAAGACCAATTGGAAGAGATGACAATGGGAGTTATCTCTCCTGTAACACAACCAATGGAGTGGTGTTCAGCCATGGTTCCTGTCCCAAAACAGAATGGAACTCTACATATTTGTGTGGATTTAACACAGCTCAATAAAGCAGTAGCGCGTGAAATTCAGCCAATTTTCACAGTTGATGGCAGCTTAGCGAAACTCTCTCAGAGCACCAGGTTTATTAAAACTCAATGCCAATAGTGGGTTTTGGCAGGTACCCCTAGATGAGACCTCAAGATTACTGACTACATTTATAACACCTTTCAGGAGATGTTGATTTCAATTGGTGACCATTTGGAATAACTTATGCACCAGAGATCTTTCAAAGGTCCGTGTCTACATCTTGGAAGGGCTCAAAAGACTTATTTGTCACATGGATTACATCCTGATACATGGGCAGTCAGTAGAGGAACATGACCAAAGAGTTCAAATGGTTCTACAGAGACTTCAAGATACAGGACTTAATGTAAACGTGTAATGCAAATTTTCCAAAACGTCAATTGATTTCTTGGGACACATAGGCCAGAATTTTATGGCCCCCCACAGCAGCGGGCTGGTGGCTGGGGGAGGGGGCATAAAATTGAGTGGGAGGCATGGATTGCTGTTCCCGATGCCTTTTTGCCCCCACTGCAATTTTAAGTTGGGCGGTGGCGGCCAGAAACAGCCCGCCCACTCCAGGCCAATCAAGGCCCTTAAGTGGCCAATTAGCTGCCACTTGAAGGTCTCCTCCCGCCACTGCTGGTATTTTACCAACGGCTGGTGTGCTGCTGAGGTCCCCAGAACGTGGGGGGCCCTTCTTGTGGGCTTGGGGGGGGTCCCTCCTGATTGGGTACCCTATGCCCCACAGAGGAAACACCACAGCCCAACCGCCCCCACTGCACAACACTCCCCCACCCCACTCCTAACTGCCTCACTGGGGCCCAGCTGATTGTCCCCGATGAGGCCCTGAAAACCTACCTCTCTTCTGGGGCCGTCGTCACTCTTGCTTCTGTTGGCTGGGTGTAGTCCCAGCAGTGGCCACTGCTGTGATGCTGCTGGGACTGAGAGCTGCCGGCCGGCTGTTTGGCCTGCAGCTCCATTAGGCATGACCTCCTGCCTCAGAGAGGTGGAAGTCCTTCCTCAGGCCAATTAAGGGCCTGGGGATCTTAAAATCCTGGCGTGGCTCCCCAGAAGATCCACAGAAGACAAGGGCCATTACAGAATTTCCTTATCCTACTACCATTTAGCAGCTCCAGAGATTCCTGGGAATGGTAAACCAACTGCAAAGTTTCTACCTCACTTAGCATGCACAGATAACTGATCCACTGAGACAACTCCTCAGAAAACAGCAAGCGGGGTGTTGGTATTCCCAGCAGGAACAAGCATTCAGGAGAATAAAAGATATGCTTACATCACCGGACATCTTGGTTTACTACAACCCTACACTACCTATGTCTACTGTTGTCATCGAGACAGACCATGAACCTTTGGTATCTTTGTTAGACGAGAAGAGGATTGCAAAAACACCTCCACAGATACAAAGATTCCATCTAAGTTTGATGTGGTATACAGTTGAGACAATATACGTCCAAAGGATGTTGCAATTGTCAGCCGATGTGCTTTCTAGAGCGACGGTAGACGATCCAACCCAGTAGGATGTGAATTTTGTATGCGAGATAGAATCATATTCCCAACATACAGCACAAAATTGGTCAGTCAGCACACAGAAGTTGTAGGAAATACGCCAAGTCCAAAAGGGCTGTAGTCATGTAAGGCAGTATTGCATACAAGGATGGCCACAAAAACGTCCGTGTGGGAGAACAATGAAAAAGTTTTATGAGTATCAAAAATACTTTACCATCATAGATGACTTGTTAGTATACAACAACAGACTAGTCATTCCTAGGCCAATGAGGTCAGAGATCTTAAATCATTTACACCAAGGTCCTTTGGGTAGAGCCAATGCGAATTGAGGGCACAATCTTTGGTACAGTGGTCTGGAATATCTAAGGATATCAAGAATGTGATCCAATACTGTCAGACATGGACAGTACAGAGATCAGAACAATGTGAACCTCTGTTAACCAGATTGTCGCAAAGGCTGGGTATGGATTTATTTAAGTTTGGTGTGACGTCATACTCGATCATCATCGATTACTTCTCAAAGTGGATAGAAGTCAGAAAATTGCATTCTACAACTACAGAAACGGTCATCAGAACTCTTCAAGATATTTTTGTGAAGCATAGTATCCCTGACGAAATATTGTCAGACAACAGACCACAATTTGTGAATGAATATTTTTCTCACTTTGTGACGAAGATGGGATTTTGACATCTCACGATTTGGTCAAGGTACCCACAGTTGAAGAGAGAGGTGGAAAGGTCAAAGAACCATAACTCATTACTAAATAAGAATGAAGATCTTCTACTTTCACTATGCCACTGATGTCTGGATTATCACCAACAGAACGACTGATGGACAGGAAGATGAAAAAAAAGCTTCCTTCCTACATTGCCGAAGAACTTGCTTCCTGGATTGAATGTCCAGGATTACGAGAAAGTAAGAGACAGAGAAAATTCTTACAGAAGGCAACAAACACAGAAATATAATAGAAGATTTCAAGCAAGAAACTTACCTGAACTAAAAAATAGTCAAAGAGTATGGATACATGACCTGGAAAGAGAAGGTACAGTAATTGACAGACACGAGAACTACCAGAGATTGTATGTTAAACACATAACTGAAGGAAACGTAAGGAGAAATAGGAGAACTATCATCACTATTCCTCAAAAGCAACAGCCAGTCATTCATTTGGAAGATCTAGATGAAGAGGAACAAACCCAATCCGAACAGAAGGCGACAATCTGTAGTCAAGAGCAACCAAATCAGCGGTCCAGACTTACAAGGAAAACTACTGATCATCCCAGTCAGACTACAACCAGATCAGGGAGAGTTGTAAAACCTCCTAACAGACTAAATCTGTGAAGTTAGAGACTCGTGGGGAGAGAGGGTAATAGAAAAGTCAAGTATGTAAATATGTTTGATACAATGTTGAATAAAGACTTGGGGGGAGAAGTAGTATAAGAATATAAAGAGTTAATGCTGAAGACAGTGAGAGCAACCCCTCACACTGTAAGAGTGATGATGTTATAGTCACATGAGGTTAGGCTTGGGAGAAGCAGAGAGAGCAGCACAAAGGATGCAGACCTTAGGAAACCTGGTGGGAGCATATATAGTATTATGTAAATAATAAATAGTTCTTAGTTGGCCTTATCCTGAATCTGAGACGTTCTCCAGGATGCCCTGTTATGTTAATAAATACAGCAACAATGCACAACTGTGTTCAAAACCATGAAGGGTCTGGACAGAATAGATAGGGAGAATCTGCTCCTCTTGGCAGAAGGATCCAGAAGCAGAGGACTCCAATTTAAGGTGATTAGCAAAAGGAGTAACGTTGACAGGAGAAAAAACTTATTTTACACAGTGAGTGGTCAGGATCTGGAATGCACTGCCTGAGTATTCAGAGGCAGATTCAATTGAGGCCTTCAAAAGCGAATTGAACAATTATCTGAAGAGAAAAAAAGTTGTAGGGCTATGGGGAAAAGGCAAGGGAGTGGGACTAGGTGAGTTGTTCTTGCAGAAACCAGCATAGACACGACAGGTCAAATGTATTTATTTTTATTCGTTCACGGGATATGGGCGTCGCTGGCTAGGCCAGCATTTATTGCCCATCCTTAATTGCCCTTGAGAAGCTGGTGGTGAGCTGCCTTCTTGAACTGCTGCAGTCCATGTGGGGTAGGTGCTGTTAGGAAGGGAGTTCCAGGATTTTGACCCAGCGACAGTGAAGGAATGACGATATAGTTCCAAGTCAGGATGATGTGTGACTTGGAGGGGAACTTGCAGGTGGTGGCGTTCCCATGCATTTGCTGCACTTGTCCTTCTAGTTGGTACATATCGTGGGTTTGGAAGGTGCTGTCTAAGGAGCCTTGGTGCTTTGCTGTGGTGCATCTTGTAGATGGTATACACTGCTGCCACTGTGCATCGGTGGTGGAGGGAGTGAATGTTTGTCGATGGGCTGGCAATCAAGCAGGTTGCTTTGTTCAAATGGTGTCGAGGTCCTTGAGTGTTGTTGGAGCAGCACCCACCCAGGCAAGTGGAGACTATTCCATCGTGCTCCTGACTTGTGCTTTGTAGATGGTGGACAGGATTTGGGTGTCAGGAGGTGAGCTACTCGCCGCAGGATTCCTAGCCTCTGCTCCACTAGTCACAGTGTTTATATGACTACTCCAGTTCAGTTTCTGGTCAATGGTAGCCCCTAGGATGTTGATAGTGGGGGATTCAGTGATGGTAATGCTGTTGAATGTCAAGGTGAGATGGTTAAATTCTCTCTTGTTGGAGATGGTCATTGCCTGGCACTTGTGTGGCACGAATATAACTTGCCACTTATCAGCCCAAACCTGGATATTGCCCAGGTCTTGCTCATTTCTACACAGACTGCTTCAGTATCTGAGGAGTTGCGAATGGTGCTGAACATTATGCAATCATCAGGGAACATCCACACTTCTGACCTTACGATTGAAGGAAGGTCATTGATGAAGCAGCTGAAGATGGTTGGGCCGAGGACACT
Organism: Heterodontus francisci; assembly: GCF_036365525.1. Taxonomy (NCBI): domain Eukaryota; kingdom Metazoa; phylum Chordata; class Chondrichthyes; order Heterodontiformes; family Heterodontidae; genus Heterodontus; species Heterodontus francisci. Next base: position 25,514,598 of record NC_090378.1, on the reverse strand, counting down.
ACCCTGAAGAATTCCTGCAGTGATGTCCTGGAGCTCAGATGATTGACCTCCAACAACCACAGCCATCTTCCTTTGTGCTAGGTATGACTCCAACCAGTGGAGAGTTTTCCCTTGATTCCCATTGACTTCAGTTTTGCTAGGGCTCCTTGATGACATACTCGGTCAAATGCTGCTGTGATGTCAAGGACAGTCACTCTCACCTCACCTCTTGAGTTCAGTTCTTTTGTCCATGCTTGAACCAAGGCTGTAATGAGGTCAGAAGCTGAGTGGCCCTGGCGGAACCCAAACTGAGCGTCACTGAGCAGGTTATTTGCTAAGCAAATGCCGCTTGATGGCGCTGTTGATGATACCTTCCATCACTTTACTGATGATTGAGAGTAGGCTCATGGGATGGTAATTGGCCGAGTTGGACTTGTCCTGCTTTTTGTGGACAAGACATACCTGGGCAATTTTCCACATTGCCGGGTAGATGCCAGTGTTGTAGCTGTACTGGAACAGCTTGGCTAGGGGCGCGGTAAATTCTGGAGCACAGGTCTTCAGTACTATTGCCGGAATATTGTCAGGGCCCATAGCCTTTGTAGTATCCAGTGCCTTCTGTCGTTTCTTGATATCATGCGGAGTGAATCGAATTGGCTGAAGTCTGGCATCTGTGATGTTGGGGACTTTAGGAGGAGGCTGAGATGGATCATCAACTCGGCACTTCTGGCTGAAGATTGTTGCAAATGCTTCAGCCTTATCTTTCGCACTGATGTGTTGGGCTCCCCCAGCATTGAGGATGGGGATATTTGTGGAGCCACCTCCTCCAGTTAGTTGTTTAATTGTCCACCACCATTCACGGCTGGATGTGGCAGGACTGCAGAGCTTAGATCTGATCCATTGGTTATGGGATTGCTTAGCTCTGTCTATCACATGCTGCTTACGCAGTTTGGCATGCAGGTAGTCCTGTGTTGTAGTTTCACCAGGTTGATACCTCATTTTGAGGTATGCCTGGTGCTAGTCCTGGCATGCCCTCCTGCACTCTTCATTGAACTAGAGTTGGTCTCCTGGCTTGATGGTAATGGTAGAGTGGGGAATATGCCAGGGTTATGAGATTACAGATTGTGGTTGAGTACAGTTCTGCTGCTGCTGATGGCCCACAGCGCCTCATGGATGCCCAGTTTTGCATTGCTAGATCTGTTCGAAACCTATCCCATTTAGCGTGGTGGTAGTGCCATACAACACTATGGAGGGTGTCCTCAATGTGAAGGCGGGACTTCGTCTCCCCAAGGACTGTGCGGTGGTCACTCCTACCAATACTGTCATGGACAGATGCATCTGCGGCAGGCAGATTGGTGAGAACGAGGTCAAGTATGTTTTTCCCTCTTGTTGGTTCCCTCACCACCTGCCGCATACCCAGTCTAGCAGCTATGTCCTTTTGGACTTGGCCAGCTCGGTCAGTAGTGGTGCTACCGAACCACTCTTGGTAAAGGACATTGAAGTCCCCCACCCAGAGTACATTCTGCACCCTTGCCACCCTCAGTGCTTCGTTCAAGTGGTGCTCAACATGACGTTAGCTGAGGGAGAGCAGTAGGTAGTAATCAGCAGGAGGTTTCCTTGCCTATGTTTGATCTGATGCCATGAGACTTCATGGGGTCCAGAATCGATGTTGAGGACTCCAAGGACAACTCCCTCCCTACTGTACACCACTGTGCCACCACCTCTGCTGGGTCTGTCCTGCCGGTGGGACAGAACATACCCGGAGATGGTGATGGCAGTGTCTGGGACATTGTCTGTAAGGCGTGTTTCTGTGAGCATGACTACGTCAGGCTGTTGCTTGACTAGTCTGTGGGACAGCTCTCCCAACTTTGGCACAAGTCCCCAGATGTTAGTAAGGAGCACTTTGCATGGTTGACAAGGCTGGGTTTGGCGTTGTTGTTTCCAGTGCCTAGGTCAATGCCGGATGGTGTGTCCAATTTCATTCTTTTTTATTGCCTTCGTAGCGGTTAGGTACAACTGAGTGGCTTGCTAGGCCATTTCAGAGGGCATGTAAGAGTTAACCACATTGCTGTGGATCTGGAGCCTCCTTCTGTATTGTCACTATTCTATGATTCTATGTCATTTTGTTACACTCACTGTGGTAGTTAGAAAATGATCCCACTAATACTGTAATGATGTCTACATCACTCACATTTCAATGACTAATGTAGTCTAATCTGCAGATAAGTAAAGTGAGCAACAGGAAATTTATACTTAATGTTTGGACAGTTAAAGCAATTTATAGGTACTGATGGTCTCCGATCTCTCTATAGAGACCAGACTGTACACTGGATACTGGTCAAAAAAAGTGAGTTTTATGTACCAAAGATTATAAAAAAATCTTGTGAACTGTATTGGATAATTTTCTGAGCCTGACTAAAATACAGAGCAGAAATGATGAGAGGACTGCTTTTACTTGATACTTTATTCAGATCACACTCACGTTTCTTTATGTCTTCAATGACGCTTCTTCAGGAAGCTACGGGATTTAGCATGGTACAATTAGCATGTCAACTCAAAACATTTTTAGCTTGAGAATTTTCTGAACGACTGTATTCATTATTTTCCACATCTTCAATTAGGAGTTCTCATCCTGAAAGACATTTTACTGCCCATATTTTGATTGTTCATTTGGGAACTTGGCTTTTGGGAATGTGCAGTTTTTAAACTTGGCAGGGGAGGGATTGAAAGTATCAGGAGGGCATTGCCAAGGATTAGAACATCAGATGCCATAATAACAAAGAAAAACTTGAAAAATTGGAACTCTTTTCACTGGAACAGAAGGGGGGTCTAATGGATGTTTTCCACAGTAACACTGCAAGATTGCTTCCATTTTTTTGCAAATCAGTAAGAAGGGAACCTAAGGATTAGCATTAATATTTCAAACATCAAGTTATTAGAACATGCAATGCTTTACCACAACAGGTTATTGAGGAAGAGGTTCTAATGCCATTTAAAAGAGAACTGGATTAGTGTTTGAAATGAAGGAATGATTAAAAGCACAGGGTGAAAGGGCAAGGAATGGTATTAAATCAAATAGCTTCAGTTGAACCCATTGTCATGGGTTCAATGAGCCTTTTGTGTTGCAAATTCTATGGGATTTTAACTGGCAGCAGGTTTCCCACAAGAAACCACTGATTACATAAGAACATAAGAAAAAGGAGCAGGAGTAGACCATACAGCCCCTTGAGCCTGCTCCGCCATTGATTATGATAATGGCTGACCTTCTGCCACAACCCTACTTTCCCATCAGTTAGTTTCCCAGCTGCCTGCCAGGCCTTATAAACATTAATATGCCATTGGTCCTTTTCACTTGGAATGGGCAGGAAACAGCTGTCAGTCTCCTGAAAATCACTGGTACTCAGGTAAGTGTAGGGAAGGTGACAAGGACACCGAGAATAGGGGAGGCCTGAACATTCTTTGTGGAATGTGGCAAGTAAAAAACTTACACTGGCGGCTTGTTCAGCCTCCCCATCTTCAATCTGCTCTTCACTTCACAGGAAGACCAAAGTTAAAATTGCTGTCATGGCTCCATTATGTCACAGGATCCTAAATAACAAATATGGATCAGGATCCCACTGGTTTTGGGTGGCCAGCCTAACTGCCTGCCCAGAAGCATCTGTTAAAATGGTGGTATCTGGATGGCTTTCCGACGGTTAAGTAACATTTTAATTCTCCACCTGCCCGTTTTCTGCTGGGTTAGGGTTAGGGTTAGGGTTATATATAATCCACCCCACCGTCCACCACGCAATGAGTCTATGACAGGAAGTTTTGGATCCATTGACCATATGGGAGTTAGGTATTGATTATTTGATTGAAGATATTGTACTCTGGGCTGACTAAAGCTTTCTCCAGTTAGTTGAGGGAAGTCCTCCTGCATCCCTGGCTTCTCCACAAAATGATCCTTCAGAGAAGGTGCTCTTCTTCCATCAGCTCGAACTGATATAGTTAGGTTGCTTCATGTGCATATCATCAAAGCTTAGCTTGATGTCTATATCGAGCCTCTTGGAGTACTGTATTGAATTAGAGCAGATCTCCTGACGCAGTTTATCTTGGTGCCCTGGAAATATGAGGTGGACTCAGAAGCTGGTGTGGTGGCATTGTCAGAAACAGAGGTTTTAAAACATCATTCTATAAAATATGTATTTTGATTATTACAGTTGCTTTTCTTAGCAGGGTGTACTTTGCTGCTGGACATCTCTGGTGTTGCTCATTTGTATATTCTTTACATAGCCATTAATATTCCTTGCCAGCAATGTGAATGTAAATATGAAACTAATAATCAAATCACCAGCGATGCAAATTGTAATTTTAAAAAGTTGCCAAAAAGAGCATAACATCTTATAATATACCAAAATTCTTACATTTAGAGTGTACTTCCTGTTTGTCACACTTACAGCCATGTCACAATTTTGTCATGTTAATGTCGGAGTATTACTTATAGCTGCAAGGTATGGATATGTTCTTTCAGTTTTCCCAATGCTAGTTGGTGCTGCTCCTCCTCCGAGGTCCATTTATGTAGATGGTGCTGCAGGAAGGTTCATATTTGATATTTATTTAACTTTGTATTCCCTGGAAGTATGCTTTTAAAAAATTCTTAATATATTCCCTTTAATTTAATGTAGAATGTCTTTTTTATTACTTAGTTAGTCTGCTGCTGCCTCCAGGGGCCACAACCCTCTCACCTCGGTTTCTCCCTCTCCTCAGCGTCTGCTGTCATTGGGCCACGTATCTATGGCTACCCCACCCTCACTCCACACAAGCCTCTGCCCGCTCACTCGCCCTACCTGCTTAGTCTACTTGGACCTTTGGCTTCCTGCCAACTCTTAATACCTTGGTCCCCCTTGGTGATAGTGAATGGCGGAGGCGTTGACGTAGTGGTAATATCACTGGTCTAGTAATCCAGAGCCCAGGCTAATGCTCTGGGGACATGGGTTCGAATCCCACCATGACAGATGATGAAATTTGAATTTAATTAATAAATATGGAATTAAAAGCTTGTCTAATGGTGGCTATGAAACCATTGTCGATTGTTGGAAAAACCCATCTTGTTTACTAACGTCATTTAGGGAAGGAAATCTGCCATCCTTACCTGGTCTGGCCTAAATGTGACTCCAGACCTGCAGCAATGTGGTTGACTCTTAAAAAATGCCCTCTGAAATGGCCTAGCAAGCCACAGTTCAAGGGCAATTAGAGATGAGTAATAAATGCTGGCCTAGCCTGCGACACCCACATCCCATAAGCAAATACAAAATTAAATAAGGAGAAGGGTAAGGCAGGGGGGTTGAAAAGGAAAGGATATCTGGCCACTTACTCTTGGGGAGAGGGAATGAGGGTAAAGTGAGAGTTGATGTAGGAGTAAGGGGGAGTAGAAGTAACCAGAAAGTGGAAGGTACTGAAGCTGTAGGGATAGTGTAATGCGGAAGGAGAAAGGGAGGCAATGAAAGTGTCGTTTGGAGGGGATAGTGAGGTGAAGGATAGTGAGGATAGAGGATAGTGAGGTGAAGGATTAGAGCATGCTATGATACTAAAGGAATGAAGGAAGAATGTTCTAATGTTCTAAAGATGGATGGAATCAGTAGTAGGAGACAGGGATGCAGATGTCTCGGGCTGCAGCATGCATGATGCCCATAAATGCCTTCAGAAAATTCAGTCTGCAACCCTCTGTCCCTCCCTTTCCTACCACACCACCCATCAGAGGCAACTATAAAAAGACTTAGTTCTGAAAACAAGAGCAGAACTCAAGGTGGGGAAGCCACTAAGGGACCTAGGCTGCTGACAGAAACCAGAGAGGAGATAGCAGAGGCGCTGCCTACAATTTTTAAATTCTTGTTAAATATGCAAAAACTGTTCCACTGGAGGCTAGACAATATCACACCTTTTTCCAAGAAGGGAGAGATACCTAAACTGTAGACCATTTAATCTAAAGCCAGTTGTGGGCAAAACCTTAGAGATGAACTTTCCCCATGAAGGTGAGAAACAGGTGTCGGATTTGTTTTCGGATCAGAAACCCCCCTCCAAGCAGAAACTAGAGTTAAGACGTTCACATGGGTGAGCCCCTAATTGGAATGGAGACGTGTTCCCTGTCCAAATAAGGGTGGTGGGCAGGCTCTTGAAGCTGGAGGGTCAATCAGAGGCCTTCCAGCTTGAGAGGAGTGCCCGGCTGCTGTACGAGATAATTAACTGGGAGGGCGTCTCAACAAGAAGGTGCCCTCTCAGCCATTTCTAACAAATTTTAATAAAAATAAACAGAAAAAGCAACCAGGCCACCACTGTGGGCTGGGGAGGGTTGAGGTTTTCCTCTACAAGATGTCTTATCCCCACCCAAGCAGGCAGGGAGGGAATGTAGGCCTGCCAGGAGTGTCGGCACCCCAACCTGCCGCTGGGTGCGTGCCTCCAGGCAGTTGATCTGCCCCCCATCACGTTGGGAAACTGGAAGCCAATTGGAAAATCCCAGTCGGCCTCCTAAACTTATCTTTAACAAGGTTCTTAATGAGCCTAATTGCCTGCCTGCCTCATGGGGGCGGGTGGCCTTCCCGGGTCCTGAACTCATCTCCCCCAAAATGAACGGCACCAGGAATGGCATCCTGCAATTGACATGCCAGTCGACACTGGTATTTTCAGGGCTCCCCCATCCCAACTCCGTCCCAACTTCGGGGGACCCCGAAAATTCAGCTATTAGAATCCAAAATATGAGATCCAATTCTTAACCCTTTAGATGTGCATGGTTTAATCAAAACGAGTCAGGATGGATAAAGGGAATGCATTATTTGTCGTTTATTTGCATATTCAGAAGGCTTTCAATAGTGCATCTCCATCAGAGGTTTAATTGAAAAACTTGGACATGTTGTGGTACTGAAAATCTGGAAAGCTCTCTCTCAAAAGGTTGTGGATGATGAGTCAACTGAGATTCTCAGATTTTTGTTAGGTAAGGGTATCAATGAATATATGGAGCAAAGGCAGGTAAATGGGCTTGATCAGCCATGATCCAATTGAAGACAGAACAAGCTTGAGAGGCTGAATGGCCTACTCCTGTTCCTACGTTCCTACAATAGGCAATGTTGTGGCATGGATAGACAGTGGGTTGGCAGACAGGAAACAAAGTTAGGGTAAATGGAAGTAGTGTAACCCAGGCATCAATGCTTGGGTCCACTGTTGTTTTTGGTATTTGCATTTATGCCATTTGAGTTCAGACTGATATTGCTTGCCTTTTCAGTTCTCACTCAGTAAAATAATGAGACTTACTTGCTCTGATTTTTTGTGCAGTTTATCTTTCCACTTTATAAAGATATTTTATAATCAACAGCCTGCCTTGGTATCAGAGGAGTGCAATGTGCCCCAGTACCAATTCAAACGTAGTTTGAATACCTAGTTAACTTTTTCCTGGATAATAACGTCAAATTCAATGAGAACCATAATGACGCAACAGCGGTTCATCACAAGACCAATATATGGAACAAGCATAAATTTCAGTTGAACCAAAGCACTCCCGATTGAAAGCATTACAACAACAACAGCTTGCACTTATATTGTTCCTTCAACGTAATAAAATGTCGAAAGGTACTTCACAGGAACGTTATCAAACAAAAGTTGACACTGAGTCACATAATGCCATATTAGGACAGGTGACCAAAAGCTTGGTCAAAGAGGCAGGTTTTAAGGAGTGTCTTAAAGGAGGAGAGGTCCAGGGAGGGAATTCCAAAGCTTAGGACCAAGGCAGCTGAAGGCAAGGCCACTAATGCTGGAACAATTAAAATCAGGGATGTGCAAGAGGCCAGAATTAGAGGAGAGATGTAGGTCTGGAGGAGGTTATAGAGAAAGGGAAGGGTGTGCGTTTGGAGGGATTTGAAAACAAGGATGCAAATTTTAAAATTGAGGTGCTGCTTAACTGGGGGCAGAGGGGTGGTGGGTGAATGGCACGGTGCGAGTTAGGATACAGCCAGCAGAGTTTCCTCCAAGACCAGGCTCTCTCTGCTGCACACATATGTAAGTACTTCATATAATTTTAAACCATTAATAATATAGTCTTAAAACACTACTGGAAGCAGCTGCAAAAAATTTGGAAGATCAATTACTGCTTGTTAACTACATGAGAGGAAGGTGTAAGATGCTTATCGCTTGATGAAAGTGTCACAAGATTAATGTCTCACAAGTGTAGTATAAATGATGAAAATCAATCATTATTCATCTATAAATATGTATATGAATAGCTTACACTTTTAGTTGATGATGCTTATAGAAATCTAGGTCCAATGCTGACTTAAATGTGGCATTTCCTGACCAGCCTTTTTTTATTGTTTCATGGGATGTGAGTGTTGCTGGCAAGGCCAGCATTTGTTGTCCATCCCTTATTGCCCTTGAGAAGGTGGTGGTAAGCTACATTTTTCGAACCGCTGCAGTCCATCTGATGTGGTACATCCACTATGCTGCTAGGAAGGGAGTTCCAGGATTTTGACCCAGCGATAGTGAAGGAACGGCAATATAGTTCCAAGTCAGGATGGTGTGTGGCTTGGGGCGGAACTTGTAGGTGGTGGTGTTCCCAGGCGTCTGCTGCCCTTGTCCTTCTAGGTGGTAGACGTCGCGGGTTTGGAAGGCGCTGTCGAAGAAGACTTGGCGGGTTGCTCCAACACATCTTGTTGATGGTACACACGGCTGGCACTGTGCGTTGGTGGTGGAGGGAATGAATGTTTAAGGTGGTGGATAGGGTGCTGATCAAGCGAGCTGCTTTGTCCTGGCTTGTGCCAAGCTTCCTGAGTGTTGTTGGAGCTGCACTCATCCGGGGAAGTGGCGAGTATTCCATTACACTCCTGACTTGTGCCTGGTGAACAGGCTTTGGGAGTCAGGAGGTGAGCTAATGATGTGTTTAATATTATTCAACTTTATAAACAGATTTACTAGTTGATATACAACAGATTAAGTCACCCATTCATACCTCAATGCAGATATATCGCAGTTTTAATATTCCTGCCTCCAACAGTACTCACATTTAATACACTTTATGTTACTTTATTTGCACCAGTTGAAAAGGATCAGACTAGCAATAATAAAAGATTCAGTCAGATAGTAAGTGCACTAGAACTGCAAAAGTTGCCTCCCTGAATGGGACTTACTAGAAGAATCCAGTTCCAATATTTCCTACTCTCAGAAACAGGGACTCCACCCAATGAAAAATGTAAGGAAAGGAGAAGCATGAAAAAATATGGTAAGAAAAGAGAATCTGAAAAATAGAAAAGAGAAAAGGAAACAAAAAAAACAAGCCATGAAGAAACAAGGAAGAAAAACAGAAATAACAAATTAAAAATAAAATAGAAGCCAACTACCTGCTTTTATTAGCACTTAAATGATAGAGAAATGCCCTTACAAAGGAACGAACTAATGGACACTGAACATTTGTGGGAGAATTAGCAGATGTGACAAATAGTTTAATCAATGCTTTGGGTTTTGAGAAGTTTTTTAAAGGCAGAAAGAGTGGAGGCTGGTAAGAGAGTTTCAATGAAAAGGAGGGCTGAGATGGTTGAAGCCTGTGCCATCAATGGAGGAGAAGACAAAGGGAGGGGATGGACAGAAAGCTAGGGACAGTGGACAGGAGGGATATGTAAGGCTGGAGGAAGTTGCAGAGTTCACAGAGGGTGAAGGTCAGGAGGGAGGGAAGACATTGAAGAAATTGAGTCCAAAGGCAGGGAAGTTGTGGTTAGGATTTTGGCATCACTGGGGGTGTGGTGGGACAGAGGTAAGAAATATGGTAAAGGCAGAAGTAAGTAGCCCTCGTGGTGGATAAGATATGGGAATTGAAGCTCAGTTCTTGTTTGAGTATGATTCCAAGGCTAAGTACAGTAGTTCAACCTGAACACACAGCAAGAGAAGCGAATGGAATCAGTGGGAAAGGAGTAAAGTTCTTGGAAGAACTGAAAATGATGGCTTTGGTCTTCCTAATCTTCAATGGGAGGAAATTTTGGCTGATCCAGAATCTAATGCCAGACAGCCAGTCTGACCCTTGAGATATTAGAGATGGACAGTTGTGGGAATAACAGACAAGTTATGTCTGATATTGGCTTCTTGTGGGAGCGAGGGGGTGGAATGGTGATGGGGATGGCAGTGTTTTTGAGAGGGAGATGGCATGTGCTAAACAAAGTGACCCACTAATGATAGGAGGAATAACTGCTATTAGTGAAAGTGACCTTTATATGTGACTGCAGGTTCATATTATTTATTGATTGCTGAAATCAATACATTTACTGTGCAGTTTAAGCACAATACGTTTTAATGTTGATTGTGACTTTGGTCCAAACACACCATGTCATAACTTTTCCAAGCATTTAATGGAACCTATGCTTTGTAGGCTTGTTTATTCATATCCTTGCTAATTTTGAATTTGGGCCAGCATCACTGTCCAGTCAAAATACATAAAGCAATAAAGCAAATTGCTCTCACAATTTCCTTTGGGACTGTCTGTGCTTTGGTAAACTTTATGGCCCAGATTGTTATGTAATACTAAATGAACCTAGTGTATCCAACAACAAACATAGTTTCATTCACTTGTGGAAACAAGGGTTCTGTACAAATTTGCGTTTGATCCTATTGACAGTACTTGTGAAAGACCACAGATCAACATCAATCACCTAACCTCCTGCATTAACTTAAAAATTCCTCTTTTAATTTTCAGTGGGGTACACTATAGTATTAAAACATCATGTGAATAACGCCCTGTTGGTTACTGGGTGCATACGGTTTGTTTACTGTTTTGTAATGGTCTGTACACTCCTGTTATAACGTAAAGTTTATCCAAACAGAGATGTTCCCTGAAGATATTTGAAGTTCAGACAAAAAAATAACAGAATTGTTACAAAAAGCAAAATTGGAATCAGCTAAAGTGAACTTATGTGGAGGCCCAAGGAAAATAGTCCTGTTCAATGTGAAGCTGGCCAGTCAGAGGAATCACATTCCCAACACAACTTAAGTGGAGATAAGAAGACTTGTATTCATTGTTGTCCAGTGAGCTTTAGAGAATTAAATTGTTAGCCACTAAGGGATACCGCCCACAATCTTTTCAACACACATGCACCATCCCAGAGAGCACAGCAAATTGAATATGATGCTCCAGTAATCACCATGGAGCCTCAACATCCTTCTGTAAACACAGGACAGTAGCCCTGAATTCAATATTTTCAGCATTTCTGCCATATTAAATCAGGGCCTGTACTCCTTATGGCCAGGAAATTGGGCCAGATGTAGTTCTCATTCTCATTCTCCCTGTATTTCCTAGCACAACCTGCCCACTGAGTTCCCAGCCACCTATTTAATTTATTATAATAAGTGCTGGAAGCACTGCAGCCCCAAATTTCCTGTTTTTATGTTCAGAGTGGGTCCCACAAAGTCATGGACAGCCATCTCCTTAGCCTCTGCAGGGAAGATGGTACTTTGCCATCCACTACCTGTTCCGCCGGCTCCTGTGAATCACCCAGTGACCAAATCTCACGATCTCATTCCCCCTGGATGAGAGCTGAAACATGAGAATGTAAAAACAAATGATACAAGGATTGAGATCAAGTGGGTTGTGATAGAGGAACACAGAGCATGATATTGGTCCAGGAAATCAGGAATGGGCTTGACATTAACTACTCTACTCCTCTCTCCTGTTCATCATCATCCTTACCTTTGTTGTCCTCATAGCTGAAAGTGGAAGAAGTTTATCTCTCCTCTTCCTTCTCCATCTCATCATCATCTTCCTCCTTCTTTGTTCCCCTTTGGTGGTGGATTTGCAGGAAATTGCACACTGCAGCCAAAGTAACCCAGTGGTGGATGTTTAGGCTAGTGGGTGAGTGCCAACCAAGCAAACTGCTTGTCCTGGATGGTGTTGAACTTCTTGAGTGTTATTGCAGCTGCACCCATCCAGGCAAGTGGAGAATATTCCATAACACTCATGACCATAGCTTGTAGGTGGTGGAGAGACTTTGGGGAGTAAGAAGATGAGCCACTCACTACAGAACACCCAGTTTCTGACTTGCTCGAGTAGCCATGTCATTTATGTGGCTATTCCAGTTGTGTTTCTGGTCATTGATAACCACCAAGGTTTTCATGGTCCTTTATTCAATGAAGGCAATGGCATTGAATGCCAGAGGGAGGCGGTTAGTTTTTCTCTTGTTGGAGATGGTCATTCCTTACCATTTTTATGGAGGGAATATTACTTTCTATTTATCAGTCCAGGCCTAAATGTTGTCCAGGACTTGCTCTAGCATGGACTGCTTCATTATCTGAGGAATGGAACTGAACATTGTGCCATCATCAGCAAACAGCCCCACTTCTGGCCTTATGATGGAGGGAAGGTCATTGGTGAAGCAGCTGAGGATAGTTGGGCCTAGGACACTGCCCTGAGTAACTCCTGCATTGATGTCTTGGAGCTGAGATGATTGACCGCCAACAACCTCCACCATCTTCCTTTGCGGTAGGTATGACTCCAACCACTAAAGCTTTGTTTTCCACAAATCCTACTGACTTCAGTTTCATGAAGGCTCCTTGGTGCCACAGTTAGCTGTATGCTGCCTTGATGACTCAATTGCAGGGAAAATGTTTGGAATATTCTTGCAGTTCCAGGCAAGCTTTCTTCTGTGCATTGTTTGTAAGTTCATTTATAAAGATTATGTTAACGATTTTGCCATACATTGCACATAAATAAAATCTTCCGCCCTTGTGTTTGTAAAATACTTTTAAAGAAATACCTTAGAAACTTTTACCATTGGACAGACTTTATATTCTTTCGGAGTACGTTTGCAATGCCACATGGAAAATATCTTCCGCTCCTTACCAGTTTGATTCCTGGGATAAGAGAGCTGACCCATGAGGTCAGATTGAGTAGAATGTGCCTATATTCTCTGAATTTATAAGAATGAGAGGTGATCTAATTCAGAGGGCCTGACAGGGTAGATGCTGAGAGGCTGTTTCCCCTGGCTGGAGAGTCGAGAACTAGGGCTCACAGTCTCAGGATAAGGAGTCAGCCATTCAGGACTCAGAGGAGGAGAAAGTTCTTCACTCAGAGGCTGTGAATCTTTGGAATTCTCTACATGCGAGGGCTGTAGATGCTCAGTCAATGAGTATATTCAAGATTGAGACTGATATATTTTTGGGCACTAAGGGAATCAAGGGATATGGGGATAGGGCGGGAAAGAGAAGCTAATGTAGAAGATCAGCCGTGATCTTACTGAATGGCAGAGCAGGCTCCAATACACCTTATGGCCTACTAATGCTCCTATTTCTTATATTCTTATGTTCTTATTTCTTTGCAGATTTGGGCGTATCTGTAACTAGCAGAATTATTTTCTGTTAAGTATTTTTGTATTTATACACTGGGTTAAAATAAAGTCAGAGTTTGGGCTAATTCACATGTCTGGCAAAATGTCAGTCATAAGAACAGGCAAACTCACTGGAGACTGCATTCCTGAATAAACACTTCCAGGTGGGTAAGCTATTTATATACAAACATCGCAATGTGTCATAAACCTCAGATAATCTAACCAGAGCAAAATTCCGCGTAGTGCTTTAAGAAGAAAATGTTTTGTCCACATTTTACTTCCTGCATGTATAATAAGAATTATAATTTTGTGGCCTCCAGGCACCTGGGAATCTCACTTGATTTAAGCAGCATTAGGGACAGCAATGGAATCAATTGTAATGTTCATTCACAATGTGGAAGTCATCAATGCTGAGTCACAAATACCACCATAGCCAAATCTATTTAATGCCCCACTCCTACACTCCTGAGTTCTGTGCTGCACTATAATGGGGAATAAGGTTGCTTAAAGAAGGCAGTGATGCATCTAGTTTGAGGAAATTAAGTGGAAGAAGTAATGTAATGTAAGGGTAGGGGAAAATCTAAAAACTAGAAAGGGAACAATCCTTACTTGACGAGAAAGCAACAACTTTAATGAGGCGAAAAAAGGAAGCAGCTCAAATAAACCAGAATGGAAACTTAAAGATATAACACTGGCCAAATAATTCAAACAGAAGTTTGAGGTTAAACTGCTAATAAATCAGATTTAATAGAGGTGTTCAAATATGGTGGGGGTTGGGGGCAGTGGGTTGATTGAGTAAAGGAGCAGAAATTGTTTCCACTGTTGGGTGGGCTGATAAGCAGATGACAGAGATTCAAGATGATTGGCAAAAGAAGGGAAGATGAGAAGACATTTTTTTATACTGTGAGCTGTTATGATCTGGAATACACTGCCTGAATGGGTGGGCGAAGCAGATGCAATAGCAGCTTTCAAAAGGGAATTAGACATTCACTTGAAAAGGAAATATTTGCAGGGCTATGGGAAAGAGCAGGGAGTGGGACTAATTGGATATCTCATACAGGTAACGCAGGCTGAATGGTTTCCATCTGTGCTGTAAGGGTCTATGATTCTATGAATTGTTTAGAGTACAAACTAAAAATATTCCCACATGAAGTACATAAAGGTGCAGCAAAAACTGGAATTTGGATGTGTAGAGAAATTCAAATTAAAATCAGACTTAAAAATCGATAGCTGACAAACCAGGGCTAATAGAACAAGGAAATCAAGTACAGTGTAGAAAATATAAAGGGAAAACAAAGATTGAGGAGATATGATGAAAGATAAGCAAGCAACATAAAGGAAAATAATTGAGGATTTTATCAATGCATTAAAAAGTAAAACGACACTTAAAGAAAGCGATGAGGAGATAGTGGAATAAATGGCCTGGATACACTTTCAATTACCACCCGTTTTGGGTGGATTTGGGGTGGTAAATGGAATTAAAGGGTTCTTCATGTCTACTGCCTCAAATCCACTGCGTCGAGGTCAATGGAAATAAAAATCAGGACAGATGTAAAACATGTGACCAATACGCCATCACCCTTTTTATGCTATCACACACAGTCAAAATGCCCCTCTGTGTGCATAAACATTGTTTATTGTACTTTGCCAAAGATTCCAATCACCCTACTTACAGCTACCTCTTAATACCATATAGGCCCATTGTGCCAGCTCATTTATTTTAACTCCTACCTAACTACTCCCGAGAGGTCTTGCGTGAGATAAAGCTGCACATTGGGTGGTTCGGATAGTCCTCCCAGAAACTTAGAAGTGAGGTGCCCCCCTTCTCAGGAATGCAGCAGTCCCAAAAGGTCCAGCTTCCAGCAGCTTTCACCAATAATAGCAACTCTCAGTGATGTTTATAGTGTAGTCTCAGGCTCTGGACTCAAACATTCTCTCCCCCAAGAACAAGCTGGGAGACTGAATGGATTGGGGCCTCAATCGGATCAAGGGTATCTTGGAATCTGCTCTTCTGCAGATCAGTAGGAGCCCTGAGCTGCAATCAAATGGGAGGGGCAGTCCTGCAATGGGAGTGGAATATGTTGCTATCTCTCATTATGAATACATGTCTGGACCCTTCATAACCCTTGAACCAATGCCCATGCTGGTGCCAGAAAGCTCGGTCAGATAGCCCTATAGCAGGTGTTGAGTCACTGCAGTCCCTGGCCAGGTCAACAAAGACATAAGCTATTAGAGGTCGCTGAGCACAAGCATTTCACAAGCCCCTGAATGAACTACATCGGCATTCTGCCCACCATACTGCAGCCACTGGGGGATCACCTCTCAGAAGTAGATAAGAAAGCATTTAAGGCAGCCACAATTGGCTCACACCAGGATAATAATTAGTGTGTAGGCATTTTTGTAAGTCAGTAAAATCACAATGCTTTTTGTAATCTTTGTATGCAGAGTGTTCCTGTAGTAGCTAGTGACCCTATGATGTCAGCTGACAATATCAACGTTAGTTGTTAAAAAGCTGCTCTTTATTTGAGGGTGGAAGAGCTGGGAGAATTGAACATGGTTGTTAATGCAGGGGAGCAGGGATTGCTTAAGAATATGAACTATGTTCCGATTCATTTATCCTTTCATATGTATCAATCAAGTGTATTTTGAAATCTTGCTGTCATTCTTTATACACCGTATTTTTATACATTGTTATACATCCAAGTTGTTATATGAACTAGCTTCTAGTTTTGTATTAGTTTTGAGTTTATGTAATTTTTGTCATAGTTGAAAAACATTATTCACCCTTAATTTTATTTCTAAGACAATATGAGATTTGCAGACCTTTTCCTGGAAACGACATGATCTCCATAGAATTCAGATTCCTCGAAATCATGTGGTCTCCTCAAGTTGCAGTGATAAGCAGGATTCCTGGAAATCACACAACCCTAATTCCTATAAAACACATGGTCCCTTATCTCTAGAGAACAAAGGGACTGTGTAATGGATAGCGCTGCCCAAGATGTCTGTCACTTCAAGAAACCAATGAGAAAGTGATCACATGCACCTGAGACCAAGCAAAAGAACTGAGGAGGGTCATTTGGTTAGGGGTGTAAACCTCCAAGAAAGGGTTAAAAGACTATGCCCAGTAGCTTTTGGCATATAGCTTTACTGAAGAAAGAAGAAAGAAGTAAGAAGAAGAAAGAACAGGCTAGAACTAGCGTTGATCTGTGTCTAAGCACCCAGAGAGTAAAGGCACTATGTGACTTGTAAACTATCACCTGGTTGTTAAGTATAATTTTGTTACTTAATAAATCCTCTTAATTTTTTGTACTGGAACTACTGTCTGCAACTGTTTTGGCTTGTCCAAGAATCCAAATAAAGTTCAGAACCACACAGAACTTTTACAAATTGGCACCCCAGATGGGACAAGACTCTGCAGACAATTAATTTGTAACAAACTGGACTTTGGGAGTGGCTTCCTGGGTCAACACCCACACTGGAGAGGGAAACCAGTAGGGGGAGCAAAGCTTTTCACACCAATAGTTCTCGATGATTAGGGTCTAATAGAGAATAAACAATGGTTACAAGAAGTATAGTCGTAGCTGAAGTGCTCTGGCTGTAGGCAATCCTCCCACTTCTTCGTCATCCAGTATTCCTTCAGCATCCTCTCCCTCATCAGGCTTAAGGTTCTCCTTTAATTGTGGCTGCATGTGCTACCTCTATATGCAGCATACAACTAATCATTATCAAATAGGACCCACTTTCAGGGCTGTATTGCAGGAAACCACTGAACAAGTCCTGGCTTTGGAATCATTATCTGAGGATTTTAATGAACTGCTTATATTGCCTCATGGACTGGGATAAGCACAAACATATTGCACCACAGACATTTGACAAAATTATTGTCTCAGCCACGGACATGGGGGCAATGAATCCACATATGAAGTATATAGCTAATCCAATGCCATCAAAACACAGTCAAATTTAAAACACATTTCTCCTACAAATAAAGTAGCTAAGCATACAAACATCAATGGAGAGCAGCACAACTGTATTAGCTAGCAAGTAAGCAAAACAGTAGGTAGTTCCAATGTGAATTACTTTTGTTGACAGAATAGAGCTAGCTACACCATGTCACAGGGTGGTAGATGGGCCTTATCAGATGGCCCCTGTGGATTCACACTGTCAGGAGTGCAAATTCATGCAATAAGCCATGAACGTCAAAGAGAAGATTGTTATTGTGGTTATTGAGGTGAGGCAATAGAAAAATCAGCAATAGGAAGATAGACCATTTCACACACTGCTGTTGTCACAAGACAATTTAATCCATGATGGTCAATGTTTGTGCACCTTCTCCACCTTCTTGTAATATATGTCTGAAGCAGCCAACAAAAGGGCAGTGATCTCCAAATCAGGAGAATTTTATCAGATGAAGCAGATAGTACTTTGGAAGAGTCATGTAAAACAGAAAAGCAGAGTCGGACAGGAAGGGACAGAGAGATTAGTGGTAGGTTGTACACACTAGTTTATTCATCTTGACAGACGGTTAAACCAAGCCTGGATTCTAAAGTAAAGGCAAAATACTGCAGATGATGGATATCTGAAATAAAAACAAGAAATGCTGGAAATACTCAGCAGGTCTGGCTGCATCTGTGGAGAGAGAAGCAGAGTTAATGTTTCAGGTCAGTGACCTGATATTCTGATGAAGGGTCACTGACCTGAAACATTAACTCTGATTCTCTCTCCACAGATGCTGCCAGACCTGCTGAGTATTTCCAGCATTTCTTGTTTTTATTCCTGAATTCTAAAGTAAACAAACAACAGAATCACTCATGAACAAAATGTAATTTGCTCACCAAAGCTAGTGAAAAAACGAGATAAACACAATTGCTTATAAACAGCACCCTTCAGTTCCTCTAATAAAGCAATTCTCTTAAATTTATGTATGTTTACATCTCAATCTGTCACTGTTGATTCCGGTTCATCTCTGACAGATAATTAGCAAAAAGCTCTTCTGCAAAAAGTTAAGCGGTTGTTACTGCATGTACTTTTCAGTTACAAAATGTTTAGACACTAGTTGTAAGATGGTGTGCCAGACTAACCAATTTACGTCCAAGCCAAATCTATTATCTGTTAGCAAAGGTGCACTTCTAATGCAATGTAAATATATGATACAGGCAACATTCAAATGACATTGACAACTCAGGTTATCTGCCCGCAAGCTGGATAGCAAATGATGCACAATGCAGTTACTGATCTCTGACATACTTATAAAACCTGTCCTGTAATCCAATTCACAGCAAAAGAAAAGAATCAGTTAACAACTGTTTCTAAAATGGTCATTGAAACAGAGTAAATTTTTACAAGAATTTCCTGATAGTTTTTAAACTGCCAGTGCAGCATAGATTTTGTTAAGGAATTGTAGACAGTTTGTAACAGATTAAGGTTAATTAAAGCTATCTGTTATATTGTATTTACTAACTAATGTATATGGATCAGCAGCATCCTGTTTTTGCCAATATCTCTCAGTTCAATTACACCGCACTCTTGTATTCTTGAGGAACTTACAGTGCTGACTTCTGGAGATTCCTTGGATTTTTTTTTGCCTGTTTTACTCTCAATACAAGTTCTGGAACAATGTGATTTCAAATGGATAGCTGCAGAATTTCAACACTTATATAGAAGTAAACATCCAGCAACTTTCGACATGTCACTGAGGTTGTGTCCCAAGTGAAAGTAATGTGTGCCAGAGCATAGAAATCGAGACATTCCCTAAGTGACTTTTGCCATTTTAAAATAAGTTTACATAACACAAGCCTTTAAACTTGTGTTTTAAAATGACCTAGCTGCTAGGTTATTTTAAAACATGAGGTTAAAACCTTAAAGCAGGGTGTCCAACCTTTTTGTGTGGGCGGCCACATTACAATTTTTGGCTTACATAGGGGGCCGTTGAGACTATTGTCAAAACAACAGCAATTGTGCATTTTTGTGAAGAGGCTTTAAATGAGAAGGCTAATTTATTGACTTACTTTCTCGTCACTATGTTGGACACTGATTTAGTGAGATACCTGGCATTTATTTGCTTGCACAAGTAATCAAGGTTTGCCCGCACACTTGTAGTGATTTGGAGTATTCCAGATAGATGTCCATAGATCTTGATCACTCTCTCTCCCCCCTCTCTGTCTCTCTCTGTCTCTCTCTGTGTCACTCTCCCCCTCCCTCTCTGTGTCCCCCCTCTCTGTGTCATTCCTCCCCCTCTGTGTCATTCCCAAATTCTCTCTGTCCCCTTCACTCTCTCTGTCCCCTGTCTCTCTCTCTTTGTGTCCCCCCTCTGTTCCACTTTCCCTGTCCTCCTCTCTGTCTGTCCTCCCCTCTATCTGTCCCCCCTCTCTCTCTCTGTGTGTCCTCTCTCTGCCCCTTTCTCTCTCTCTGTTCCCGCTCTCTCTGCCCCCCTCTCTCTCTCCCTCTTCCCCTTTCTCCCTCCCCCTCTCTCTGCCCGTCCACTCTCTTTCCCTCCTTTCTCACTTCTTCTGCCCCCTCTCCATCTCTCTCTGCCTCCTCTGTCTCTCCCCAACAGTTGCATAGCTTTGGAACTCTCAACAGAGCAGCTTTGTGGTTGGTCCATTTTTTAAAACATCACAGCTGTGAGCAGAGACAGCGCTTCTGAACTTGGGACAAGTTCATGGTTTTCTGGCAGGCTTTAAAAAAAATCCGAACCCGTCGGAAAACCATGAACTTGTCCGAAGTTCCAAAGCACCATTCTGCTCTCAGCACCCAGTCAGCTGTGAAACTGACAGCTGTGATTTTTTTTAAAGCCTGTCTAGTCAGAAGGAAGAAGCCAATGGGAAATTTATCATCCCTGAAATTACTAGTCACGGACCTCAAAATTTTTTAGCACAGACACAGGTGTCCATGTATGGACACGTTGCTGACCCCTGCTCACGGATCTAATTGTTGTGGCAAGTGAGTGTATGCTCCTAGAAGGAGTCATGAGCCAAGTCTGCAGGGGCTAACCTCCGTTTCCAAGCAGCCAGCCTCTCACTTGCTGAGCATAGATAGAGTGGGGGTGTGGAAGATAAAAGCATCATGGCAGATGCCAGGAAAACTGGCACAGGCCTGTATGATGTGCTGCTAAAATGTGCTAAATCACACATCTACTGCTTCTTCATGGACTGGAATTCCTTGCGGTTCATGAAGGCATTGGGGTGATGTGAAGAAGCCCATAGGACGATGTGAGTTCAGTCCATGACGCCCTGAACTTGGGTGAGTGCTGCATTAGAATCCTGCATTCTAAGTTCCTATATTCCTATAAGCTGCAGAGCTATATCCAGCTGTTTCTGCGTGTCCATGGAGAACGTGATAAACATGTTCGCTCCAGTGAACATATGTGATAATGACAAGATAATCTGCTTTAAAGAGTCAGCCTTGGCTCAGTAGTAACACTTGGCCTCTGAGTCAGAAGGTTGTGGGTTCAAATCTCTTTCCAGGCACTTGAACCTATAATTTACTCTGACACTTCAGTGCCATACTCAGGGAGTGATGCACTGTCAATGGCGCAGTCATTCAGATGAGACGTTAAATCAGGCCCCATCAGCCCTCTCAGGTGGGTGTAAAAGATCCAATGATGCTATCTCGAAGTAGGAAAGGGGAGTGCTCACTGCTGCCCTGGCCAATATTTATCCCTTAACCATCATCACTAAAATAGATTATATAGTCATTTCCACTTTGCTGTTTGCAGATCCTTGCTGTGCACAAATTAGCTGCCGTGTTTCCTACATTACAGCAGTGACAGTGCTTCAAAAGTACTTAATTGGCTATGAAGTGCTTTGAGATATCCTGAATTCATGAAAAGTGTTATGTAAATATTTCCTTTTTGAAAAAGGCATCAGTCACCCGTTTAAAGCAAGCACGTACTGCAGACTGGCTTGATGTTTCTGATAGTAGAGGGCTGCTCAGGTCAGGATAAAAGAACCCGACCCGAACCAGACCGAACCACAGTGGACCCAAGCCCGACCCGGCCCGAGTCCCTCCGATTTTGCCCCGAGCCCGACCCGACCCGACCCGACCATCCCTTTACTTACCTTCGGACTCGGAACCTCCAGGAAGCTGCAGCGCACACATGATAACGTCACAGTGGCGTCACTCGCTCACTGCGCAGACTCAGTTTCGTCCCGGACTCCCAGCTCAGGTAAGTTTTTTAATTTCAATACTTACCAGCAGAGCACTTACCGTGTGTGTCCAGCCCGACCTGACCTGGACTCGACCCGACCGAAGCCCGAAAGCCAGACCCGGAAGATGGGCCCGACCCGACCCGACCCGAACCCAACACATACTATCGGGTCCCGTCGGGTTCGGGTCGGGTAGCAGGCCTCTAGCTGATAGCACCTATGTCAGCCTGGAAGGAGCCACAGGCAAAGATAGTGGAAGGTGCAGTGACCTTGACTGCAATGTGTAGTGCTGTGCTTGTTATGGAACTCAGTTGCAAATCTGTAAGATGTGACACAGCTGTCACAGCCTCCCTAGAGGAAAAAGCACCGTTCCTTTGAGAACTGCAGTTCTGTTGTCTTGGGCCTGTTAACTCTGTCGGGAGGTAGAGATTCCTGTGTGCATAACACCTCCCTTTGGGTGCCTTCCAGGCACAGTTCAGTTGTTCCTGTTCATCATGTCAGACCCCATGAATAAAAAAAGTGTGATAACAGAAGCCCCTTAACAATTCAGAGTGGCTATGATAACTTCTCAGTCATCTAAGGTGAAACACCACCACAAGCTAATGCAAGAAAAATGTTTCCCAAAACAGTCCACAGCTTTATCCAAGAGCAGATGTGGATCCCTTTAAATATCGCTGGAAATGGCCTCACACCCCACCACCAACCACCACCGCCCCCCCCCCCCTGCCCCCACCACACCCCACCAACCTGTACCACAGGTGAGAGCAGGAAGTGGTGCTAAGCAGCAGGGAAAAGACCAAAATGGCATTGGGTAATCAATTGTGACCTCTGACCCCCATTTGCAAATATGTATGAGGCTCCCACCTGTTTCCAGTTGGGAGCATCAGCTGTCAGGACCTGGGTGCCCTTGAAATTCTAGATGGACGTCAATGACCTTCTCACCAAGGTCAGAAGAGGGGATGTTTGCTGATGATTGCAGTGTTCGGTACCATTCACAACTCCTCAGATACTAAAACAGTCCATGCATGCATGCCGCATGACCTGGACAACATTCCAAAACAAAAACAGTAAGTGCTGGAAACACTCAGCAGGTCTGGTAGCATTTGTGGAGAGAGAAACAGAGTTAACGTTTCAGGTCAGTGACCTTTCATCAAAACGGACAACATTCAGGATTGGGCTGATAAGTAGCAAGTAACACTCATGCCACACAAGTGACAAGCAATGACCATCTCCAACAAGAGCGAATCTAACCATCTCTCCTTGATGTTCAACAGCATTGCAATCACTGAATCCCCCACTATCAACATTCTGGGGGTCACCATTGACCAGAAATTTAATTGGACCAGCCACATAAAAACTGTGGCTCCAAGAGCAGGTCAGAGGCTGGGAATTCTGCAGCGAATAAGTCACCTCCTGACTCCCCAGAGCTTATCCACCATCTACAAGGGATAAGTTAGGAGTGTGATGGAATACTCTGCACGTGCCTGGATGGGTGCAGCTCCTACAACACTCAAGAAGCACGACACCATCCAGGACGAAGCAACCTGCTTGATCGACACCCCATACACAACATTAAACATTCACTCCTTCCATCACCAGCGCACAGTGGCAGCAGTGTGTACCATCTACCAGATGCAATGCGGCAGCTCTCCAAGGCTCCTTCGACAGAACCTTGCAAACCCGCGACCTCTAGCACTGAGAAGGACAAGACAGCAGATGCATGGGAACACCACCACCTGCAAGTTCCCCTACAAGTCACACACCATCCTGACTTGGAACTATATTGCTGTTCCTTCATCGTCACCGGGTTACTATACCTGTACCACATGGACTGCAGTGGTTCAAGAAGTTGGCTCACCACCACCTTCTCAAGGGCAACTAGGGATGGGGAATAAATGTCATCGATGCCCACATCCCAAGAATGAATATAAATTTAAAAAAAACAAATATAAAAAAATGCAGCAATCAGCTGACATGACTATCTATCACTTGATGGCTGTACATTTGCTCTAGGCACATCTTTTGTTTCTTTGTTTCTTTTCTTGCCTTCTCACCAATCCCCTTCGCTCTGCATGACCAACTCTTTTGCCATTTAATATCTCTTGACTTCCACCCTATCACCGACCTTCCCTGTTGTTCTTTTTCCCACCCTCCCCCATTTCATCTGCTTGAAATGTATTAGATTTCTAATTTTTCCCAGTTCTGATGAAAGGTCATTGACCTGAAACGTTAACTCTGTTTCTCTCTCCACAGATGCTGCCAGACCTGCTGAGTATTTCCTGCATTTTCTGTCTCTATTTCAGATTTTTAACATTCTCAGTATTTTGCTCTTATATTTATCACTTGATTTGGTTCCGTCACTGTTTCTAAGTCCAAAAGGGTGACATCACCATGAAAATCACACTCCACCGTACCGATCTCCTGCAATGGGTGCTTTTGTTATTGGAAGGTTGTATCCAGTGAGGCTCTGCAGGGCTCAGTACTAGGTCCCTTGCTTTTTGTGGTACATATCAATGCTTTGGACTGGAATATAGGGGGTATGGTTAGGAAGTTTGCAGACAGTACAAAAATTGGTTGTGTGGTCTATGATGAAGAAGAAAGCTGTAGACTACAGGAAGATATCAATGGACTAATCAGCTGTGTGGAACAATGGCAAATGGAGTTCAATCTGGAGAAGTGTGAGATAATGCATTTGGGGAAGGCTAACAAGGCAAGGGAATACACAATAAATGGCAGGATACTGAGGAGTGTAGAGGAACAGAGGGACCTTGGAGTGCACATCCATAGATCCCTGCAGGTGGCTGGACAGGCAGATAAGGTGATCAAGAAGGCATACAGGATCCTTGCCTTTATTAGCCGAGGCATAAAATGTACTAGGGAGGGCACAGAGGATGTTGTCTGCCTGGCCTGGAGAATTCTAGTTATGAGGAAAGATTGGATAGGCTAGGGTTGTTTGCCTTGGAACAGAGGAGGCTGAGGGTTGACCTAAGTGAAGTGTAGAAAATTATGAGGGACCTAGATAGAGTAGATAGGAAGGCCCTAATCCTCTTGGTTGAGGGATCCATAACTAGGGGGCATAGATTTAACTGAACTTATTTCTTCCTATCTTGACTCTATCTTTTGTCCCCTGCTCTAGTGTCTTCCCACCTACATCTGTGACTCTTCTGACACCCTACATCATTTCGACAATTTCCAGTTTCCTGGCCCTAACCACCTCCTCTTCACTATGGATGTCTAATCTCTCTACACCTCCATCCCCCACTCGGATGGTTTGAGGGCTTTCCGCTTCTTCCTTGAACAGAGGCCCAAACAGTCCCCATCCACCACCCTCCTCCGCCTGGCTGAATTTGTTCTTACATTGTACAACTTGTCCTTCAACTCTACTCACTTCCTTCAAGTAAAAGGTGTTGCTATGGGTACCCGCATGGGTCCAGTTTTGCCTGTCTTTTTATGGGATATGTCGAATATTTCTTGTTCCAGTCCTACTGAGGCCCTCTCCCCCAACTCTTTTTCCGGTACATTGATGACTGTATCAGTGTAGTTTCCTGCTCCCGACCCGAACTGGAAAACTTGATCAACTTTGCTTCTAATTTCCACCCTTCTCTCACCTTTACATGGTCCATCTCCGACACTTCCCTTCCTTTCCTTGACCTCTCTGTCTCTATGTCTGAGGATCGTCTGTCTACTAATATTCATTATAAGCCCACCGACTCTCATGGCTACCTTGACTACACTTCCTCACACCCTGCCTCCTGTAACGACTCCATTCCATTCTCCCAGTTTCGCGGTCTCGACACATCTGCTAAGATGATGCAACCTTCCACAATAGCGCTTCTGATATGTCTTCCTTTTTCCTTAACTGAGGATTTCCCCCCCACTGTAGTTGACAGGGCCCTCAACCATGTCCGGCCCATTTCCCGCACCTCTGCTCTCACCCCTTCCCTCCCTCCCAGAACTGCGACAGGGTTCCCCTTGTCCTCACTTTCCACCCCATCAGCCTCCACATCCAAAGGATCATCTTCTGCCATTTCCACCACGTCCAGCATGATGCCACTACCAAACGCATCTTCCCCTCCCCTCTCCTGTTAGCATTCCGAAGGGATCGTTCCCTTCGCAACACCCTGGTTCATTCCTCCATTACCCCTGACACCTCACCCCTTCCCATGCACCTTCCCACGCAATCGCAAGAGGTGCAATACCTGCCCTTTTACCTCCTCTCTCCTCACTATCCAAGGCCCCAAACACTCTTTTCAGGTGAAGCAGCGATTTACTTGTACTTCTTTCAATGTAGTATACTGTATTCGCTGCTCATAATGCGGTCTCCTCTACATTGGGGAGACCAAACGCAGATTGGGTGACCGCTTTGCGGAACACCTCTGCTCAGTCCAAAAACATGACCCCGAGCTTCCTGTTGCTTGCCATTTCAACACACTCCCCTGCTCTCATGCTCACATCTCTGTCCTGGGATTGCTACAATGTTCCAGTGAACAGCAACGCAAGCTCGATGAATAGCATCTCATTTACCAATTAGGCACACTACAGCCTACTGGACTAAACATTGAGTTCACTAATTTCACAGTATGATGGGCCCCCACTCCCTTTTTTTAGTTTTACTTTGTATTTTTTATTTTTATTTCTTTTTATTTTAGTTTGTTTCATCATTACACATTTTTTACCATGTACCTGCCCACTTTTTGTTTCATGTTTTTGCTTTTGGCTAGGGCTTTCATTATTCTGTCATTTAACATCCTCTCTGCACTAACACTTTGCCTTTCACCACACTATTAACACATTCTTTGTCTTTGCCTTAGGCCCATGACCTCCTTTTCAGTTATTCTCTGTGACCCTCTGTCCTATCAACACCTTCCCGTTTCTTCTGTTTTGTCCCATCCCTCACTTTATTTGCTTAAAATCTTTTGCATTTCTAACCTTTGCCAGTTCTGATGAAAGGTCACTGACCTGAAACATTAACTTTGCTTCTCTCTCCACAGATGCTGCCTGACCTGCTCAGTATTTCCAGCACTTCTGGTTTTATTTCAGATTTCCAGCGACTGCAGTATTTTGCTTTTATTATATGGCATAGATTTAGGCTAACAGTAGGAGGTTTAGAGGGGATTTAAGGGGAAATCTTTTTCACCCAGAGGGTGGTAGAAATCTGGAACTCACTGACTGTAAGTGTGATAGAGGCAGAAACCCTCATAACATTTAAAAAGTATTTGGATATGCACTTGAAATGCCCTAACCTACAAGGCTACAGACCAAGTGTTGGAAAGTGGGATTAGGCTGGATGGCTCCTAGTAGGCATGCGTGAACAAAATGCGTTGAATGGCCTCGTTCCATGCTGTAAATGTCTAAGATTCTATGATTCAATCCAGCTAGAAGTTTCTTATGGGGTGAATTGAATGCACTGTATGTTCAATACTATACTTTCAAATTTAGAACCTAGGTTCAACTTCAGTTAGAATGAAAGTCTTTGTTATGTGTCGGTAGTGAGTGATCTGAGGTTTTATACAATAAAACTACTTTTAATGCTCCTGAAAGCAGATTCCTTAGAAAATTACATGTGATGTAATTTTCCTCATTAAAACTTCAAGGTAATGAAAGGAAACAAATCTAAAGTGAACACGAAATGGATTAAAGGTCATCTCAATCCAGTTCCTTACAAAGTATTTACAGAACAGAGATAGACCTTTTGGGCCTGTAGGTTTATGCTAGTATTTATGCCCTACATAAGCCTCCTCCCAGGGGCAGAGGGACTTGGAGGTGCATTTGCATAGGTCCTTGAAGGTGGCAGGACATATTGAGAGCACGGTTAGCAAAGCATATGGGATCTTGGGTTTCATAAATAGCAGTATTGAGTACAAAACCAGGGAAGCTATGCTGAACCTTTGTAAAACTCTGGTTAGACCACAACTGGAGTATTGCATCCAGTTCTGGTCACCACATTCTAGGAAGGATGTGAGGGTCCTTGACAGGGTGCAGAAGAAATTTACTAAAATGGTTCCAGGGATGGGGGATTTTAACTACAAGGTTAGGCTGAAGAAGCTGGGATTGTTCTCCTTGGAGCAAAGGAAATTGAGGGGAGATTTGATAGAAGTGTACAAGATTATGACAAGTTTAAGTAAGATAGATAAGGAAGAACTGTTTCCATTAGTTGATGGCACAAGGGATAGGGGATACAGATTTAAGGTTTTGAGCAAAAGATGCAGGCGGGCTGAGAGGAAGAACTGTTTTAGGCAGTGAGTGGTAATGACCTGGAATTCGCTGCCAACAAGAATGGTGGAAGTGGAGATGATTGCTACTTTTAGTGATCTGTGTATCTGTGCCCGAGATCCCCCTGCTCCTCTCCACTAATTTTCCAAGGAGGATGTAGCCTCCTAACAAAATGTACTGCCTCACACTTACCTATACTGAAATTAATTTGCCAATTGCACAACCATTCCACAAGTTAACCAATGTCTTCCTATCTGGCCATAAATTTACTAGGAAAAACCTCCCCTCATCTTGGAGAATGAGAGGCATCATATGATTTCAACAAGAGTCTTGTGTTCAGTCAATACCTCGATAAAGTCACAGACGCAGAAGCTGAAATGTAGTATGTAAGGCAAACAGATCTCAGCTGGGAGGACAGAGTGAACAATACTGGAATAGTGACAAGACATAAAGTATGTTCTGAAGGGAAGATTGCAATAGGCGATGGGCATGGTGGAGCTCTTGAAAGTTGAAGGAATAGGCCCCAGCTGGGAAAAGGCTACATGGAAGACCAAACAGAGGTGGTTGAACTATGTGTGGGAATACCTTGATGAAAAGTGACCATGGCATAAAAGTTAAAAGAGTTAATAGCTGGGGAGCACCAAAGCAAGGCCACTTATATTTCAAGCCTGGTTTTAAATTGAGAAACCTAGGTAAAGGGCCAAGGTCTATAGTGAAACATTCCACCAATGATACCCTTTTTTTATATTTAGCCTCAAGTCATAACAGGCACATATCTTTCCCTGGGGGTTAAACATAGCACAAAGAGGAAATCCTCTCATGGGAAGGAAAATAACTCAAATAATGGTTAGGTAATACCATGACAAGGTTCAGGGTTTTATATCCATTGTCTTCACAAATAGAACCCAGACATGCACTGACTTGAGCATATAGGAGAAATTTAGGAGATTAAATGCTGGGAAACCAAAAAGATTAATGCTAATTGCAACTGCGAGGCTGATGTGGAGCACAGCATTCATCCAGAAACTCAGAAAGGCCACAGGCCCAGAGATAGCTCATTAGGAGATAAATGTTTGCTAGCCCTTAGCAGGAAGAGTATAAAGCACTTTGGTAAGAGACTGGAAAGTCAGGGAAGTGAAGATACCTCTTGGCATGTCTAGGTATGAATGCACCATTAACCTGAGGCCATCAGGGATGCTAACATTGCTGTTTGAGGTGATTGAAACCAAAAAGGGTGAACTTTTCTAATAAGTGACACTCAGATAGGGCAATTCAATGAAGAAGTTTCTTTGAAGATGAGGAACCTCAGACAAAAAAGACTTACTGGTCCATCCAGCCTGTTCCAGAGTTGTAAAGCCTTATGCATCATAATGTATACACTCACAACCCACCAGGGAACCATATAATCTCCTGGGAGATACAAAAAATAGATCAAAACCCAGGACAATTAGGGAGGAAAAGTAACTGAAAAACTCCTCTCTGACTCTCTCGGGCAATTGAAACCAGTCTAGAATACCTACCGCTTGAATAAGGTGATCTCTGGTTCAGCCAGACGATGATGTTTTGACATGAAGGGTAGCTTCTTGGTTCTTACTCCTAGGTTTTCTTGATTCTTATATTAGTTCTTATTATTTCAGTAGTCTTTGTCAGAGTTCGGTAAGTAGGAGTTTCCTGTCTGGTGTATGTAGGAGGGTGTTTCTGTAAAGGGTGAAAAGTTCATCCCTGACAGACAGTCAGACGGAGGATATAGAAGTTAAAATTGTACAGCTGTGCCAACCAGAGACAGGCAGATGTAAATATGTCACTGAGATGCACAAATTCACTGAGATCAAGGGGGCTGAGGTTTAAGCCAGTTAGTTCAGATACAGCTACCAGCATATAAGATGGATGTACCCAGGAGCAGAGGATCCAGGAGGAACCTATAGCCCCTCTAAAAATGAAGCTTCACCACTCTGTCATCTTAGAATGCTAGCACCATCCTCCCAGAGGAAGGTAAGGCAACCAGCTCATCCACGCCAGCGCATAAGGACAAGGTTATATAAGTTTTAGAAATATTACTGTGATATATTCAGGTGGCACTAACAGAAATGATGCACACCTAGCATGGCCAGTTCAAGGAAGCGTTTATATACATCATGATATCATGTCATTACATCATCGCATAATTAGCATATTATACAAATACATTGCAATTACTATTAGACTCAGATAGGGTAATCTATTCAATAGACTAGCTATCTAATGCTTTTTTTATGGACCAGGTGGGAAATGGTGTGGGTGACTTCCACTTTTCACCTGACTGTAGATAATGTTTTAAAATAATGTTTTAGCCCCTGAGTGTTCTAAGGGTCAAATAAACAGACAAACAACAGGTTTTCTTGTAGGTTAAAAAAAGATAAATATTTATTTTTACACAATAGCTGGAAAATATTCGCAACTTCACCTACTCACACATTCACACACACACACACACACACACACACACACACAAGAAAAGATAGGGAGTAGAGTGGTAGCATGCAATTAGAGTCCAGTTGTTGTAAAAGTGCTTGTTGTTTTAAAAAAAAACCTTTAGCAGCTTTTCAGGAGGAAATCTTTCAGCGGTGCAGGCCTGAATGTCCATTGACTTGAAAAGAGTGAAGTGTCGCAGGGTCCTTGTGGTTAAGCATCAATCCAAAGTAGTTGGTGGAAATCCTGGTTCATTTTTGCAGATGGCAAGCCCCAAAGTCACCTTGCAATTTCCCTGCTGTAGTAGTTAAAACATGTTGTCAGTAGGGCTCCTGCTTAGTTGGAACTGTCTCACAGCTGTTTTGGCTGGAAAAGACCTTCTCTGGCTGTTCTGCCTCTCTCATTATCTCCAGAGAGATACCTTTTAAGGTAGAAACTTGTCACATTGGGGTGTCAGTCAGGTGATTAAGGGCTCTCTCACCTGGGGTGATTCATACAATATTCCATGAAAGGGGAACCATTGTTACATGATGGCATCTGAATGTTGTTGATTTTGATAAATAAGTGTTATTTCAGACCTATTGTTTTGGCCTTGGCTTCGGAGTCAGTCTGTCTGGAAAAGTTTTTGTTCGCTCCATTCCTGCAGATAGGAATTGTTAGCATGGAATGGGATGTTTTCCATTTCAATGTCTTTTCCCCAAAGCTAATTTGGACATGGATCATGGGTTTCGTCTTCAACAGACAAACATGTTTACTGACAGTACAGGAGGGGTCACCTGACCTCTACTCCATTTTGCCTGTAGCACAAATGTGTCCTTTTTTGTAGTTCAGTTCAACAGCTGACTTTTATTTCATAATTTCACCAGTACATTTTATATTTTATCACAGTTCCCGTTGGATTACGGCCAATCAGCATTGGTTGTGCAGGAGTCACCTGTGCCTTACTGGTGTCCTGCACAGAGAGACTAACACTCCTGATGCCTGGGCAATAACTGGACGGACAACACCTTCTCAATCTATTATTCATCTTCAGTCACATTTAAGGCTGCAAGCTGAATGTTATGCATTGCACTCACCTTGCCAGAACGCATCAGGTCTTTGACCCTCTTTTGGCACTGCAGCCATGTACATGGGACAACCCCATGGCTGCTGACCTCCTCTGCTATCTCCATCCGGGCCTGCTTGTTTTGGCGAGCCGGTCTTTTCCTGCTGTCTCGATGGAACAGGACTTCCGTCCACGCGCTTACAGCCTGGAAGAACACCTCCAGGGAGGCATTGCTGAAATTTGGAGTGACCCTTGATCTTCCTTTGGCCATATCTTCACTTTGTGCTGCTGCCAGGGCTCCCTCACTGCTTCCTCTGGGGCTGCTGTATTATCACGTGCTGCTGGCTGTCTTTTAAAGATGGTGCCAGCGTTCCAGGATCTGGAACTTCCCTGCCCATGCCACCAAACTGGCCAGCTTCCCTGCCTGCCAGCATTTCCCTAACAATATCGCACTTGCAACTCCACCCTCTGCTCACACGGCCATGCCACCCACATTTGGTCCCACAGTGGGACTTGCTTGCTTGAGGTAAAATTCCGGACAACATTTAAATTTAAGCGCTGTTATTAATGATTTTGAGATAAATAAAGAATTATAGTTCATGATTTGGTGTTGGCTCCTTCTTCGATAATCTGGCATTCACTTAGCAGCTCCTGTGGATGCTGATGGGCAGTTGGTCATGTAAATGTTAATATAATTTGAGCTGGTTGGTGTAAGGCGAGCCAAATTTCGGGGTTATTCACTCCTAAGCATAGACTGGGTGGTAAAATACAAACGGTTCTCTGATGAGTAATTAGGCCTTCATCTGGTGCATTTGTGAAGAGTCTTGCCAGATACTGATCTCAGTGCTCTTACAAGCAGTAGCTTTCTTAAAGTGATTAGCAGCTCCAGACTAATGCAAAGGAGAAGCTAAGCTACTTAGTTCATTTCTTCCAATATGTGCAGTAATTGGTGTTTCAGTCACTACCACCATCAACATAAATGAGGAATGTCATCTGTGTACTTCTCAGTAACCAATGTCTCCTGAGACTTCGATAGGACTTTTAGCTATTTTCATACAGATGTAAGCAGCTTTTCCACAGGGATCACCACAAGCCATAAGTAAATCAGTGTAAAGTCAGATTTATGGATTTCTAACTTAACATCAACAATACTGTGACCAAGCACCAATGTGAAAGAATTTTGGTTTACAGGTCAGACCAAAAGGTTCATAGTCCACAACAGATATCAAAATAACATTGTGATAGTTGCAAATATTTGAATGCGAAGTAGCAAGAAAAGATTTCTCCAAAAGCATTGGTCAATGTGTATTGTTATAACCTCAGTGAGACCGTTAACATTAAAAATATGAGCTATGAACTCCCAGACCAGTTTCAAGAACTTCACAACAAGATTTCACATTTTAAGACTTTTACTATAACTAAACTAAATGAAATCCCCGCTAACTAAATAGTACTTTGTAAGTAGCTGATACCCCAGATTACAAAGAAAGGTATTTTCTTTACTTATTAAAATACTTGAAAACCTCACACCCCACTTATACATTACACCGTTCTCTTTGACAGCAAAATCCTTGCGATTAAAAGTCCCAAACCCCTCCCAGTTGCAATGGGTTGGATCTCCCAGAACTTTTCAAAATTCAATGTCTTCTTCGCTCACTTCTCCGAACACTTTCAACCTGGAGTCCGTGAATAAGGCGGTTCCTGGTGATCCTGCTGGTCTTCTACTTCTCCGTAAGCTCCAACTTTCAAAACACGTTCAATTCTTTGCAGCCTTTCACTGTCTCAAGCTTCTGAGAGCACCTGTTCCCTCCCTCTCTCCTGAGGCCGCCACCGCTTGTTGTCTTACTAATAGCCT
Source organism: Heterodontus francisci (assembly GCF_036365525.1). Lineage (NCBI taxonomy): Eukaryota > Metazoa > Chordata > Chondrichthyes > Heterodontiformes > Heterodontidae > Heterodontus > Heterodontus francisci. Next base: position 25,481,586 of record NC_090378.1, on the reverse strand, counting down.
GTTCTGAGGCTGCAACCACTGAGTTCCCTTCTTACAGCCTGTTTGCCTTCAGAAAATCTGTTAAATTCATCTGGACTTGAAAGTCGATTAGCTTATTGTCCTTTTCCAATATGCAAACTCCAGAAGTTTGATTTCACAGAGTTACCATGGCTTTCCATTATTCCCATGTGTTAACAGCTGCCTGGCACATTTGTATTCTCAGAATCATTGACCCCTTGTTTACAATCGAAAAGTCTGGGATGGTGAAACCCATTGTTCCTCAGGTCTTACCCCTGCAATCTCTGTTTTTTTGAAAAAAAATGTTAGATCAGTGTTCTCTGTTGTCTTAGTAACCAAGATTACTGTCTTGGCCTTGAGCAGAGGGGATGAGAGGTCACTTGACTTCTTGGACATCATTTTAAACTTCTAAAAATTACAGTTTTTAAAACAAAATCATGTTACAAAGTCCAGCATTCATAATAGTATACTTGTGCAGCATAAGGTTGTATATCTTGAAGCTATCTGCACTTAGTTCACCCATGTAGTCACCATTAGGCATTGATTCCATATGGCACTAGAACCCCTATGATCTGTTAGTTTCGCTTGCCATAGGAAATATGCATCACTGATGTTAGAACATAAGAATGTACAGGGCAGGAGAAAACAGTTGCAGTCCAGCTGGCCAGTCGCAAATGAGAAAAATATATACTATTCTCTATTTCTAATTCCCCTCAATGGCTTCTTTCAGAAAAAAATAATTATTCAGTTCCCTCTTGAATTGGCTGTCACTATGTATCACCACCTTCACCGTGTCTCCATGTAGGTCAGAGAGGACAGGGATAATGGGGGAATGGCACTTTGTGTGAGTTAGGATAAAGAACACTGGTTAACTTATCCACTTTCTAGCTCAAAGATACCAAAGCCAATTGTACTATAGTTGAGATAAGATACAGACTGGGGATGTAGCCTGGGTCTTTGTTCACTGCCACATCAAGCACTGCCCACAGAGCAACAGGACAGGTTGTTTTTTTCAATGATTCACAAAGAATGACCAGGTAAGCAGTATTTGGTGCACAGATTATGCATACTTGGAAACATGTCTTTTTCATTTTCACAGCAGTACAAACAAGCAGAAAAATGGGACTCCTAGTCACATCACTGTAGTAATAGTTTGAAATAGTCATGAATCAGAAGAAGCCAACCTTTCGGGCAAAATGACGTGTTTGTAATCCCCATAAGGAGGAAAAAGCCCAACAGGATATTACAAAGAAAATTAATAACACATTAATAAAACTGAACAACAGGAGGGCTCAAAAGGCAAATTCACTAGGAAACCAAAAATAAACTTGCAAGATTCTAGAAGTGCTAGCAATCTCCTGCAGAAGAAAAAGTGGTTCACTCCTGACTTTCAGGCCTTCAAGAGGGTAGGAAGGGTTGGTCTGGGATTGGAGGAATAGATCAAATACTAATTCTTATAATTCTGTTACTTACCCACTATTACTAAAATGTGAAACCTTATAGCAAGGCAATCCACAACAAGCATCTATTTATATGATCTAAGTGTGACTTATTTTCTGTGATAAAATATAACAAATGCACTAAATGGTCATGGTATTTCATATCTCTGCTGAGTGTGGATGTTACTGTCGTCGAATGACTCCTGAATTTAACTACAAAACATTGGAATCCATAAAAGAAACTAATGTGCCAAATGTTTTGAGACACACTGCTGATAAGGTGGCCTAAGTAGAGTCTTTGCTGTTACTGTCAGGTTGATAGCACCCATCATCTTGTACACTGACATCTGAATCTCCAATTGGAAATTTCTCCTCTTGTGTTTTCTTTTCCTGAGCTTTGGAACCACATCAACCAGCATGTTTCTGGTTGTCAAGAGGTGTTTATTAGCTAATAGAGATATAATGTCCTGGCCTTCATAAAAAACAGATGAAAGCTGATTACTTCAAGTAAAAACTTGTAATGCTGGAGGGGAAAATTCCTCATGTGCTGGAATGATTCAGCACTTTTTAACAGTAAGGATGTGGAGCAATAGATGGGAGAGAATAAGGGAAAGGATGGGGATGGGGTTGGGTGGGGCACACAACACATTTCAAACAGATAGCTTCATAAGAGACATTGAAGGAAGGGAGAGAGGGAACCAGGAGAAGTGCCTTTGGAGGGGTTTCAAAAGAGCTAATGTAATGGCTAAAAGATTGGCCTGCAGTGATAGTTCGGGGAGAGTGGAGGACAAGCTGTAATCCAGAATCAGAGGAGGAATAAACAGTGCATCCCTGCTGAATCTATTCAATAACTTCAATAGTGTTGATAGTCCAATCAGATTTATGTACTTCTGTGCTAATAAATTCCTAAAGATTAATGGTATTTATGCTAGGGTACCGTGAAACTAGGAAGGCATTTGTAAAGTGCTGACAATCATAGTGAAGTAGACACTGCAAGTTGGGAGGTCCCACATGACTGAATCCACAATCAAGAAAGGGGAAAGCTCCAGCTCTGAATTCTGGTTGACATCCATAGGATGTGGGTGACCATTCTTCATCATATGGGTTGTGGGAGCCTTTATAGCTGTCCCACCATATAGGATTAACCATCCTTTCAGCTGCTATAAAGATGGTTACGGCAATGGAAGGAGAGTTCACATCATCACCATCAGACTGTTAACCAGTTTGTGAATCCTATTAACACGATTCTGCAAGAGTGTTCAAATCTAGATTTGAGGCACATAAGGACACCATCCAGCCTTTAAAACTGTTACTGTGTCAAGGGAAAGACTGAACTCACTGATATTGAGTATTCATTTCCTCGCACAGCCACAGTTTGTTCTCCAAAGGATGTTACATATTAAGAGGTTGCTGCTAATGGAACTAGAACCACACATTTCCTGTGCAACTGCAATCCAACCAACAACATTCATAGTAAACTACAGCTAAAGTTCTCCATCTCCTCCAAAACCAACAATCTAGTGTCAGCTGTGGTTCAGTGGTAGCATTCTTGCCTCTGAGTCAGAAGGTTGGCAGTTTAAGCCCCACTCCAGAGACTTAAGCACAAAATCCAGGCTGACACCCCCATGTCGGAGCTGCAACTTTCAGATGAGACATTAAATCAAGGCACTGTCTGGCCTTTCAGGTGGATGTAAAAGTGTCCTGCCCAATATTTATCCTCAACCTTCACCACTAAAACTGGTCATTATCACCTTGCTGTTCGTGGGAGCTTCCTACATCGCAACTGTAAATGGAAAAGTCCTGGGGAAAATTGATGTACAGAGAGATTTGGGTGTTCAGGTCCATTGTTCCCTGAAGGTGGCAACGCAGGTAAATAGAGTGGTCAAGAAGGCATACGGCATGCTTTCCTTCATCGGACGGGGTATTGAGGACAAGAGTTGGCAGGTCATGTTACAGTTGTATAGGACTTTGGTTCGGCCACATTTGGAATACTGCGTGCAGTTCTGGTCGCCACATTACCAAAAGGATGTGGATGCTTTGGAGAGGGTGCAGAGGAGGTTCACCAGGATGTTGCCTGGTATGGAGGGCACTAGCTATGAAGAGAGGTTGAGTAGATTAGGATTATTTTCATTGGAAAGGCGGAGGTTGAGGGGGGACCTGATTGAGGTGTACAAAATCATGAGAGGTATAGACAGGGTGGATAGCAAGAAGCTTTTTCCCAGAGTGGGGGATTCAATTACTAGGGGTCACGAGTTCAAAGTGAGAGGGGAAAAATTTAGGGGGGATATGCGTGGAAAGTTCTTTACACAGAGGGTGGTGGGTGCCTGGAACGCGTTGCCAGCGGAGGTGGTAGACGCGAACACGATAGCGTCTTTTAAGATGTATCTAGACAGATACATGAATGGGCAGGAAACAAAGAGATACAGACCCTTATAAAATAGGCGACATGTTTAGGTAGAGGATCTGGATCGGCGCAGGCTTGGAGGGCCGAAGGGCCTGTTCCTGTGCTGTAATTTTCTTTGTTCTTTGTTCTACATTTCAAAAGTACTTCATCAGCTATAAAGTGCTTTGGGACATCATGGGGTTGTGAAAAGGTGTGATATAAATGCCAATCTTTCTTTATTCCTTCCAATTGCTGTTAATATTTACAGAATAGTCACCTCTGCAGGTTTTTTCTTGTTTCACTGTCAGCAGCAGGTCTCCAGTGAGCATTAACAGGTACTCACCACAGAGGCCGCCAGAGATGATCTGTCATTCAGGTTTGCAATGGGTGGGGCTGCTGTGTAGCAGTCAGGTGCAGGAAACCTGGCAGATTTATTTTTAACCCCAGACATGCTGAAGGATTTTATTCGCCGTCTGCCACTCCAGGTGCCGCCATGCCACCGCGCTTTTCCTTGCGGCTGCTAAGGACCCAGTCGGCCCGCCCCCACCCCAATCACATGGAGGAGGCGGGCTCTCCGACGCTGGCAATGGCGTCAGCTGCCTGTGTGCAGGCACTGGTGCCATTTTTAAAGAGCATCTGGTTAATTTACATTTTTCAAGTTATAGCCCCCACCACTGTTCTGATAATAAATCAATTGCCCCTTCTGCCCCACAATAAAAATAAAATTAAGTATTTGCCCTCTCCCCCCACCTAAACACATACCTTTCAAACATGACCTTGCCCCCCTCCCCCAAACTGAACAAAGTGCACAGGTCACACCTTCCCACCATCCCCTACATGAGTGATGAAAATTTGACCTCATTCCCCCCCACCCCCGCACTAAAAATCTTGACATCCCCCACCACTGCAGCGCCTGCTTTCCCCAGATGGGAAAGTGAAGGTACGTGAGTGCCGGCCGCTGCTCAGAAGATCGCGGCTCGACGGTAAGATTGGAGGTAGGTTTATTTAAACTTAATCATTTAATTAATTTACATATGTTAAGCAGGGTCCCATCACCCAGCAGCGAGGGGCTGTCATGGAGCCTTGCTGCCGCCTGAAAGGTCAGGCCCCGCCCTCCCGGTGTTGGGCTCCATGATGGGCCACTGCTGGAACGATTTAGTTTAGTTTAGTGATACAGCACTGAAACAGGCCCTTCGGCCCACCGAGTCTGTGCCGACCATCAACCACCCATCCACACCAATCCTACACCAATCCCATATTCCTACCACATCCCCACCTGTCCCTATATTTTCCCTACCACCTACCCATACCAGGGGCAATTTCTAATGGCCAATTTACCTATCAACCTGCAAGTCTTTGGCATGTGGGAGGAAACCGGAGCACCCAGAGGAAACCCACGCAGACACAGGGAGAACTTGCAAACTCCACACAGGCAGTACCCGGAATTGAACCCGGGTCGCTGGAGCTGTGAGGCTGCGGTGCTAATCACTGCGCCACTGTGCCGCCCCTCCCCCACCACCCGCCACGGTGCCCGAGTTCTGTAAAATACCGGCCAATATTACTCCCCTGACTAAGGTCAAGTAATAGCACAAACTATAGGAACATAAGATAACATAACATAACCAAGCATTGAAACTGGAACCTTCCTGACCTATACAACTCAAAACCACACTGCTTGATGTGCTAATTGACCACTGCATTGAAGCAATTCAGCTTCTACATCTCAACTGATACGAGCACCTAACATATGAGTTGACCCGGACCTGCTGGCACTCCAAGTTATTTGCCTTGATATTTTGCAAGTTCACAGACAAGTCACCGAGTTGAGACGGGCAGAAAGCAAAGTGCTCCATCTTTTGGGACAGACCGCAGTCCAGCTGTTTCAGCCCCGCCAAACTGAACTGCCTGCATACTAATTATGAAATAATTTTGTCAGCTGGCAAGGAGATGCTGCAATTCAGTCTGCCCTTCTCTCCCACATGTTGGAGGATATATTGTGGTAACTGTCTCAGTCAAAACATCATAGCAAAAGAAAAGGCAGAACACCTCCCCCCTCCCCCCCCCCCCACCCCCGAGGTTTGTATCACTTCCTGTCTGATAAATTAATCAATAAAGAGAAAAGACAACTTTGAATTTTTTTTGAAGAAAACTCTTTTCTGCATAATCTTCATATTCAAGCATGTCCCTAATTAAAAAGCAGCCAAGTGTGTTTTCATAGTTCATAGAAAGGGACAGATTTCAGGAGCAAACGTAGAGAATGCTGCAGCTGTTCCAGATGTTTTCTCAATCTGCAACCTTCATTTCCAGTTAAACTAATGAACTCTGTAAACAACTGGCACTCTGCAATAAGAGAAGCTCTGTTTTGTGAATGATTTTGAGCCCCAGTTCGAATCAGCTCTCAGTTACTATAATTTGGCATATCGCTTTCAGGCCAGCAGGGATACAGCAACTTAATACAGTGGGGCAGTGATTAGAACCAAATGTCAAAATGAGGAAATGATTGACTGAAAGTTGCTGTTAATGACAGTTCTATCTGCTTCCAGCTTTAACCGTATTAAAACAATTTTCCAAATGAGGTGCTTTATAATGTCACTAAGATTGAATAACACATTCATTGTTTCATTTATCATTGGTTGCTAATGAACAAATTTAGCATTTAGGTTCTTTTAAACACATAGCTTCTGTGCAGCTAACTGGAGTAGATTCTGAGAAACGTCATTTAAGGGCCACAAATGATAAAGTGAATACTGCTCAAACTATGTAACGATGATACATGAACTCTTCGATTATCCACGAAATAATCTTCCTCCTGTTTGAAGAAGCAGTCATGCCATCAGCACTTTTAAGTAAATAGTTTGCCATAAAGAATCTAAAATATCTCTAAGATCCTTTTCCCTCTGCAGGTTTCTTATTAGTTTGCAAAATAATATATCAGTATGACCAGTGAGTGCTGATGACAGAGGTGAGGAACAGCCCTGTGAATATTAGCGTACAAAATACTTTTCTGTGCTATATCAATGGAGTTATTAACCAACTTTAACAAAACCAAATATATTTATTTAAATGTCTTAACATCTTCATTAAAGGAATCTGATACAATTGCAGTAAGCGTTGGTCATAATTATTCATCCGGCTGTTACAGAAATCTTGTCTATCAGCTGCATTGTTAGCTCAATTGTTATTAATATAGGGTTCTGATGCTGTGATTCTTTAAACACTATAAATGCCTCAGCATAGTGGGGAAAGTCTTCGCTCAAGTCGCTTTAAACAGGCTCCAGAAGCTGGCCGAGCGTGTCTACCCTGAGGCACAGTGTGGCTTTCGAGCAGAGAGATCCACCATTGACATGCTGTTCTCCCTTCACCAGCTACAGGAGAAATGCCGCGAACAACAGATGCTCCTCTACGTTGCTTTCATTGATCTCACCAAAGCCTTTGACCTCGTCAGCAGACGTGGTCTCTTCAGACTACTAGCAAAGATCGGATGTCCACCAAAGCTACTAAGTATCATCACCTCATTCCATGATGATATGAAAGGCACAATTCAGCATAGCGGCACCTCATCAGACCCCTTTCCTATCCTGAGTGGCGTGAAACAGGGCTGTGTTCTCGCACCTACACTGTTTGGGATCTTCTTCTCCCTGCTGCTCTCACATGCGTTCAAGATTTCAGAAGAAGGAATTTTCCTCCACACAAGATCAGGTGGCAGGTTGTTCAACCTTGCCCGTCTAAGAGCGAAGACCAAAGTACGGAAAGCCCTCATCAGGGAACTCCTCTTAGCTGACGATGCTGCATTAGCATCCCACACAGAAAAGTGTCTGCAGAGACTCATCGACAGGATTGCGCCTGCCCGCACTGAATTTGGCCTAACCATCAGCCTCAAGAAAACGAACATCATGGGACAGGACGTCAGAAATGCCCCATCCATAAATATCGGCGACCGCACTCTGGAAATGGTTCATGAGTTCACCTACCTAGGCTCAACTATCACAAGTAACCTGTCTCTCGATGCAGAATTCAACAAGCGCATGGGAAAGGCTTCCTCTGTTATGTCCAGACTGGCCAAGAGAGTGTGGGAAAATGGCGCACTGACACGGAACATAAAAGTTCAAGTGTATCAAGCCTGTGTCCTCAGCACCTTGCTCTATGGCAGCAAGGCCTGGACAACGTACGCCAGCCAAGAGCAACATCTCAATTCATTCCATCTTCGCTGCCTCCAGAGAATCCTTGGCATCAGGTGGCAGGACCGAATCTCCAACACAGAAGTCCTTGAGGCGGCCAACATCCCCAGCATATACACCCTACTAAGCCAGCGGCGCCTGAGATGGCTTGGCCATGTGAGCCGCATGGTAGATGGCAGGATCCCCAAGGACACATTGTACAGCGAGCTCGCCACTGGCATCAGACCCACCGGCCGTCCATGTCTCCGCTTTAAAGACGTCTGCAAACACGACATGAAGTCCTGTGACATTGATCACAAGTCGTGGGAGTCAGTTGCCAGCGATCAGAGCTGGCGGGCAACCATAAAGGCGGGGCTAAAGCGTGGCGAGCTGAAGAGACTTAGCAGTTGGCAGGAAAAAAGACAGAAGCGCAAGGAGAGAGCCAACTGTGTAACAGCCCCGACAACCAATTTTATCTGCAGCACCTGTGGAAGAGTCTGTCACTCTAGAATTGGCCTTTATAGCCACTCCAGGCGCTGCTTCACAAACCACTGACCACCTCCAGGCGCTTACCCATTGTCTCTCGAGACAAGGAGGCCAAAGAGAGAGAAGAGATAAATGCCAAAGGCAATGAAGTGCTGTAGATTGAAGTCAAATTCCTCCAAAAGAACAGAGACACTTCAAAAGGAATTGGTTAACTCTGAAGCAATTTTTGCTGTTGTGAGGATGTGAAAGGCGCTATTATTACAAATTCCTTTTTTTGATTTCCTGACTTAATGATACTGCTGTTATAATTCCATGTTGCAATAACTAGACAGTAACAATAAATAACACAGATACAACCCAAGCACTCACAAATAAAACAAAAAACATGTGCATGTGGACACACATATCATACACCCAGGCTCTCATACTCTTACACATAAATGCAGACACTTGCATATGTCAGCATGCGCACACACATCATGGTTATGAATGCACACTATTGTTTCAATATGCAAGATCCAAACACTCTGGAATTTCCTCCATAAACCTCTCCGCCTAGTCACCTCCCTCTCTTCCTTTGAGACCCTCTTTAAAAACCCACATCTTTGACCAAGCTTTTAGTGACCCCTCCTAATACTTCCTTCTTATTACTCCTCTGCAATGTGCCTTTAATAGATTAAAGGCGCTATATAAATAAATGCAAGTTAATATTGCAAATCTCAGACCTCTGAGCTGGTCTGAGTGTCAAACCAAGGTTTTAGGCATAAAAGCAGTGCTGGAAATACTTAGCAGGTGTGGCAGCATCTGTGGAGAGAGATACAGAGTTAACAGCTGGGATTTTACAGGACCCCCGAGGCAGGATTGGAGGCGGGGAGGGGGGAGCACAGAGAATCGCAACAGGTGGCGAGGGAGGCTGGGGGGTGGAGGGCCTGTCGCCTCCCCGTCACCCAGCGATCTTCCCAGAGGTGGGATGGGCTGATGACGGCCTTCCCACCCAGAGGCAAATTGAAGCCCTGAACAGGCCTATCAAGGCCCTATTAAGGGCCTCTTGCTGCCACTGCTGGGATCATACCAGCGGCGGGTGGGAGGGGGGTTCTGCCGCGTGGTGAGGATGCTTTTAAAACAGGGCACCCTCCATGCGGGCTTGGGGGTGGGTCCCTCCTTCGCGGGCAATTTGTGGCCCACGGAGGACCCCTACCAGGAATAACTTTACCCCCTGGGACCCCCCCTCCCCCTGAACTGAAGGATCCCCCACTCCCCTCTCCCGTCGCCAGGGCTTCCAGACTGGCCCCAATAACCTCACCTCACCTACCTCTGTTCCAGGGTTCCAGCGCTGTGCTTAGGCCCAAGACCTCTGCAGTAACGGCAGTGACCACCGCTCCCGATGGCACTGCTGATCCTGCTGATCTGCCGGCCCTGTGATTGGCTGGCAGCTCATGGAGGCAGGATCCCCGACCCGATTATATATTTAAAGGGACAGGAATCCTGCCTTCTAAAACATTGTCACAAAAAGACCGGGGGATCGCTCCGGGGGAGTGGGGGGGAGGGGAGGTGGTGTGCTGGGGGTGGGGCTGGGGTGGGGTGGGGGGGATAAAATTGCAGAGGCAGGGCTCCCCACGCCTTTTCAGCTCAGCACCGGGAGCCCTGCCTCCAGCACAAAATCCAGTTCAACATTTTTGGTCACAGACCTGAAACGTTAACTCTGCTTCTCTCTCCACAGATACTGCCAGACCTGCTGAGTATTTCCAGCACTTTCTGTTTTAATTTCAGATTTCCAGCATCTGCAGTATTTTTCTTTTATTCGAGGTTTTGGGCAGTTCAGGTCCAGGACTCCTGGGATTGATGGATGGATGAATGGAACACAGAGCAGCAATCTGTAAGGCATGCACCACATTTACTGCTTGCCAAAAACAAATTGGTTGTCAAGTTCTAGCTGAAGGGATTGACTTTTAGAAACATCATCTCTGGCTCTGTTTTTGTATCTTACCATCTCCTGAGTATTCTCCGTTTCTTTATCTTTTCTGGTTTCTACTTTGCTGAAGCTTGTAGAGATTGAAACTGTGCATTCTTGAAAATCTCTGGAAGTCCTTGTGATTGCGTTCCTTAACCAATCTGGATGCAAGAGGCCCATACACATCAGCTGGCTTTGGTTCTGGGACTTCTGCAATACAGTGATGGGCACTTGGCTCTGTTACAGGGTGGAGGGCAGGAGAGATTAAATGGAAAAAGGGATGATAGTGCAAGGCAAAAGCAGATGGTAATGGGACAAGTAAAGAAACAAAAGATAGGTGTAGAAGAGGTGCAAATGACATCAGCAGAACCATTATCAGCATCTGCTATCTGAAAAAATGGGAGCGGTGGTAGTGATATAAAATTGTTCAATTGTTCTTTGTACTCAGAGTGTTGTCAATGATTAACCAACAGATGTGATGCTGTTCCACACCCTTGCATTGAGCTTCATTGGAACAGTGTAGGAGACCAGGGTCAGAGAGATCACCTACTCCTGTTCTCACTCTGAGCTCTCTGAGCCTCCTCCACTGTTCCAATGCAGCTCAAGGAACAACACCTTGTCTTTCAATGAGTCATTTCAGAGCCATCCAGAATCAACTTTAGATCGTGGCCACTGCTCCCATTTTCTCAGACAGGAGGTGCTGATAATAAATCTCTTCCAACTTTTGTTTCTTTACTTGTGCATTACCACCCCTCTCTTGTCTTGCACCATCATTCCTTTTGTCATTTAATCTCTCCTGCCCTCCATCTATCATAGACCTTCCCGTTTCTTCTTTCCTCCCCTCTCCCCATGTCTGGCTCTGCACTTGCTTTAAAACTGTCAAATTTCTAACTTCTTCCAGTTCTGATGAAAGGTCATTGACCTGAAACACTAACACTGTCTCTGCACAGCTGCTGCAAACCGACTGAGTGTTTCCAGCATTTTCTGTGTTTATTTGTGAAACAGGTGGCAGATCTGACTGCAACAACATATAAGTGCCCATTTTGAGACACGTGATGAGACATACAATTCTGGGTAAAAATCTAGTTCTTATTTATATACTTTTTCCAATGTTATCATGAAATGGGTAACACAGACCAGCTGTTTATGTGCCTCATGAGCGAGTGTGCACATGTTTTGTCTGTTTATTCCTCAAAAGGAGGAAAATTACAGAGCAAGGACATTCAAAGCAGCAATGCATCCAATTTTAGCCAACACGCCTCATCTACACAGCAGCAGTACTTCTTTTATATTGGACACATGCTTGGGGAAATGGAGAGGTTTCATACTAACACGAAGTGAAATATTACTTAAGCAGCAAAGAGCTCATATTAAGCCAGTGTCTCAAGAGTGCCACATTACTTCATCAAACTCTGTGTGGTGGAGGATCTGGGAAGCTGGGTGTGACATTTCTATGGTTACAGCATTACTTTAAAGTTACATCTTTTGACAGTTTTCGAATGGAATTTATTTGAGTCACAGTTGCTGAAATTCTATCATTTCTGTTTCTAGGTGAAGCAAACACCTATGAAATAGTATTCATTTTCTTGCGCTGTTCTGGTCAAGGCTCCTGGTCAGGCTTTTTCTAAAGCACCTTAATGATTGACTGAGGTATAAGCAAAATATTTGCAAATTATTTTTCAAAAAAAGTAGGACCTCTTATCAAGGCTTTAAGGCAGAAATTTGTCTGCCTAAAAACGATGGAGAATCACTCTTTATTTTCACATGCTCCAGCACCTCTCTTACTACATGCTGACCTCACACAGCACAGAAAGGCCCCCATACCTACCTGTTTGTGGAGCTGGGAGGAGCAGAGGCAGGGACCTGCACCACCCTCCTCTTCCATGTGCCCAAAAATGGACACGTCTGAATCTCTATGCCCTAGACAGGTAACAACCCATTTGTGAGATCCCCTGCCAAAGTCAGCCTCTGCCAAGAAAGGAGAAATGAGCATAGGGTGGGAGGGAGGAAAGGCTCATCACTGGGGAATCAAACCTCACACGGGCCAGGTGTCTTGCCAAAACTACTCACATGACAACTTGGATTAAGCATTTGGTGATAGCTATGTTTGGTACATGGTGTTGGACTTGGATGTCTGGAACATCAAGATTGCTGAGATGCCACAAGCTGTTCTTTGTACATCCCTCCATTATGCTAAATCCAGGTATTTTTCCTATAGCTTATGTTTATGTACGCGGGGTAAGAGAAAGCCATCATGCACAGAGATACTCAGCCCCCCTCCACCCCTGTTCTTCGACGAGTTTCATCCAATCCACGAATTCTCCCCCTTATTGGGAGAGACAATAAAAAAAGGCACCTTTTGCTAATTCAGGAGTCCTCTACTAAAATATTCTCACCTCCCAATAGGAGATGATTGCTGATTAGGAGATTGAGGCTTGGGAGGACAATTGTGGGAAAGCATTACCTGAGGTTTAGGTAAACTATAACAATGTAGTATAACTTACACTTGTTTAATAGCTTTAATAAATATACATACACTGTGTATAAAACATGCAACATCCTGTTATTGTACAACAGCTGCAATATTAATGACTTCAGAGCAGGAGGTTTCAAACTTTAGACCGACGCTCCAAGATAGCAAAGGAAAGCATCTGCTTCTCAGCATGAAAATACGCGGGTGTCTGCAATTGAATGGAATGATGTGATTCAGAGTACAGAATGGGCATTACAATGTTGTGGCCCTGGCGTGGAACTTTGTGTTAGGCTATAGTGCTAAACGGATCATAATTGGCTAATATATATATCAACCGGCCCTTATACGCCCTGCCTGACATTCAGTTTCATTGACTTCACTCGGACTGAATAGTAAGCGGCCATTTCACTATCCCTTCCATGTGGAATTTCCACCCCTCTATCTCTATCACATCCAGCAGCATCATTGCAATCCAACCCAGCCATTCCATTTGAAACACAACTGGGAAAACCACTGTGAAACATTAAGGGAACCATTATCCACTGCAGCTTTAGTAACCCATTTGAATGTCTTTCATCAATGTGTTTAATTTCCTCTGGGCAGCCATTGCTTATTGCATTCATGTAAAATCTGTGCTTTTCATGAGTTCATATAAAATTTCTTCTCCGCTAAAGCTTAAACATGTCAACAACCTAAATAAAATGCTAAGCTGCAAGTTACCAGAGAGGTTAAACGCCTACAATCTCCATTCGCTTCAATGCCCACGCTCTTTAATTCTGATTTTAATAATATTTGTGGCCCTAAGCTCTGGAATTCCCTCCCTGAACCTCTCTACTTCTCTTTCCTCCTTTAAAACTGACCACTTTGACCAAACGTTTTGGTGATCTGCGCTAATATCTCTTTATGTGGCAATTTTTATTTGATAGCACTCCTGTGCAGTGTTTTGGGATGTTTTACTATGTTAAAGATTAGATAAGTTCCCTTTAAAGTTTTTTGGTTTTTTTGTTACAGTGTATTTAGTTTAGTTTAGAGATACAGCACTGAAACAGGCCCTTCGGCCCACCGAGTCTGCGCCGACCATCAACCACCCATTTTATACTAATCCTACACTAATTCCACATTACTACCACATCCCCACCTGTCTCTATATTTCCCTACCACCTACCTATACTAGGGGCAATTTATAAAGGCCAATTAACCTATCAACCAGCAAGTCTTTGGCATGTGGGAGGAAACCGGAGCACCCGGAGGAAACCCACGCAGACACAGGGAGAACTTGCAAACTCCACACAGGCAGTCCCCAGAATTGAACCCAGGTCGCTGGAGCTGTGAGGCTGTGGTGCTAACCACTGTGCCACTGTGCCGCCCAAATATTAGTGGCGCCCCTTTCAGAAGCGGCACTTAGTTCTTTTTTATTAGCAACCTCCAGATTGTTCCAATAGAGCTATCACTACACACAGACTACCACTATGGTTGTTGGGTTAGGAGGTGCTTGCTTCTAATCTGTAACTGTGTAAATAAATGCTTAGAAAGGTGTGTAAACATGAGCTCAAGTTATATCCTTCACCAACTGGCTTTTTGGAATATAACCAGGCACTAGGCCAAACCAGAGGGTGGCTGCTGTGCAACAAGGGGGATATCCGCTGCATTATAGTTGGGTCCACAAGTTCTGTCATGAAGGTGGCCACCACTTCCACACTGGGAAAGATGGGCTCCAAGCTCTACGGAAAGTCTTGTGCCAAGTTAGAGCCAAACTCGCCCATTCACCGTGACAGTGACAGCAAGCTCTCTGGCAGACCTGCCAATGCACCAACCATTTTGTGGTGCATACCCGTCAGCCATTTTCTATATACCGCCCCATTGAGGTCTTCTGCAGCAGAACTGATGTGCAACCTTGCCCTCCAGGGAGCTGGCACCCATGCAATCCTTTTTCCCTGGTTTGGCTGCAGTCCACTCGTGTGTGGTGACTCACCTTGTGCACATCCCACCTCTCCCACCTCTGTGCTACCCTCTAATGTTTATACAGGGGCAGTATCTGAACTGGTGGCTGTAAGTGTCAGTTCGAGTGATGATGTTTCTTTCTGTCAGTCTCTTCACCCTGTTGGTCTTCAGCCTCCCACACTACTGCCTGGCTGGGTGTCAGTTCTTGAGTATCTGAAAAGCATAAATGGAAGTTGCCATTATTGTTGTTAAACTATGAGTGTTGATGACATCTTTCGAGGGATCGATTTGAAGGACATATTGTTGAACTGACACAGTTTCTGAAGCCCTAATGTTAGTCCTGTCACAGGTCACTGTAAAAGTGCTTTAACCACTAGGCCACCAATTTCATCCCCCTCGTGGTCACTGTATGAGGCTGAACCAAACAGTTTGCAATTTTGCTGTCATATTTGACCCCATATCTGCTCCATCACCAAGTCAGCCTACTTCCACCTCTGTAACATTGTCCGACTCTGCCCCTGTCTCAGCTCATCTGCTGCTGGAACCCTCATCTTTCCCTTTGTTATTTCTAGACTTGACTATCTTAATGCTCCTCTGGCTGGCCGTCTATCTTCCACCCTACATAAACTTCGACTCATTCAAAACTCTGCTGCCCATATCCTAACTTGCAATAAGTCCAAATTCAACCATTGATTTTAAAACTCTCATCCTTGTTTTCAAATCCGTCCACAGCCTCACCCTCCCTATCTCTGTAATCTCCTCCAGGCCAACAACCCTCTGAGATCTCTGCTCTCCAACAATTCCGACCTCTTGCACATCTCTGATTTTAATTGGTAGCTGTGCCTTCAGCCGCCATGGCCCTAAATTCTGGAATTCCCTCCTTAAACTTCCCTGCCTCTCTACCACTCCCCCCTCCTTAAAACCTACCTCCTTAAACTTCCCTGCCTCTCTACCACTCTCCCCTCCTTAAAACCTACCTCCTTAAACTTCCCTGCCTCTCTATCACTCTCCCCTCCTTAAAACCTACCTCCTTAAACTTCCCTGCCTCTCTATCACTCTCCCCTCATTAAAACCTACCTCCTTAAACTTCCCTGCCTCTCTACCACTCTCCCCTCCTTAAAACCTAACTCCTTAAACTTCCCTGCCTCTCTATCACTCTCCCCTCCTTAAAACCTACCTCCTTAAACTTCCCTGCCTCTCTACCACTCTCCCCTCCTTAAAACCGACCTCCTTAAACTTCCCTGCCTCTCTACCACTCCCCTCCTTAAAACCTACCTCCTTAAACTTCCCTGCCTCTCTATCACTCTCCCCTCCTTAAAACCTACCTCCTTAAACTTCCCTGCCTCTCTACCACTCTCCCCTCCTTAAAACCTACCTCCTTAAACTTCCCTGCCTCTCTACCACTCTCCCCTCCTTAAAACCAACCTCCTTAAACTTCCCTGCCTCTCTACCACTCTCCCCTCCTTAAAACCTACCTCCTTAAACTTCCCTGCCTCTCTACCACTCTCCCCTCCTTAAAACCGACCTCCTTAAACTTCCCTGCCTCTCTACCACTCTCCCCTCCTTAAAACCGACCTCCTTAAACTTCCCTGCCTCTCTACCACTCTCCCCTCCTTAAAACCTACCTCCTTAAACTTCCCTGCCTCTCTATCACTCTCCCCTCCTTAAAACCTACCTCCTTAAACTTCCCTGCCTCTCTACCACTCTCCCCTCCTTAAAACCTACCTCCTTAAACTTCCCTGCCTCTCTACCACTCTCCCCTCCTTAAAACCGACCTCCTTAAACTTCCCTGCCTCTCTATCACTCTCCCCTCCTTAAAACCTACCTCCTTAAACGTCCCTGCCTCTCTATCACTCTCTCCTCCTTAAAACCTACCTCCTTAAACTTCCCTGCCTCTCTATCACTCTCTCCTCCTTAAAACCTACCTCCTTAAACTTCCCTGCCTCTCTACCACTCTCCCCTCCTTAAAACCAACCTCCTTAAACTTCCCTGCCTCTCTATCACTCTCCCCTCCTTAAAACCTACCTCCTTAAACGTCCCTGCCTCTCTATCACTCTCTCCTCCTTAAAACCTACCTCCTTAAACTTCCCTGCCTCTCTATCACTCTCTCCTCCTTAAAACCTACCTCCTTAAACTTCCCTGCCTCTCTACCACTCTCCCCTCCTTAAAACCTACCTCCTTAAACGTCCCTGCCTCTCTATCACTCTCTCCTCTCTAAAACCTATCTCTTTGACCAATCTTTTGCCCATCTAAGCTCAGAGTACTTATGCATTCATGTCAAATTTTGTTCGATAATGCTCCTGTGAAACTTCTTGGTTGTCTTACTACATTAAAGGTGCTATATGAGTGCTTTTTGTTGTTGAATTGCTTAGCAGGCTGCAACAACTCGGACTGGAAACATACTAATCCTCATATCCTATGGCATAACAACCAAATTCATGCTATGGTGCAAGCATCTGTTTGTCTCATTACTTAAATTATTTCATGGCTACATTATGAATGCTGAACAAATAGTCAGTAGGAATTCTTTCACATTGTTGGCAAAAGACAATCTAGCTAACAAACAGATTAGAGTCAGTATTTTGTCCTTATCCAGAACTCTAATATTGTCCTCCTTAGATCCTGGATTCCCATCACACGTTGCCAAGTTACACTGATTTCATATGTTCCAACAAATTGGTTTCAAGATCGTTGCCTTCAATCCAAAATCTCTTCATCTTATCCCATTCTTGCCTGACTGTTCTCCTTCAGCTGTATGCTCTGTTCCTCCTATACCAGCTTAATCCTCAGTCCCTGTTTACTCCCCCATTGATGGTCATTCTTTTTTAGGCACTATGGACATCCTCCTTAAACACACCCCTTATCACACCATCCTCTTCTTTCAAAAGCCTCCTTAAAGAAATTATCTTGGACCATGCCCACCTCTCAGTGGGCTATATTTAACTGCACACTTCAGGACCCCGACTTTGGGACCAAATGGGGGTCCCAAGCCCGCACTTGCTGGCAGTGAGTCTGGCTCAGTAACTTGATGGAAGGTGGTCTCCTAATTAGCCGCCTCAGCAGTTGCCATCCTATTAAGGACTGCGATTGGACTTCCGATGCTGCTGGCCCAATCTGAGGGCTGGCAGCATTGAAGCCTTGACAATCCCACCGGGAGAGGTAGTTGCTGCTGAGGCAAGGTCGAGGACTGCGAGGGTGCCTCAACATGGAAGCACCCTCGTAGGGGTATGCTTAAATAAGAAATTTGGAGGGGTGAGGCTGGCAGGCCTCCCGGAGCGGAGGGGAAACCCCTCTGGATGGATCATTTGGGCCATATGACCCACAGGCCCATCACTGGGGCATGGCTCCAATGTCCCCCCCAGCCTGCCGCAGGGAGGCCACCTCCATTGAGCTGGCAGTCTCTGCACGTAGCGGGGAGCTGCTCCGCTGGTGGCCAAATTCTGACGAGGCTGCAAAATGACCCCTAATTGGGGCCTTAACAATGTTAATTGGCTGCCTGCCTCTGGGAAATTTCCCCTAGTCCCCCCTATTTTCCTGGTTTATCCCTCCTCCAAGCCCACCACCATGGGGCTCAAAAAATTCAGCTCAATGTCTGTGTTCCCCTCTCTGTGTCCATTTCTGTCTTCCAATCTATAATGGAGTCTGAAGTATCTCTGTGTGTGAGCGGAACTATAGAAATGTACATTTCTTTCTACTAACCTGCCACTTCACACCATAAGCAAATGTAGTTAGCCACTGAACTGCTGTATGCATTGTTTATTATGTAATACAAAACTATATGGGCTTCCATTTCTCAAGAATAGTATCTAAGCAAGACACAAATCCTTGTATTTGATCTGCAGATGATTTACTTTTTTTTATTCATTCATGGATGTGGGCATCACTGGCATATATTTCCCATCCTTTATTGTCCTCGAAGAAGGTGGTGGTGAGTGGGTGGGATAGGTACACCCACAGTGCTGTTAGGAAGGGAGTTCCAGGATTTTGACCCAGCGACAGTGAAGGAAAGGCGATATAGTTCCAAGTCAGGATGGCTTGGAGGGGAACTTGCAGGTGGTGGTGTTCCCATACATCTGCTGCCCTTGTCCTTCTAGGTGGTAGAGATTGTGGGTTTGGAAGGTGCTGTCAAAGGAGCCTTGGTAAGTTGCTGCAATGCATCTTGTACATGATATAGATTGATGCCGGTGGTGGAGAGAGTGAATGTTTAAGGTGGTTAATGGGGTGCCAATCAAGTGGGCTGCTTTGTCCTGGATGGTGTTGAGCTGTTTGAGTGTTGTTGGAGCTGCACTCATCCAGGCAAGTGGAGCGTATTCCATCACACCCCTGACTTGTGTCTTGTAGATGGTGGACAGGCTTTGGGGACTCAGGAGATGATTCCGTCACCACAGAATTCCCAAACTCTGACCTGCTCTTGTAGCCACAGTATTTATATGGATGGTCAAGTTTTCAGTCAATGGTGACCACCAGGAATTTGATAGTGGGGGATTCAGCGATGGTAATGCCATTGAATGTCAAGGGGAGATGTTTAGATTCTCTCCTGTTGGAAATGGTCATTGTTCAGCATTTGTGTAGTGTGAATGTTACTTTCCACTTATCAGCCCAAGCCTGAATGTTGTCCAGATCTTGCTACATGCAGGCATGGACTGTTTCAGTATCTGAGGAGTTGTGAATGGAACTGAACGCTGCACAATCATCAGCGAACATCCCCGTTTCTGACTTTATGATGGAGGGAAGGCCACTGATGAAGCAGCTGAAGACAGTTGTACTGAGGGCATTACCCTGAGAAAACCCTGCAGTGATGTCCTGGGGCTGAAATTTTTGGCCTCCAACAACTACAACCATCTTCCTTTGTGCTAGATATGACACTGGGCAGGGGAGAATTTTCCCCTTTATTCTCACTAATTTCAGTTTTACTAGGGCTGCTTGATGCCACACTTGGTGGTGTGACAAGCTGGGCAGCTGTCTCATCTTTTGGCATTTGTTATTCCTGCCACCTCTGTCGTCTTGAATGAAAACAACTTTGCCAATATATTTTTGCCAGCTGACATTGTAATACCTTTGCTACACTGCTCCTGGGTTTACTTACGTTTTGAGGTAGTGTTAAAAATGGCAGCTCCCTTTCAAGGTGATCTCATTGAAACTTGCAAAATTCTGAAGGGATTTGACAGGGTAGACACTGAGAGGTTTTTTCCCCTAGCTGGGGAATCTAAAACCGGGGGCACAGTCTCAGGACTGAGATGAGGAGAAATTTCTTCACTCAAAGGGTTGTGAATCTTTGGAATTCTCTACCCAGAGGGTTGCGGATGCTCCATCGTTGAGTATATTCAAGGCTGAGATAGACAGATGTTTGGTCTCTCGGGGAATGAAAGGAGAGTGGGCGGGAGAGTGGAGTTGAGGCAGAAGATCAGCCATGATCATAATGAATGGCGGAGCAGGCTCAAGGGGCTGTATGGTCGACTCCTGCTTATGTTCTTATGTTCTGAGCCTGAGCCTCTTCTATTTCCCTTCATTGCTTTTCTCAACCATTTTCTCTTTTGAACACACATAGCTGTATTGCTTAATTATAATTGCTTAATGGACACTTCAGAAAATGAAGGAATCATAATTGACATACATACAGCAAATTATACAACTAACAGAAAAGAATCTTACAAATTTTAGTGCGAATAGTTATTTAACCCCTTCCAAAAATGTAAACCTATTTACACCTATATTACCTAAACTATGATATGACCACTAGGAGTAAAATATAAGGCTGGAATTCAATCTCAGAGCTCCAGTGACATCATCAGCCATGAGCGCAAAGCTCAACCAACTTATGAGCAGCAGGAGACAACTAATTGTGACTGTATTTTCTACATTCAAGGTGTTACATTAATTCATGCTCTTGGTGTACCTCACTGCCACCTAGTTATTATTACATATAAGATGCCTACTGAATATTACAATTTTAAATCAAAGTTCTTTTTCCATTTGTCATGTTTTTATGTATCTTTTCTTCAAACTTGACATGAATTCAGCCAGCTATGCAGTGCAGTCAGCCTGATAAAGATGATGGGGCCAATGAAGCTGATCTTGTCATTCAGTTTGACGATATATGTCCTCACTTGATAGTTACTGTGACTTTTCTGAGGATGTATCCATCAGACGCTTACCAGTTAACTATTACAAGTGGGTAAACTGTTAACTATCGTAATAACACAAATGCTTTTTACTTAGTGTTAGCCATGAAACATGATGAATTGGAATTACTGCACTTTCTCTGGGATTCAGATCAGACACGGGGGAAGGTTGCTAGATGTTAGAGGGCTAAGAGGACTTTTCTGACGCACTGTGGTTCTAATAATCCATGGCCATTTTGATGCACAACTCCCATAACTTTGGGAGTTCTCAGGAATTGTTCAAAAACAGTGTGGGATTGCCTTTTATCCCAAATCTCAGCCTTGTGCCGAAGATCCCAGAGTGGATTGGGTGGCTGGAGTCTCCACCCACTCCAAAGATGGTCACTGTCAAGGAAATTGGGTGGAAGAGGCTGGAGCAGAGAAGTTTGCATTCATCAGGCCTCACCAGGATCCAGGCTATGGTCGATGGAGACATGCCTGGTCAGACCAGGTCTCTCTGAGAGTTCAGGCCTCTGAAAAAGGACTACTGGAAGCAGTTGCCTATTGCTTCTGACCCCTACCTCTGGCAGGGCCAACATCATCAGAATTCTTGGCATTTCTACAATGGGGAGTTTCCTACACCCTTAGTGGTGCAGGCACCTGCTCGTACTTGGAAAATTAGGGGGTCTCTCCCTGACCCCAGAAAGTTCACCAGGGACAGAGGCAGACCTTCCAGGCAGGTGTGATCCTGGCGTCCTTGCAGTGATCAGTGGATCTTCAGGGCCTGTGTATCTTATAATGTGTTCCATATTATTCACATTAGAAGCTTCGGTTGGATGGGCTGAATAATTTTCCTCAGATGATTGTGAAGTTAGAAGGCAGAAAATTGGCACTTTAGGATCCGATATGGTGAGTGATGCACGCACACTCATTCCACACTGAAAATGTGTCCGTGAAATGGAAGCGGTACAATCGTTAGGCCTCCATCCCCAATAATGTGAGTGAAGGGGAGGGATGGGGGTGGCGAGGGGTTATTGGGGGGGGGGAGAGAACATCGAGTATTTTAATTGTTTTTATTTACCAATTCCTTTGCAGCTCAGCAAAACCCAACCAGCTTTGTTGCGTTTAACATTTCAAAATATCCATTATCCAAGCAGTCAAAAGGAACTGAATTTAAGGGTGAAGAGTCAGTAGCCTGACTGGACACAGTTGTCCACTATCACAACATGGCAAGATTTTTTTTGTAGGTATTTTTAATGGTCCTATGCCGATCATTTTCAGTGACATTTTCCAGTTTCTATTACATGGAATTGCATTGGATATGCAGCACAGAAATAGGCCATTCGGCCTAATTAGTCCATGCCGGCTTTTAAGCTCCACTCGAGCCTACTTTATCTTCTTTATGTTCTTTGTTAGTTGATAGAAATGAACGACTTCAACATCTTATTGCTCATCACAATGTTAGGTGGTTAGACAGAGCTTGGAATGGACTAAAATGCAACCTTTTCTTGCCTTAAAAATCCCTTAAAAAGTCAAATTCCTAATCAGCAGCTTGATAAATGACATCCACTTCAGCATTGAGTCTCCTGGGGAGGGGGAGAGGGGCCAACTCAGTCGCATGTGGACATCTGCTGGTTCAAACGTACAGCAGAACTCCTGATCCAAACTGTAGTCCTCTTCCTGGTATTCATTGCTTCCCCACAACTTAAGCAAGACCAACTGCAGCTTCCCCTGGGTCAACTGCCATTGGGAAAGTACAACATCACGAAGAAATAAAAGCCCTTTTAACTTTGTTTGTGCACAGCATCTGTGGTCTCACACTGACTTTATTTATTTTTAAAGGAGTTTGGGTATTTAGTGAAGCTCCCCAACTTCATACTCAGGGCAGTTTCCAATATCAGTGAATGCCTGCATGCATTGCACT
Organism: Heterodontus francisci; assembly: GCF_036365525.1. Classification (NCBI taxonomy): domain Eukaryota; kingdom Metazoa; phylum Chordata; class Chondrichthyes; order Heterodontiformes; family Heterodontidae; genus Heterodontus; species Heterodontus francisci. Next base: position 25,458,734 of record NC_090378.1, on the reverse strand, counting down.
GCCAGGCTCTGCACAGGAGACAAAGTAAATCTCTGAGTGTTCGTCATCAGACAAAAAAACACAAAGCATCTGACAGAACGTATCATTTTGCATATCATTGCTTAAAGCTACAGGCGAATTCACACTGTTTGGCATGCAGTGTCTCGGCCATTCCTGGAAAATTACACAATCTGGGAAGGGCAGGTGAAAGAATGATCAGGTAGACTGATGTCTTTGAAATGATACCAAGAATGTATTTAGTCAGTGTCCAAAATGATAAACACAATTCTTGAATAGTCAAAACATTGCATCTTTGTGCTTCCAGAACTGGCCAAGAAATGGATGCCAACACCCTCACTGTAGATCACCCAAAGAACAAATTGACTCTTCAGTGCCTTCGCACACAGATCTTAATCTCCCTTGGCATATACTGGGGGAATTGAGTATATACTTGAGAAGGAAATATTTGCAGGGCTATGGGGAAAGAGCAGAGTAGTGGGTCTAACTCTTTCAAAGAGGCAGCATGGGCATGATACGCTGAATGGCCTCAATCTGTGCTATACAAAGAACAAAGAACAAAGATAATTACAGCACAGGAACAGGCCCTTCGGCCCTCCAAGCCTGCGCCGATCCAGATCCTCTCTCTAAACATGTCGCCTATTTTCTAAGGTTCTGTATCTCTTTTCTTCCTGCCCATTCATGTATCTGTCTAGATACATCTTAAAAGACTCCATCGTGCCCGCATCTACCACCTCCGCTGGCAATGCGTTCCAGGTGCCCACCACCCTCTGCGTAAAGAACTTTCCACGCATATCCCCCCTAAACTTTTCCCCTTTCACTTTGAACTCGTGTCCTCTAGTAATTGAAACCCCCACTCTGGGAAAAAGCCTCTTGCTATCCACCCTGTCTATACCTCTCATGATTTTGTACACCTCAATCAGGTCCCCCCTCAACCTCCGTCTTTCTAATGAAAATAATCCTAATCTACTCAACCTCTCTTCATAGCTAGCGCCCTCCATACCAGGCAACATCCTGGTGAACCTCCTCTGCACCCTCTCCAAAGCATCCACATCCTTTTGATAATGTGGCGACCAGAACTGTACGCAGTATTCCAAATGTGGCCGAACCAAAGTCCTATACAACTGTAACATGACCTGCCAACTCTTGTACTCAATGCCCCGTCCGATGAAGGAAAGCATGCCGTATGCCTTCTTGACCACACTATTTACCTGCGTTGCCACCTTCAGGGAACAGTGGACCTGAACACCCAAATCTCTCTGGACATCAATTTTCCCCAGGACTTTTCCATTTACTGTATAGTTCACTCTTGAATTGGATCTTCCAAAATGCATCACCTCGCATTTGCCCTGATTGAACTCCATCTGCCATTTCTCTGCCCAACTCTCCAATCTATCTATATTCTGCTGTATTCTCTGACAGTCCCCTTCACTATCTGCTACTCCACCAATCTTAGTGTCGTCTGCAAACTTGCTAATCAGTCCACCTATACTTTCCTCCAAATCATTAATGTATATCACAAACAACAGTGGTCCCAGCACGGATCCCTGTGGAACACCACTGGTCACACGTCTCCATTTTGAGAAACTCCCTTCTACTGCTACTCTCTGTCTCCTGTTGCCCAGCCAGTTCTTTATCCATCTAGCTAGTACACCTTGGACCCCAAGCGCCTTCACTTTCTCCATCAGCCTGCCATGGGGAACCTTATCAAACGCCTTACTGAAGTCCATGTATATGACATCGACAGCCCTTCCCTCATCAATCAACTTTGTCACTTCCTCAAAGAATTCTATTAAGTTGGTAAGACATGACCTTCCCTGCACAAAACCATGTTGCCTATCACTGATGAGCCCATTTTCTTCCAAATGGGAATAGATCCTATCCCTCAGTATCTTCTCCAGCAGCTTCCCTACCACTGACGTCAGGCTCACCGGTCTATAATTACCTGGATTATCCCTGCTACCCTTCTTAAACAAGGGGACAACATTAGCAATTCTCCAGTCCTCCGGGACCTCACCCGTGTTTAAGGATGCTGCAAAGATATCTGTTAAGGCCCCAGCTATTTCCTCTCTCGCTTCCCTCAGTAACCTGGGATAGATCCCATCCGGACCTGGGGACTTGTCCACCTTAATGCCCTTTAGAATACCCAACACTTCCTCCCTCCTTATGCCGACTTTACCTAGAGTAATCAAACATCTGTTCCTAACCTCAACCTCCGTCATGTCCCTCTCCTCGGTGAATACCGATGCAAAGTACTCGTTTAGAATCTCACCCATTTTCTCTGAGTCCAAGCATAACTTTCCTCCTTTGTCCTTTAGTGGGCCAATCCTTTCTCTAGTTACCCTCTTTCTCCTTATATATGAATAAAAGGCTTTGGGATTTTCCTTAACCCTGTTTGCTAAAGATATTTCATGACCCCTTTTAGCCCTCTTAATTCCTCGTTTCAGATTGGTCCTACATTCCCGATATTCTTTCAAAGCTTCGTCTTTCATCAGCCGCCTAGACCTTATGTATGCTTCCTTTTTCCTCTTAGCTAGTCTCACAATTTCACCTGTCATCCATGGTTCCCTAATCTTGCCATTTCTATCCCTCATTTTCACAGGAACATGTCTCTCCTGCACGCTAATCAACCTCTCTTTAAAAGCCTCCCACATATCACATGTGGATTTACCTTCAAACAGCTGCTCCCAATCTACATTTCCCAGCTCCTGCCGAATTTTGGTATAGTTGGCCTTCCCCCAATTTAGCACTCTTCCTTTAGGACCACTCTCGTCTTTGTCCATGAGTATTTTAAAGCTTACGGAATTGTGATCACTATTCCCAAAGTAGTCCCCTACTGAAACTTCAACAACCTGGCCGGGCTCATTCCCCAACACCAGGTCCAGTATGGCCCCTTCCCGAGTTGGACTATTTACATACTGCTCTAGAAAACCCTCCTGGATGCTCCTTACAAATTCTGCTCCATCTGGACCTCTAACATTAAGCGAATCCCAGTCAATGTTGGGAAAATTAAAATCTCCTATCACCACCACCCTGTTGCTCCTACATCTTTCCATAATCTGTTTACATATTTGTACCTCTATCTCACGCTCGCTGTTGGGAGGCCTGTAGTACAGCCCCAACATTGTTACCGCACCCTTCCTATTTCTGAGTTCTGTCCATATTGCCTCACTTTTCGAGACCTCCATAGTGCCCTCCTTCAGCACAGCTGTGATATCCTCTTTGACCAGTAATGCAACTCCTCCACCCCTTTTACCTCCCTCTCTATCCCGCCTGAAGCATCGATATCCTGGGATATTTAGTTGCCAATCATGCCCTTCCCTCAACCAAGTCTCAGTAATAGCAATAACATCATACTCCCAGGTACTAATCCAAGCCCTAAGTTCATCTGCCTTACCTACTACACTTCTTGCATTAAAACAAATGCACCTCAGACCACCAGTCCCTTTATATTCATCATCTGCTCCCTGCCTGCTCTTCCCCTTAGTCACACTGACTTCATTATCTAGTTCCTTACAGGCTTTTGTTACTACCTCCTTACTGTCAACTGACCTCAATTGGTTCCCATCCCCCTGCCACATTAGTTTAAACCCTCCCCAACAGCGTTAGCAAAAGCACCTCCAAGGACATTGGTTCCAGTCCGGCCCAGGTGTCGACCGTCCAATTTGTAATAGTCCCACCTCCCCCAGAACCGGTCCCAATGTCCCAAAAATCTGAACCCCTCCTTCCTGCACCATCTCTCAAGCCACGCATTCATCCTGACTATTCTTTCATTTTTACTCTGACTATCACGTGGCACTGGTAGTAATCCTGAGATTACTACCTCTGAGGTCCTACTTTTTAACTTGGCTCCTAACTCCCTAAACTCTGCTTGTCGGACCTCATCCCGTTTTTTACCTATATCATTAGTGCCTATGTGCACAATGACAACTGGCTGTTCACCCTCCCCCTTTAGAATGTTCTGCAGCCGATCTGAGACATCCCTGACCCGTGCACCTGGGAGGCAACATACCATTCGGGAGCCTCGTTTTCGACCACAGAACCGCCTATCTACTCCCCTTACAATCGAATCCCCTACGACTATAGCCCTTCCACTCTTTTTCCCGCCCTTCTGAACAGCAGAGCCAGCCACGGTGCCATGGACCTGGCTACTGCTGCCTTCCCCTGGTGAGCCATCTCCCTCAACAGTATCCAAAACGGTATACTTGTTTTGGAGGGAGATGACCGCAGGGGACTCCTGCGCTGCCTTCCTGCTCTTTCTCTGCCTTTTGGTCACCCATTCCCTTTCTCCCTCAGCAATCCTAATCTGCGGTGTGACCAATTCACTATATGATTCTGTGATCGCAGTAACACTCCCTGATTTAGGTACATATATTATGCATGAACTTTCCATGCATGTTGATGCAGCAGCACCCATTTTGAACTGCCAAATTTATGAAAGCACAAGATGATTTGATTTATAATCACTCTGAAAGAATCAGGTTGCTTCATGTTCTGTGGGGAGTTCTGCCAGTTTCCGGGCTAACATTTATCCCTCAGCCAACAATGGGACTCTCCTGTTATCTGAACCAAATAACATGTCTTTTGCAAGCATCACCGTGAACATCCCCAATTGCCCAACAGGCAGACTGATCAACACTTTAGTAGATACAAATTGTCAAGCTGCGTTATTTTACTGCCAACAAGTAGAAGCACAAAGTAGCAGCTATAGCAAGTCTCGTTTACTTCAACTTAATCTTGGACCCCCTTTGTAACCAAGAAAAGTAATAAACCACGCTGCCCTGTCCCAGTTCACAGGTTAAATATACTTGCCTTTAGATTCTTACCAGACAGCCCACACTGTACATGCTTGTACCACCATGTGTGATCAGCCTATTGGAAGCTTGAAATAAGATAACAAATGACCAGGTCAGAATTACAATGTCCAAGATCATTATGGATAACAGTTTCAATGGTTACTTCATTAATACACCAATCACTTGCTTCTCCCAGAGTCACCAGTATTCCTCTATGTTAAAAATAGCCAGCTCGAGGCTGCATCTTTGTGAATTTCCTGGAAATCCATGACTGAATCCCTCCAATCAGGTTTCTGCCCCTGCCACTGTAACAAAACGGCTCTGATCAAAGTCACAAATGGCATCCTGTGTGACTGGGTCTGTAGCCTTTGACACAGTTGATCACACCATCTTCCTCCATTGTTGTCCAGCTGAGTGGGACTGCTCTCACCTGGTTCTATTCTGATCTAATCATAGCCAGAGTATCACTTTCAATGGCTTCTCTTCCTGCTCCTGCATCATTACCTCTGATGTCCCCCAAGGATCTATCCTTGGCCCCTTCCTATTTCTCAACTACATGACATCATCCGAAAGCACAATGTTAGTTTTCCCATGTACGCTGACGATGCCCAGCTCTACCTCACCACCACCTCTCTTGAATGCTCCACTGTTGCTAAATTATCAGACTGTTTATCCGACATCCAGTACTGGATGAGCAGAAATTTCCTGCAAGTAAATATTGAGAAGACTGATGCCATTGTTTTTGGTCCCCACTCCAAATTCCATTCCCTAGCTACTGACTCCATCCCTCTCCCTGGCCACTGTCTGAGACTAGCCGATCTGTTCATAACCTTGGTGTCATATTTTGACCCCAAGATGATCTTGTGACCATATATTTGTGCCGTCACTAAGACCGCCTATTTCCACCTCTGTAACATCACCTGACTTCGCCCAAATCTCAGTTCATCTGCTGCAGAAACCCTCATTCATGCCTTTATTTCCTCTAGAATTCACTATTCCAATGCACTCCTGGCTGGTCTCCCACATTCTACCCTCCGCACACTTGAGGTCATCCAAAACTATGCTGGCGTGCCTTAACTTGTACTCTCGTTCACTTATCACCCCTGTGCTCACTGACCTACATTGGCTCCCAGTCAAGCAATGGCTTAATTTTAAAATTCTCATTCTTGCTTTCAAACCCCTTCATGGCTTCACCCACTCCCTACCTCCTGTGATGGAGTCTGTAGTTTGCGGGGCTAATGGGTCAGCATGTGCGAGCTGTTGTCCGAACAGACAACTTGTCGACTCTTCTATTAGGTTCACCCTGCTTTCAAAGCTTGTTTTTTCAAGATAGACCCTAACTGAAAGGGAAACTAAATCTTCAGGTTTCTGGGGAAACAGAAACTGATTGGAAATAGATTTAAAAATGCAGTCATTCAAGCTCAGATCACACAGGGTGGACAGACAGACTGAAGAAAGTTTAGGCTGGATCCAGGAGTTGTTTCTGTTACTTAAGGAAACCAGACCCGGTCATACAGTGCACAAAATTGTCACTGAAGGTCTCAGATAAAGGTAATATTGGTGGATCTACACCGTCAAGATTGTCATGAGCAGAGCTGAAGAGGTTCTGGAGAAGTACGTTGTTTTGGGTGAAGACCGTACTCCTGAAGTTCAGGTTGAAGAGGAAATGGTGTCAGATGAGAATCGACTGCTGCATCTTGGAAGAAAGGAGTTGGAGATCTACCTGAGAAGGGTGTCATATATGCTGAGTGGACTGCCCAGTATATGTGTGAAATCTATCTTTGTTGTATCTGATAGTTAATGTATAATTTGTAATATCATGCCATATCAAGACTCATGAATTGTCTCTCCCATGCCTGTAACTTGTTCTCCTTGACTATCAGCATCAGGAAAACCATGGTCATGGGACGAGATGTTGCATCTCTGCCCCTCATCACACTAAATAACACCCCATTGGAAGTGGTTAGCAAATTCAGCTACTATGGGTCCACGGTGACAATCTGTCCCTTGATGCAGAGCTCGATACACACATAGGAAAAGCAGTTATCATCTTTAGTCGACTTGCGAAATGTGCATGGGATAACACCAAGTTGACCCTTAGGACCAAGTTGATGGTTTATAAGGCCTATGTTCTCAGCACCTTGCTGTATGGCTGTGAAACATGGGCGATCTAAAGCTACCAAGAAAAGCAGCTCAATAATTTCCATCTTCGCTGTCTGCAGCACGTTATGGGTATATCCTGGCAGGACAAATTCGCGAATGCAGCAGTCCTCTCAAAGGCAGAACTCCCAAGTTTGTTGGCACTAATCAAACCGATTGTTGGATTGGACACGTCCGCAGGATGGAAGACAGTTGCATACCCAAGGACTTTCTGTTTTGTGAGGTAGCCAGGGATAGACAACCAGTGGGATGCCCAAAGCTGCGCTTCAAGGCTGCTTGCAAGTGTGACATCTCTATGTGCACATCCATCAGCTTTTTCCTGTATGCCACCCCATCAACGTCCTCATCGGAGTCCTCCACTACAGAACTTGTCTGCAACCTCATCCTTCAAGAAGCTGACACACCCACTATCCTTTTGCCATGCCCTGGCTGCAGCTCACTTGTGCCTGGTGACTCACCACATGCTGATCCCACCTTTATGCTACTTTCTAAAGTACGTGCAGTACCAGCATCTGAGCTGGTGGCTGCAAATGTCAGATCAAGTGACAGTCATCAAACATCTTTTCTGGTTTGTGCCTTTCATCGTCACGCTGCACTGGCTGGCCAGGTGGCAGCTGCTGGGTGTCTTAAAGTGGAAATACAAAAGGGGAGGATTGCGACGAGGGAAGGGAAGTTGGGTGGAAAGCAAGATGTGCATGGTCACACCATCTACAGCCTGTACTTCAGACCAGATTGCGGGACGAAGATGGTGGGATTTGAGAAAGTGCACAAGGCAGGAATATACCATCACCCTGGATGGCCTCGGCAATGCCTGTTGCAAGGGCCTCAGTCACTGCTGCGCCAATAATTTGGAACACCGTCTACTCCAATGGCACAGGAGATGCAGGCATGTCTGTCATTGCCCATTCTCTGCTACTCCCTCCTGTTATGTCCTGCAAGAGAGAAGGAAGCATATCCGTGAGAATGTTGCATTGGGTGATGTGCCTGTAATAGACGAATAGCTGGAAGTATTTTGAAGCTACGAGATGTGGGCACGAGGTTTGCAGCAGTGGTTAAGTGTGTGAGGGTCAGGTGGAGCATATGAATGTTAGGCATGAGTCCTGATTGCTCGAGATTGCTGATGGGTGAGTAATGGGGGTGGGGTGCACTGAGCAGTGTGTGAGGTTGGTGGTGCATTGAGTAGGATATGGCATTGAAGATGTGTTCACTGACCTTGACCACGCATGTGAGGTCATGAAACATTTTCCAGTACTGCAGCCAGACTTCTTGCATTGACCTCCGTGGAAATCTGCTCTCATTCCCATTGCAATGTACGCCTGGAATGCCCCTGGCCCCCAGTGGAAATATGATGCCTCTCCTCCTTTCCACCCCTTTGGCTAAGGCCTCCAGTGCTCCATCAGAGAACCTGGAAGCCTTCTCTCTCTGTCCGGCTGTTCCATTGTTTCTCTTTATTCCTTGTGAGAAACACTTTCTGAGACAGTTCCAACACCTTCTGCAGCCAGAATGCTCCCCCACGTTGAGACGTGCAGCCTGGCTTTAAGAAGCGCAGGCTGGCTTTAACTCATGCCAGCCTCACATGCACCTGGGCACCCTTCTGCCTGCATTACCTGGATCAGGCACAGTGAAATTGCTCATCACAATCTCCGTGCACGCAACTGGCCCTATCAAACATTTTGCTCCAGGATTCTTGTTAAAACATAGGCTAAAAGGAGATTCTATAAAGGTGTTCAGCTTTTGTCAAGGCAATTAACGAAAAACTGTTTACACTGGTTGGTGAGTCAGTAACTAAGGGGCAATAATTTAAGCTGGTCAAAAGAACGAAGTTCGAGGTTGGAAGAATTTTATTTTTACACAGAAGTTTATTAGGACGTGGAATGTCCTACCAGAAGTGGTGGTGAAGCTGAATCCATCACAGTATTTAAAAGGAAAGTGGATAAGTATATCAAAAAATTTTTTTAATAAAGATTATTGTGGAAAGGATAGGGCAATTGTACTATATGTGTAGCTCTTTCAGACAGCCATCACAAACGCAGTGAGATGGGTGTTATCCTGCTGTGTTATAACATTGTATGATTATATAAACACATTAAGTTACATCTTCATAATGCAATTTTAGCCCACAAGTTTCGCATAGTAAAAGAAACATTGGCTTAGAAATATCAATCTCGCCTCCTCCCTGGTATTGCTACATCAAAATAAAACTGGAGGAGAAACCTCTAATGCATTCTTGCACTAGTGAGAGATTCTTTATGACTTACCACAAATTTCTCTCGCAACTAGCTCTGCTTTCCGGTAAAGTGAGCAATCTCTGTGAAACTGGATTTAAAAATTTCCATTTTGTCAGAGTCGGGCTTTGATCGGGTGCCAATTCTGTTTTTGTTGTGTCCCTTCCGCAAACCCAAAACAAACTGATTGTATCATTTTCTACAAACATGGTGTTAGTCCACATTTCAGAGAATTACACGGAATTTACAACACAGAAACATTGGGTCTAACTGGTCTATGCTGGTGTTTATGCTCCATGCAAGCCTCCTCGTACCTCCCTTCATCTAACCCTGTCAGCATATCCTTCTGTTCCTTTCTCACTCAAGTACTTATCTAGCTTTCCCGTAAATGCATCTATACTACTAACCTCAGCGAGTTAACATCCATAGCATTCAAAGCAGCCAGAAGCGCTGCACAAAGAACAGCCAGGCGCTGCGCAAATGACTACTGGCAACACCTATGCAGTCATATTCAGCTGGCCTCTGACACCAGAAATAGCAGAGGAATGTATGATGGCATGAAGAGGGCTTTTGGGCCAACTATCAAGAAGATCGCCGCCCCCCTCAAATCTAAATCAGGGGACACGATCACTGACCAACGCAAGCAAATGGACCACTGGGTTGAGCACTACCTGGAACTGTACTCCAGGGAGAATGTTGTCACTGAGACCGCCCTCAATGCAGCCCAGTCTCTGCCAGTCATGGATGAGCTGGACGAACAGCCATCAAAATCGGAACTCAGTAATGCCATTGATTCTCTAGCCAGCGGAAAAGCCCCTGGGAAGGACGGCATTACCCCTGAAATAATCAAGACTGCCAAGCCTGCTATACTTTCAGCACTGTATGAATTGCTTTGCCTGTGCTGGGATGAAGGAGCAGTACCACAGGACATGCACGATGCCAATATCGTCACCCTGTATTAGAACAAGGGTGACCACGGTGACTGCAACAGCTACCATGGAATCTCCCCGCTCAGCATAGTGGGGAAATTCTTCGCTCGAGTCGCTTTAAACAGGCTCCAGAAGCTGGCTGAGCATGTCTAACCTGAGGCACAGTGTGGCTTTCGTGCAGAGAGATTCACCATTGACATGCTGTTCTCCCTTCGCCAGCTACAGGAGACATGCTGCGAACAATAGATGCCTCTCTACATTGCTTTCATTGATCTCACCAAAGCCTTTGACCTCGTCAACAGACGTGGTCTCTTCAGACTACTAGCAAAGATCGGATGTCCACCAAAGCTACTAAGTATCATCACCTCATTCCATGACAACATGAAAGGCACAATTCAGCATAGCGGCGCCTCATCAGACCCCTTTCCTATCCTGAGTGGCGTGAAACAGGGCTGTGTTCTCGCACCTACACTGTTTGGGATCTTCTTCTCCCTGCTGCTGTCACATGCGTTCAAGTCTTCAGAAGAAGGAATTTTCCTCCACACATGATCAGGTGGCAGGTTGTTCAACCTTGCCCATCTAAGAGCGAAGACCAAAGTACGGAAAGCCCTCATCAAGGAACTCCTCTTTGCTGATGATGCTTCATTAACATCTCACACCGAAGAGTGTCTGCAGAGACTCATTGACAGGATTGCGGCTGCCTGCAACAAATTTGGCCTAACCATCAGCCTCAAGAAAACGAACATCATGGGACAGGATGTCAGAAATGCTCCATCCATCAATATCAGTGACCATGCTCTGGAAGTGGTTCAAGAGTTCACCTACCTAGGCTCAACTATCACCAATAACCTGTCTCTCGATGCAGAAATCAACAAGCGCATGGGAAAGGCGTCTGCTGCTATGTCCAGACTGGCCAAGAGGGTGTGGGAAAATGGCGCACTGACACGGAACACAAAAGTCCGAGTGTATCAAGCCTGTGTCCTCAGTACCTTGCTCTACGGCAGCGAGGCCTGGACAACGTATGTCAGCCAAGAGTGACGTCTCAATTCATTCCACCTTCGCTCCCTCCAGAGAATCCTTGGCATCAGGTAGCAGGACCGCATCTCCAACACAGAAGTCGTCGAGGCGGCCAACATCCCCAGCATATATGCCCTACTGAGTCAGCGGCGCTTGAGATGGCTTGGCCATGTGAGCTGCATGGAAGATGGCAGGATCCCCAAGGACACATTGTACAGCGAGCTTGTCACTGGTACCAGACCCACCAGCCGTCCTCGTCTCCGCTTTACAGACATCTACAAATGTGACATGAAGTCATGTGACATTGATCACCAGTCATGGGAGTCAGTTGCCAACGATCGCCAGAGTTGGCGGGCAGCCATAAAGGCGGGTCTAAAGTGTGGCGAGTCGACGAGACTTAGCAGTTGGCAGGAAAAAAGACAGAAGCGCAAGGGGAGAGCCAGCTGTGTAACAGTCCCGGCAACCAATTTTATCTGCAGCACCTGTGGAAGAGTCTGTCACTCTGGAATTGGCCTTTATAGCCACTCCTGGCGCTGCTCCACACACCACTGACCACCTCCAGGTGCTTACCCATTGTCTCTCGAGACAAGGAGGCCAAAGAAGAAGAGAAGAAGAAGATTACTAACCTCAACTATTCAGCACTCTTAGAGGAAAGAAGTTTCTCTTGAATTCCTTGTTGGATTTATTTGTGACTATCTTATATTTATGAGCCCGAGTTTTGGACTCCCCCACTATGTCTACCCTGCCAAACGACTTCATAATTTTAAAGACTTCTACTAAGTCACTCTGAGCTTTCTCTTTCCCAGAGAAAAGAGTCCCAGCCTGTTCAGCCTTTCCTGATAGTTATAACCTCTCAGTTCTGATTTCATCTTTTGCATCTTTGCCACGGCTTATTTGTCCTTTTTGAAATTTGGAGCCCAGAACTGTGCACAGTATGCCATGTGTGGTGTGACCAAGGCTCTACACAAGTTTCCCTCGTGACATTGGAAATGTCTTTATGGTAAAAGCTCAGAGAGTAGTGCCTTACTCTAAACCTCTACCCATTCTGGTTTCTCACCAGGTACTGTTACACTGTTACACTGTGACTTTTGTGAATCAAAAGTGACATTGATGATGTGAGAGGTGTGAGATTGAACCTAGTCGGTAGTCACACATCTTATAAGCTGCACAGCAAGTGCAATATCAGTCCAACCTGGTACGAGGCCGCATTTAAAACAACCCAGATCTCTTTGGATCCTTCTGGGAACTTCGTAAACTTTTTTCAATATTTTTAATGTTTGGAGAGAAATTTTAGCCCTGCTTGAATAATAAAATAAACCAGCTGCCTAGGAGCAGAGATATGTGCGTGCTTACAAGCACAGATCAGTAGACCTCTTTCATTGCAAATGTCAGTGAGAGGCGAAATCAGCAGCATAATTGACATTACACTTGTGACCAGTAGCAGCGGTAAAAAGAAAGACTTGCAATTATACAGCGCCGATCATCACCTCAGGACCAAAGCATAGTCACTGTTTTAATGTAGGTAATATAGCAGCCAATTTGCACACAGCAAGCTCCCACAAACAGCGATGTGATAATGACCATATAATCTGTTTTTTTAAAACTGATTTGATTGAAGGATAAATATTGGCCAGAACATTAGGAAGGACTCCTCTGCTCTTCTTCAAATTAGTGTCATTGGATCTTTTATGTTCATGTGCAAGAACGTATCTTAACATCTTATCTGAAAGACAGCACCTCCAACAGTGCAGCACTCCCCCAGTACTGCACTGATGTATCAGCCTAGATTTTTGCGCTGGAGTCTCTGGAGTCGAACATGAACCTTCTAACTCAGAGTGCTACTGACTGAGTCACAACTGAGTCACAAGTATAAGTGCATTTTCAGGCTAGGTAATTGGTACTGAATTTCACAAACCTCCTTCACCAACAATAAGATTATCTGGAGAGTGCACAGCAGGCACTTACTAATGTATACAGTAAATGTTACTGGAACAATACCACCAAGTAAACCTTAAATACAAAGAGGATGAAGAAATCCCATGTCCTGACCCAATGCTTCAGGTGGATGATGAAGATCCCATTGTAGTATTCAAAGAAGTGAAGAGAGATGTGCCAGTGTCTGAGTGACATTTTTTCCTCAGCAAACACCAACCAAAACAAGTTAACTGGCTTATTTTTTTTTATTTAGAGATACAGCACTGAAACAGGCCCTTCAGCCCACCGAGTCTGTGCCGACCATCAACAACCCATTTATACTAATGCTACATTAATCCCATATTCCTACCCCATCCCCACCTTTCCTCAATTCCCCTACCTATACTAGGGGCAATTTATAATGGCCAATTTACCTATCAACCTGTAAGTCTTTGGCTGTGGGAGGAAACCAGAGCACCTGGCGAAAACCCACGTGGTCATAGGGAGAATTTGCAAACTCCACACAGGCGGTACCCAGAATTGAACCCAGGTCGCTGGAGCTGTGAGGCTGCGGTGCTAACCACTGCACCGCTGTGCCGATTTATCTCATTGTTGTTTGTGGAACCTTGCAGTGTATGGAACTGCTGTGTTTGCCTATATGAAAAAGGTCAAAGAATTTTGTTATATTACTGAGGGACATAAGATTCCTTGGCAATGATGCAATTTTAATTTCGTAGAATTGCTTAGTAACTCTGAGCAACACCGTTTTGCAAGATTTTGGTTGGGAATCAAGTTTTTGTTAAATTGTACGTTATTTCTCTTTTTGAGTAAAATTGCTGGATTGTTGGATTGGTAACTCAGTTGTCTGTGATCCACTGAAATAGTCACTAAAATTCCCAATATTTAGTCAGTGAGGAATGTTGAGTCAGTTCACTACGTATTGGCTATTTTGCAATTTTCCTTACTGTAGTTCTGATAATTATTCTGTAAAATTTCTTTTTTAAGGACTTTCAAGTTTTGCCAATAATGATCAGGTTTTTGAAATATGTAGACTGTTGTAGCCTTTGAGAAGAGCGGTAAATGTAAATCAACTGCAAAATCGGCAGCCCTTCCTTCCAGCTTAGTCCTGGAGGACTGCAGTGGTGGCGGGGAAGCTACACATTCATCTGGGACCTTATCTGACAGTGTGAAGACAGAGTCTTTACCCAAGAAAGGCGACTGACGCAGGATGCGGTTGGGGCTGGGGATAGACAACTCTCTACTCTTTCATATTCATGGCCAGTGGCGAAATATTTTGCTTTCTATATTTCTAAGATTGAATCTCTTCTTCCTGTAATAAAACAACATTGCATAAGTACCTAGTTCATCACTACGGTTGCTGAAATAGGAGGATGTGAATCTAAAAAAAGTTGTTGGAAATTATTATACTGGAAATTACTGTGAGTAGTATTTAACGCATCAATGCTCAACCCAGTCACATGACATATCTTTGTTCAATATTTTAATGGAGTCCTTAATCCATTTAAATTAAATGGCCTCCATTAAAATGGAGAAGGTAATATGATGGGAACATGTTCAGCCTAACTATCAGTATATGAGTGTGTTAAGATACATTATATACCCTTTTGTATTTTTGGCGAATTTTTATTCATATTTTATTTGGAGAGCTCCTCTGTGCCATAATATTCACCAGGACCACTGTCCTCTGTGTCATTGCTAATGCCTGTATCTACTGAACTGTTCCAGTAATGCAGGATTGCCTGCACCTGATCTAACAGAAGTGTGTAAGATGATTAAAGGATTTGATAGGAGTCAGAGAGAAACATTTTCCTCTGGTGGGGGAGTCCAGAACAAGAGGTCATACCCTTAAAATTGGAGCTAGGCCTTTCAGGGGTGATGTCAACAAGCACAAAGGATAGTGGAAATCTGGAACTCTGTTATCCCCAAAAAGCAGGTCAACTGGAAATTTCTAAATTGAGATTGATAGCTTTTTTTTTTACGTTAGGCTCAAGTGAGGAGGGGTCGAAGGGCTTCCCTTTGTTTCCTCATCCTTGTTTGACCACACAGGTCTAAGTCTTTATTAAAGTGGATGTACTGGCTAATCCAGTAAGTGTTCGATTACTTACTTGTTATGATCATAACAAGAACCAATCAGACAGGTTTTCTTGAGTTAACAAAGAAGGAGGTTAACTTTATTGTAACTAAACCAAACTAATAAAATATTAAACAATGTGTCGACTTTCACTCACACACACTGGTGGTTTACACACACACACACACACACACACACACACACACACAGGTTACAGCGTGGGGAAGGGTAGATTGGTTGAGTTAGAGTCCATGAAAATAACAAGGTATACAGTCTGTGAAGTTTGGTGATACAGCTAGCATCGCGCTGAATTTGGTGGTCCTGAGGCTTTTAATTTGAAGAGGTAGATGACTGGTTCGGTGAGTCTCTTAGAGACAATGATGCAGATGATTTCCTCCAAAAGGTTTCTGGTTGTAGCCGGAGTATGCAAAGGTAGTCAGTCAACAAGCAGGATTTGAAAGCTTTCAAGCTGAAATGGAGAGAGAGAGAGAGAGAGAGGGACCCCCACTTAGGGTCTGCTCATATCAGAGTCCAGTTGCTTCTCCTCTACTGCAGAGAAAAGCACCAGCTTAAAACCATAGATAGGGAGGGGCTTGTCACATAACAGTCAATCAGTGATTCAAACATAGCAGTGCGCAGTTCTTCACTGCTTACTGAAAAGAACAGATTGTTCCTTTAAACATCCTAGGTCTTGGTTCTTGCTGAGAAATGCAGACATTTTACCTCCCTCCTCACAGTCCTTTGCAATGTAGGTTACAGTGTTGCAGACTAGATGATCATCTTAAGCTGCCAGCAGTTATCCCTTTTTAAAATGTTATTTTTAAGTTTCTTCAAAAAATTTATAAATTCAGATCTCCAGTCAGTGGACCAAAGAAAATTATCATTCAACAAAACACATTGGCGTAACAGTTCAGCATGAAGGGTTACACAACCAAGTCAGGTGGGTGCTGTTAAGATACAGATCAGCCATGAACTAATTGAATGGTGGAACAGGCTTGAGGGGCTGAATGGCCGACTCCTATTCCTACATTCCTATGTTCCTCTGTAAGTCATGTCTCCCTTTGCTTTACCTGTGGATGGCCACCCAGTTTTCCATTGTTAGCAACATTCATGTATCCTGAACAATTTAGTGTAACAATCTTGCCTTCAGGGCGACAACATTTGGAGAAAACTATCCAGAAAATTCACAATCTCTCTGATGCTGTAGTGTGTAGCCAGTTGCAGCTTGAACAGTCATCCTCTGCTTCAGGGATGCAAATGTCTGACATTTGGTGCAAAGATGCTGCCTCCAAATACACTGAGATCAATGATAGCCCTCATATCGAGCTCTGTACACATCACAAGGGATCACAGCACGAGTATCCCTCTGCGTCTAGGAGCCTGAACTCTCACTAGCAGCAAACTCTAACAAGAATCAAACTCCACTTACTTCACACAACCGCAAACTATATGGAAACTCCTGAGATCTCCATCTCAGGCTGAACTCCCTTTAAGGCAAAGCTCCACACTCTATTAGCCTGTCATACTCCACTGGCCTCCCTCACAGTTCAAGATGAGTGGGCAGTTAGCCTGGTTCCTGTCCTCTGGTCATTCTTCTCTATATCCAGTTGCCAGGGAAATGTACAAAAGCAATGAGGGTTGACGTCCTGCCATTTCTTCACTTGTTGTTGATAGATGTACCTGTCCAGAATGCACAACTGAGAGTGGTGGTTAACTGTGACATTGTTCTTAGTTTATGTACAAAGAACAGCACGTCCTCTTGACATTAGAATGGCTCAGGAATACTAATGTCAGAACAGACAGCTGCTGGATTTGTTCATTAAAATCCACCTCAATAGTGTTGAATTTAAAATGCTTCACAGTCGGATTGGCACGACTGTACATAATTTAATGGCTTAGGTTATTTAGGACTGGGACTGGTGCCAGAATGTGCTAACACATTTTCATTGTGAAAGAATGATGAAGAAAAGGGTGGTAGAGAACTAAATCTAGAAAATGGCCCTGATCGAAAAGAAAATAACTTTTGTTGCTGGTCTTTGGTCTGTAAAGGAAAAAATAGAACTTACTGCAGGCTGCTTATTAGTTGTTTTGTGAAACCTTAGTCTGTTAATTTATGCTTTCCCAATAAGGTTTTTGCATTCTAATTCTAATGGGTGGGGGTGGGGGGAATGATGTGATGGAAATATCCCCCATTTTCAGGATGCAACTCCATCTAAAAACATTAACAATATATGTCTGCCTGCTGCTGAAACCAAATTATGCAATTGATGTTTATCCTCTTACATGGCCACGCACAAAGGCGAACATTGTTGTCTTCAGCAATTATCTAGGTTACCAAAGGTTCAAGTAAAATGCCAGACTAAATACTGAAACATTTAAAATACAAACAGAAAATGCTGGAAATACTCAGCAACCGTGGAGAGAGAAACAGAGTTGACATTTTGCTTTTGTATCCTGAAACATTTGTTTAGCTATAGCTTAGAACCATAAGAGCATGTAGCACAGGGGAACATTTGGCCCATCCTGTCTGTGCTGACTCTTTGAAAAAGCCATCCCCTCTCCCCTGCTCTTTTATCGTAGACCTCCTTTTCAAGTGTTTATCCAGTTCCCTTTTGAAAGTCGCTATTGAATCCGCTTCTACCACCCTTTCAGACAATGCATTCCAAATCACAACATCTTGCCATGCAAAAAAATAAATTCTCCTCATTTCCTTGCTGAATTTTTTTTGCCAATTATCTAAATCTTCCTAACTGCTTTATCAAAACCCTTCATAATTTTAAATGCCTCTAGTAAATCCCCCCTGAACCTTATCTAAGGAGGACAATCTAGCTTCTCTAGTCTTTTTACATAAGTGAAGCCCCTTGTCCCCTGATAATATTCCGATAAATCTCGACTACATACTCTCCCAAGGCCTTGAAATCCTTCTGAAAGTGTGATACCCAGAACTGAACATAATACTCCAGCTGAGACCTAACCAGTGATTTACAATGGTTCACCATAACTTCCTTGCTTCAATACTCTATTAGTAAAGCCAAGGATCCCATAGGCTTTTTAACCATTTTTGCAACTTGTCCACCATCAAAAATTTCTAAACTTTTTCACAGAAGATACATTACAGTAACAGTACATTCATATATATATATTTAATACAGTAAATGTTAATATATGCAATAAATAAATAAACTTAATTTAAGGATCATTATTGTGAGTTAAACGAAATAAGGCAATACAAAAGCAAAATATTACGGATGCCGGAAATCTGAAATAAAAACAGAAAATGCTGGAAATGCTCAGCAGGCCAGGCAGCATCTGTGGAGAGAGAAAAACAGAGTTACCACTTCAGATTGATGCGCTGAAATACGGTGTTTGAT
This sequence comes from Heterodontus francisci, assembly GCF_036365525.1. NCBI lineage: Eukaryota > Metazoa > Chordata > Chondrichthyes > Heterodontiformes > Heterodontidae > Heterodontus > Heterodontus francisci. Next base: position 25,440,233 of record NC_090378.1, on the reverse strand, counting down.
ACTACCCCTAAAAAATGAGGCCGGTGCATTATTTTTGTTTATATATTTAAAACATGCTGATCTGAGATTTGTTATGTCTATGTGATCAATGGGTTCAACAGGGTAGCCGATTTCTGCTTTTTTTTTTGATTCACTGAAGAAACGAGCTGCATTCACTGCTGGATCCTGTGGTATGTGAGTGAGTCTTCCAGATGTGAATCAATTCATTATTTTATACAGTGATTTGCCCAACGTACAGGCATAGATGGCTTGATGATTCGATGTCTGAACTCTAGTGGGAGGAGTTAAGCCATTAATATTTTTAAAGATGCATGAGAAGATTTTCCACTAAAGTGACGTGGCATTTCCAGCATAAGTCCACTTGACGTGGGAAGAAAATTTCTCAGGGACTGCTCCCATTCACCACTGGGAGTTTTGACTGGTAAGTTTTCTTTAGCTATGGAATACATATGCCTTAATTTGGGTGAATTCCAATGACATTGTTCTGGCCACGTGGTGAGGGGTGTGGGTGGTTCCCACTGTTCAACTCCTACCTGACCGTAAGCACTTTTTGTTACCATGGTTTTAACCTCTTTGTGTTTTATTTGTCAAATAAACAGACAGCAGCATGTTTTCTTGTAGGTTTTAAAACAGAAGAATAATTAGTTATTGAACAATATGCCTTATCCTGAAATAGTTGCAACGACATCCACTCACACATTCACTTGCGCGCACTTACAAACATGCACACACACACACAAGAAGGCACAGAGAGGAAAAAGGGGTAAGGGCTTATAAGTGGGGTAGGTTTCGGGCATCACAGTAAACCTATTGCGTTCTCTCAGAAGTCAAGTTCTCGTTGATTGCAGGCCTGAGGTGTTTGTAGGTTTCTGCCTTGGTTGAAAGTTCAGTTCAAGACAATGGATCACTCCTAATTCACTGCTGTATAAGTGTAGATGTAGAATTCTACAGCAGGGCATGTCCCTTTTGGCTGTTGATTTTCCCCCAGCCCCCTATCTAGAAAAGCTGTTTGGTGATGCTTCTTTCCGGGTGTCTCATCCTCTCTCTCTAGAGCTGCCTTTTAAAGTAAAGGTGTTATATCTCACCTCTGCTGCGAGACAAGAATATCCCTCCCTGTGGTGACCCACAATGGCTCAGGATGTGGTTACTTCACACCTTCTTTGTTTCAGAAGAGCCCATTCAATTGAAAAGTGTCTCTTGATGGGTTCAGGATGAGAATAATCTGATTATGATGTTTCCATTTTATACCTTGTTTCAGAGGGATCTCCACCTTAGGTCCCCAGCATCACATTTCCCAGTCTTCAGCCAATTCAATTCACTCCACATGATATCAAGAAATGACTGAAGGCACTGGGTACTGCAAAGGCTTTGGGCACTGACAACATTCCAGCAAGAGGACTGAAGACTTGTGCTCCAGAACTGGGTGGGCCCCTAACCAAGCGGTTCCTGTATAGCTACAACACTGGCATCTACCCGGCAGTGTGGAAAATTGCCCAGGTATGTCCTGTACACAAAAAGCAGGACAAATCCAACCTGGCCAATTACCGCCCCATCAGTCTCCGTTCCATCATCAACAAAGTGATGGAAGGGGTCATCAACAGTGCTTTCAAGCGGCACTTGCTCAGCAATAACCTGCTCACCAATGCTTCATCTGGGTTCTGCCAGGGCCAATCAGCTCCTGACCTCATTACACCCTTTGTCCAAACAGGGACAAAAGAGCTGAACTCAAGAGGTGAGGTCAGAGTGACTGCCCTTGACATCAAGGCAGCATTTGACCGAGTATGGCATCAAGGAGCCCTAGCAAAACTGGAGTTAATAGGAATCAAGGGGAAAACTCTCCACTGGTTGGAGTCATACCTAGCACAAAGGAAGATAGTTGTGGTCGTTGGAGGTCAATCATCTCAGTCCCAGAACATCACTGTAGAAGTTCCTCAGGGCAGTGTTCTAGGCCCAACTATCTTCAGCTGCTTCATCAATGACCTTCCCTCCATCATAAGGTCTGAAGTGGGGATGGTTCAGCACCATTCGCGACTCCTCAGATAGAGAAGTAGCCCATGTCTGGATGCAGCAAGACCTGGACAACATTCAGGCTTGGGCTGATACGTGGCAGGTAACAGTTGTGCCACACAAGTGCTAGGCAATGACCATCTCAAACAAGAGAGAATCCAACCATCTCCCCTTGACATTCAATGGTATTACCATTGCTGAATTCGCTACTATCCTGGGGGTTACCATTGACCAGTAACTGAACTGGACCAGCCATATAAACACTGTGGCTACAAGAGCAGATCAGAGACTAGGAATCTTATGGCGAGTAACTCACCTCCTGACTCCCCAACGTCTGTCCACCATCTACAAGTCAGGAGTGTGATGGAACACTTGCCTGAATGAGTGCAGCTCCAACAACACTCTAGAAGCTCGAAAGCATCCAGGACAAAGCAGCCCACCACCTTCAACATTCACTGCTTCCACTACCAACGCACAGTGGCAGCAGTGTGTACCATCTACAAGATGCACTGCAGCAACTCAACAAGGCCTCTTCGACAGTAACTTCCAAACCCACGACCTCTACCACCTAGAAGGACAAGGGCAGTAAATGCATGGGAACACCACCACCTGCAAGTTCCCCTCCAAGCCACACGCCATCCTGACTTGGAACTATAATCGTAGTTCCTTTACTGTCACTGGGTCAAAATCCCTTCTTAACAGCACTGTAGGTGTACCTACCCCACATGAACTGCAGCAGTTCAAGAAGGTAGCACCACCTTCTCAAGGGCAATAGGGATGGGCAATAAATGCTGGCCTAGCCAGCAATGCCCACATCCTATGAAAGAATAAAAGAAAGAAGAATCCATTCAATTCAAAAGTGTCTTTTGATGGTTTCAATTAACACCTCTTAGCTTTTGTCCCCATCAGACATTTGAATATATAAAGGTTAGGTTGCTTATAAGCAGCATTGTTCACTTTTTAAAAGAATGGTCCATTTTTTTAAAGACAAAGTCAATTTTCAGAGCACTTCAGTTTTAGTATACAATTTTTCATTGTTGCACTTCTTGTGCGCGTGAAAACATACATCACTCGATGCATCCTAATAATGCTGGAAACACCCTTCCTTAACTCTTGAATGTTGGGGTTAGGCCAAGCTGTTAATGAAAGCTACCACTCTGCTTCACCTTTGATCTGGGAATCTCCAGCTCCCGAATGCCTGTTGAGCTAAACCCCCACCAGATTGAATGAAAACCCATTCTTAACTGTTCAGGTGTTGCAGCTGTATTGCATGGACTAATGTAGTGTCTTCTGGCATGATCATTGAAATCAGTGATGAGGTGGGGAGAATCCCAGATACTTGATAGTTTGGCCAGAGCATTGGCCGACTAATGAAGTAAAATAATCACTAAGTTGACAGACGGGAGAGCTAGTACAGAGTAAAATACAATGCTTTTTTGGAAAAATAAATATTACTTGTCTGAATATTGAACTATCACAATCAGTAGCTGAGAGATACAGGACGGACCCGGGATATTTCCAGGTTTTGTCTCTAATCTATCCTGAGTTAAATGATATAAAAACAAGAAATGCTGGAACCACTCAGCAGGTCTGGCAGAATCTGTGAAAAGAGAAGCAGAGTTAACGTTTCGGTTCAGTGACCCTTCTTCGGAACCCTTCGGGACCCTTCTGAAGAAGGGTCGCTGACCCGAAACGTTAACTCTGCTTCTCTTTTCACAGATGCTGCCAGACCTGCTGAGTGGTTCCAGCATTTCTTGTTTTTTATTTCAGATTTCCAGCATCCGCAGTATTTTGCTTTTATCTGAGTTAAATGATCTCAGCTGTGGGAATAGTTGAGACACTTACAATTGGTTTTGGAGTTCCTGGACCTGCTTTGTCCCATTTCTATTTTATGGATCTGGAGGTTTTAAAAAAAACTGTTCTTGGTGATTCTGCCTCGTTGGTGGCCAAATCTTAAATCAATGCACTAAAAATCTATTGATATCAGCAGCTTGAGATTTCTACAAGTTAATGGGAGCATGGATTTAAACATTCTAGTGACGACACAACAATCCATGATATATATCTAAGCTGTCCACCAAGATAAAAAAAACGTGGACATTCCCGCCATGGGCAACGGGTTTAAAAATAATGCACATCCTTGGAGATGGAAGTTGCCAAAAGGAAAGATTCTGCATTAGAAGGTGATGTCAAACGATTTTTGCAAAGTAATCGATGACTTATTTCTTATTCTCATCACCTCTGACCAAACTACCAGCCAGTGAGTAATCAAAATAATAAAGATTAAGTAATAACAAGTCATTGCTCTATTATGAAGATGGATGAGCCAGAAATGTTTTTTTTCGAAGTTGAGCTGAGGCCAAAATAAATCCAGTGCAAAGAATGTGAAATGTAAGTTAAGCCAATGAAAGCAGATAAATAAATTGGCTCAAGCCAATTTCAAACACAGGTGGTTATTCAATACAGTGTCATATAAACAAATCAAGATATTATGTTCCGGACCAGAAAAGCGATTATATCTTAATTATAAATAAAAGGTTTTTTTCAAAGTACAAACTGACTAACAGAATTTAAATGAGTCAGTTTTATGATTCCCTAATAGGGATCATGAGTCTAAAGAGTCAGTGACTGGAATTTGCTGGTGGAGTCTGAGGGATCTATGATGGAAATGTATATTTGCTTATATTCAGAGGGAAGCAGGGTGGATTATGCAGTTAATAGTATGTACAGGAAGGGAGGGAAATATGTTAATGTTATATTTTTGCTGCAACCCCATTACTTGTCATTGTACTAGAAGTGCACTTGTTTACTGACTCGTGGAGGGGAAAATCACTACTTCAAGATTTTCAGCCTAAATGCTTTGACATACATTGATGTTTATTGGATTCAGACATACTTGAGCAATGTCCTGTAAATAACTCCACGACTGGTTCGTTTTTGCACAATGTTGTTCACTACTTTAAAAACAGTTCAAAACTCAAGACTCATTTTTAATGTGTTCTGGTGATGTTTACCATTTGTTTCATTTTAAGTAAACACACAAGTTCTGTTTGTTCTTTAGAATGTGAATATATTGCAGTATGTATAATGGAGCAAAGTGTCAGCACAAGCATGACAAGCTATTCTGTAACTGTCTATGAAACTCCATAGAAGTCGGCATATGCCTGAATCATGGAAACATTGATGTCTTTTTTTCCATTTTATGTCAATCTTTATCACTAAATACTAATAGAAATCAAAAGAAGCAGCTCGTGAAATACTGATGGCTTACTGGCACCATTTAAATGGTTTACTGCTGTTGACTTCAGAGACAGGCTTCATTTGCCCTGGGCAACATGTTCTTGTCTGCTGTATTTACATCTTAAGTGAATTATCAAAGATATTTACTGGCTTATGGTGATCCGAGTGCTAGTTACCACAGAATGCGTAGGTGATCCAGAATATTTTCAGATGTTACATTGTATTTTAAAAGGCACCATGGTTGGAATTTTACACACCCCCACCCCCCCGCCCCCGCAGGAGGGGGCTGGAGGTGGGAGCATATGACCAGGAGCATACGAATTTATGACTAGCAGCAGAGGTGACAAATGGATCACCCGCCCCAGGCCAATTAAGGCCCTTAAGTGGCCAATTAATTGCCACTTAAGGGCCTCCTCCCATTGCCGCTGGTATATTGCCAGTGGCGGGCGGGCGGGCGGTTCAGTAGGTCAGAAAGCTGCTCAGTAAAACCAGGTGGCATCCTCGAAGGTTGTGAGGAGGCCCTCCTGATCAGGCACCCTATGCCCAACGGAGGGTTCCCACCCGCCACCGTCCTCCGCCCACCCCGGGTCACAAGCCATCCCCACTGGAGCACCTTCCCCCACTCAAACAACCCCCCCCCACCACGTCTTGGCGGGGCTCAGCCAATTGTCCCCGGCGCTGCCCAACACACTTAACTGCATTCCGGGACCTCGTTCATGTCCTTAGCTGTATTCAGAATTCATGAGGAACCAATTACACTGTTGCTGTCGTAGAGTCATAGAGTCATTTACAGCACAGAAGGATGCCATTCAGCCCATTGAATCCATGCTCTCTGTACAGCAACCCAGTCAGTTCCATTCCCTCTGCTCTATCTCCATAGCCCTGCATGTTATTTCCTTCAAGCGCTCATCCAATTTCCTTTTGAAATCATTTGTCTCCGCTTTCACCACCCTCGTAGGCAGCGAGTTCCGGGTCATTACCGCTGGCTGTGTAAACAGGTTTATCGTCACATCCCTTCTGCATTTCTTACCCAAACGTTTCAACCTGTATCCCCTAGTCCTTGTACCATCAGCTAATGGGAAGAGTTTTTCTCTGTCTATCTTATCCAAACCTGCCATAACCTTGTACACCTCTATTTATAAGTGTTTAGTAGAAGGAATGGGTTGAATGAGCCAAGGAGATTTTTTTTCATGCTGCATTCTTTCCTATATTCTTATGTTTAAAAAGCTATCATTTTATAAATTTATATTTTATTTTTTCCTACCTGAATAACCTGAAACGCTGAACCTACCTTGAATGGGAGTTTAGTGAGATCAAATGACAACAGTATTCTCAAAATAAATGAGAATCTTTTATTCTTTCATGGGATGTGAGCATCGCTAGCAAGGCCAGCATTTGTTGTCCATCCCTAATTGCACTTGAGATATTGAAATTTAGACTCAATCTTCAGGGAAAAACAAGCACAATTAATCTGACTTCCATGATAAAACAAAAAGTGCCGGAAATACTCAGCAGGCCTGGCAGTATCTGTGAAGAAAGAATGTTTCAGATCTGTGACCTTTCATCATAACTGGCAAAAGTTAGAAAAGAATTAGGTTTTAAGCAAGTGAAAAGCAGGGGGGTGGGGGAATGAACAAAGGGGAAGGTATCTGATAGGGCAGAGGGCAGGAGAGATTAAATAACAAAGCTGTCCTGGGACAAAGGCAAAGAGTGTGCTTTTCTCTTTCAGATGCTGACTGCTGACCTTCGCTGTCACCGTTTCCTGCTGTTTTCTCAGATTTCAAGCATTTGTGTTTCTACATATCTCAATATTGCTTCTTCAGCTCTATAATGTCAGTCTTGCTCTACAAGCCAACATTCCTAAGGTGGCAATGTAGTCCCCACCTTGCAGCAGATGTGCTTGTGCAAACGTGATTTGCCTGTTTCACACAATGGTCTTGGTGTTATTAATAAAATTAAAAAGCATCCCAGTCTCAGTTAGTTGGCCTTGAGTGACTGCGAAGCAGGATTTGTACTTTACAGTTTTAAAGACTGTCAGAGAGAGGATAGTAAAGTACCAGTAATAAAAACAGGAAATTGTGGAAACACTCAGCAGGTCAGCAGCATCCTTGAAGAAAGAAAAACAGAGATAATGTTTCAAGTCAATGACCTTTCATCAGAAAATATCAGTGCTGTTGGTCAGAACACAGCAAATCTTGTGCAATTGAAATGAGAATCTGTATCGAGGACAAACTGAACAAAATAAGTGGAGCGCTTCAAATGTTATAACCGGCAACTTTGAAATCAGCGTTAATGCAAATGGATAATGGTCATCGCTTTATGGCCGATATAAGCGACAGCCCATTTTATTTTTAAGGGGTGGGGGGGATCTGTACTTCTAATTGTGTTCCTTTATTATTGGCCTTCATGCAGCAGCAGTCCTTATAGGAACTGCTGTCCTCTGAAATACAGGAGAATGTTGGTTTTCTCAGAGAATGCTGAAAAATCTTCGCTCTGTCGCCAACCTGGCTTTAGAAAAATGTACAAGACATTGTTGCTGAGTGTACTGCTTCCTGAGCCACAAAGTTATGTCAACGACTGCCAATAATTGCACCATAACTGTGCCAGGAGTGAAGAAAACATGGCTGCAATGCCAAGTATTCATATAACTTATATTCTGGAAGAAATAAATTGCAGCCACTACCGTTATGAGGAATTTGAGGGAGTAACCAAAAAATGTCAGTGGATGTAGGCTTGGAGGCGGCAGAGCAGGGAAAATGAGGGGAGCCCCATTGGGACAGCTCGCCAACACATTCCTGCCACCAGGGAGATTTCCAGGCGGTCTGAGAAGCAGTTCACCTGCCCGCTGCAAGGAGGCGGACAGGCAATTTACATAAAAGCAAAATACTGCGGATGCTGGAAATCTGAAACAAAAACAAGAAATGCTGGATTCACTCAGCAGGTCTGGCAGCATCTGTGGAAAGAGAAGCAGAGTTAACGTTTCGGGTCAGTGACCCTTCTTCGGAACTGACAAATATTAGAAAAGTCACAGATTATAAACAAGTGAGGTGGGGGTTGGGCAAGAGATAACAAAGGAGAAGGTGCAGATTGGACCAGGCCACATAGCTGACCAAAAGGTCACGGAGCAAAGGCAAACAATATGTTAATGGTGTGTTGAAAGACAAAGCATTAGTACCGATTAGGTGTGAATATACTGAATATTGAACATCAGCAAGTGCAAACATGAAGAAAAACAACCTGAAAAAAACAGTGGGTAAGCAAACTGAACAAACTAAGATGAAATGAAATAAATGCAAAAAAAGCATTTCTTGTTTTTGTTTGAGGCAATTTACATAGTTAAGGCCCCAATTAGGGGTGACTTTTGCGGCGCTGCTTTGGCAGGCTAGGGGGGGCCATCAGAGCCAGAGGCTCGATGCTCTAAAGAGGGGACCACCATCTGGAAAGGCCACACCTACATCCCAAACAATTCCTCCTGGCCTGGCCGCTCTGAAATTTTCATTGTGATTTACATCTCTGAGGGCAGCTCCATGTTGAGGCGCCTTCATGTTCTCCAACCTGCTTCAGCAGCGCCCACCTTCCCATGGCTCTACAGCTGCTGGCCCTGTGATTCGTTCGGCAGCATTGGGAGCCCGCCCACCGTCCTTAATAAGACGGCGAACGCGGAGGTGGCCAATTAGGAGCCCGTCTCGATGAAGATTGCTCGGCTGGTCTCCCTCCCGGCAAGTGTGGGCTCAGGACCCCCATTTGTTCCCAACGTCGGGGTCCAGCAATCTGCAGGAAGATTTTGCCCATTAACACAGTCTCTGGCCAACCTTTCCCTGGGATGGCTCCCTGTTTATGCTTCTTGTGGTCTACCAGAGATTTTCTTCTTCATGATACATACAGTACTGCATACACCTACAGTACATACCACTGGAATTCTGCACAGTCATGCTGTTTCACTGCCTGGCTCCCGTTCTACTTGTCTCAATCCTCTAGCTTTGTTTACTTCCTTGTCTGTTGTCTGGCTGCTTTGCATCTTTGTCACTCTGGGAGTGTGAGCTTACTTCCTCCTGTTGTTGCTGCTCCATGTATCATCAGCAGTTCACATCTGGTTTCACAGGGAAGGGGGGTTACAGAATTACAGAATCCGCCTGCTTTTCATTCCATTAGAATGAATTCAGTGAAAACCAGGAGGGTTCTGTAAGGGATGGGTAATCTATCTCAGCAGATCAATGTCCAGGCAGTGAAGAAAAAAATGTACCACACCTAGCTTTGTGTGTCAGATTACCATCCAGATAGTGTAGCCAATAAGCTACCTCAGTGTCAACAGAAAGAGAAAAAGCTGGAAATACACAGATCAGTCTGAATCTAGACAGAACAGATAAGTTAATACTTTGGGTATATACCCAACATAGAACTTGGCATTAGAATCATAGAGAGATACAGCACCAAAACAGGCCCTTCGAGTCCAAGCCAACCACCAACCACCCATTTATACTAATCCTACATTAGTCCCATTTCCCTCTCACATCCCCACCTTCCCTCAGTTCTCCTACCACCTACCTACACCAGGGGCAATTTACAATGGCCAATTTACCTATCAACCCACAAGTCTTTGGCATGTGGGAGGAAACTGGAGCACCCAGAAGAAACCCACACGGTCACAGGGAGAACTTGCAAACTCCGTACAGGCAGGACCCAGAACTGAACCCAGGTCACTGAAGCTGTGAGGCTGCGGTATTAACCATTGCACCACTGTGCTGCCTTTGTGGCATTCTGTGTGGTATTTTTGCAGCTCTTTTCTTACATTTGCTTGTTTCTCCTGGCTGGGGAATCTTGAACAAGGGGGCACAGTTTCAGGATAAATTTGTCGTAACTTCCACTCTTCCTGCAAATCCTATTTCCCATGTGATTTTGTATGAAAATTAGCTGTGCGGCGACAGGTACGGGGAACACGTGGGATCATGTAGCGGGGGCGGCCTTTAACTCCACACGTTCCTATTTTATATTCCAATACGCTGCCCACATATCCCACCCTATTCACGTTGCCATCTCAGGACTACCTGTTCCACGAGGAGAAGTTAGTGCTGAGACCTGGCCTACACCGGGGCCAGGACTCAATTTTGCCGCAGCACATGCCAGGACTCAGGGCACCAGGTATCTCTACAAAAAGTGTTTGGACCAGGGCTTGACTCACCTTCTCAACTCCTGGCCTCAGATAATGGCCGGTCCAGTAGCCAGCCCCTAGGCCCATGCCACCACTTCAGGCCCTGCAGCTCCTGCCACTGATCAATCCCCTGCAAGGGGTGGGACCGAGCTTGAGGACAGCTGGAGGTTTCAGGCTGCGACTCATCGCTGTGTGGCTGGCGACAGCCCAGGCCCACCCTTTCTCACCTTGCTTCATCCTCACTGTGATGCTCGACTGATGGGCAGACTTTAGATCTGGGGTGCATTTCGGAATACCTTTAGTACAGCTTCTAGCTCAGTCTCAGTCTCTTGGAGCTGACGGTGGAATATAGAATCATCATAGGGCTGCCAACTCTAGTGGCTGTATTCCGGAAGGTTTCAACACATGACTTCTCATCTCCAACCATGCTTACCCCAGACACCTCGCCCAACATGACCAATCACATATCACACTATCTTCCTACACCAATTGAAAAGCAAACAGACTTTTCATTACCGGATTGGATCATATTGACAGTTAGTCAAACAATGCTTTTTTCCCAGCTTCCTTTTTTTATAACTAATAAACCATCGTTTTCAAAGAAAGTGAAGAAAAAACACACAATTTGCCCCACAGCTCCCCGACGTTGACAACACTCATCCCTTCCTTTAGGCCCTTGCCGAATATCTACACACTGTACAGATCTAATCCACCCACCACCCCTGCAGCCAACAACATGGATCTACATCCCCATCAACATCAACCATTCAACAACCTGGACGCTCCACTCCACCCACCCCTGCTCCTCCGTGCACCCAATCGCCCCACCCTTCCCTCCCCGACTACCCTCTCCTGCTCCTTCATGTAGCCCTCGCCCATGCCATCGCCACTATTCCCTGAGATGATTTACCCTTGCTGGTGCTGAGCCAGGAGGCAAACATCCATTCCACTGCTGGGGTTAGTTTAGTGGTTGAGTTAAAGAGAGGAGAGCACAGTCCTGAGAATCCACTGCACAAATCCGACCGTTGCACGCCACATTGAAACATTCGTGAACCGGGTGGTATGGGAATATCACTCTTCGTTCACTTAATCTGGCAGGTAGGACTAGTTTGTAACTATGGCTGCAATGTTACCCTGGGCAGACAGGAGCTGGCCACTGACTGAAAAGTTGGTGGTGAACCCGCATTCATCTCACCTGGGGATCCAACCTGTATTTTGCGGGTCCCCGGGCTTCAATTGGTGTGAGGCGGGACTTCCACCCACTTGAGTCATAAAGTCATAGAGTTGTACAGCACAGAAACAGGCCCTTCGGCCCATCGTGTTCATGCTGGCTATCAAGCATATATTTTTTTCTAATGCCATTTTCCAGCACTTGACCCATAGCCTTGTATGTTATGGCGTTTCAAGTGTTCATCTAAATACTTCTTAAATGTTGTGAGGGTTCCTGCCTCTACCACCCCTTCAGGCAGTGTGTTCCAGATTCCAACCACCCTCTAGGTGAAAAAACGTCCTCAAATTCCCTCTAAACTTCCTGCCCCTTACCTTAAATCTATGCCCCCTGGTTATTGACACCTCCGCTAAGGGAAAAAGTTTCTTCCTATCTACCCTATCAATGCCCCTCATAATTTTGTATACCTCAATCATGTTCCCCTCAGCTTTCTCTGCTCTAAGGAAAACAACCCTAGCCTATTCAGTCTCTCTTCATAGCTCAAATGCTCCAGCCCAGGCAACATCCTGGTGAATCTCCTCTGCACCCTCTCCAGTGCAATCACATCCTTCCTATAGTGTGGCGACCCGAACTGTACACAGTACTCTAGCTGTGGCCAAACTAGCATTTTATACAGCTTCATCATAACCTCCCTGTTCTTACATTCTATGCCTCGGCTAATAAAGGCAAGTATCCCATATGCCTTCCTAACCACCTTATCTACCTGTGCTGGTGCCTTCAGTGATCCTGGACAAATAAACCAAGGTCCCTCTGACCCTCTGCTCTTCCTAGGGTCCTACCATCCATTGTATATTCCCTTGCCTTGTTAATCCTCCCAAGTGCATCACCTCACCCTTCTCAGGATTAAATTCCATTTGCCACTGCTCTGCCCAACTTACCAGCCCATCTATATCGTCCTGTAATCTAAGGCTTTCCTCCTCAATATCTACAACACCACCAATTTTTGTGTCATCTGCGAACTTACTGATCATACCTCCTGCATAAACCCCCCATAAGTTTCAGCATATAATGCAGGGTGACATTTCAGTGCAGTACTGAGAGTGTGCTTATCCTGTTGTCAGTGATGTCTTTCTGATTAAACATTAAACTGTGTGCCCTCTCAGAAGAATGTAAAGATCCTGTGGCATTATTTGAAGAAGAGCAGGGAATTCTCCTGGTGTCCTGGCCAACATTCATCCCTCAATCAACAACAGCAAAAACAGATTATCTGGTCATTAATCTCCTTCCAGCTCATTATGTCATTCTCCACCATCAAATGCATTCTTAAAACCTATGGCCCCAATCCCACTCTTAGTCACTTTCCTAACTGTCTTTCTAACTCCTGTTCAGTGTCCAATTCCCCTTTGTGAAGCACCTTGGAACATTTCTTTAAAAGGCACCTTATGAATGCAGCTTGTTGTTGTTAAAGTCTCCAAAATTAATGTTTACTGTAATTAAACGTATTTAATTTAATGCATGAGCTACTGCTTATATAATACTCAGCTTCTTTACTGAGAGAATGGTTAGAATGCCAAACTTCCTACCACAAGCACTAGTTGAGGTGATTTGTACAGATGCATTTCAGGGAAAGCTAGGTAAGTACATGAGGGAGAAGGGAACCGAAGGTTATGCTTATAGGGTTAGGTGAAAGAGGGTGGGAGGAGGCTTGTGTGGAGCATTAATGGTGCAGATCACCTGTGCCAAATGGCTTATTTCTGTGCTGTAAATTCTATTACATGATTAATGAGAACAGCAGCGAGACATTCCATTGGAGTGAAAAATTGAGTCTAACCATTCTTCAAAGGTACTAATTAATCGAGAATGTGTCAGCATGTGCAGCAATAGAACGATTAACATAAATGGGCTTGAAGGATTCCCTGCACATTAGATCAGGAATACACAGTAATTTAGTAAAAGTAAACTGCTATTAAACCACAAATTAATACCTACACATCTCTGGGATCAACCTGATTATCAGGCTTCAATGCACTCAGTAATTGCTGTTCCTTTCTCTGTCTTTCATGTACAGAGGCTAACTTTATCCAACTTAAACACCTGTTCAACTATGTCCATTCACTTAATTGCAGTGAAACTGGACCCTGAAACAAAACCGCCATGTCATGCACTGAGAATATTTTTTAAGATTTACTCTTTACTTTGCTCTCCACTGTTTGTGTTTAAGTTAATAAAAGGCGATGTGAATTTCACTTTGCGCTGTGTAACTGTACAAATTTCATATGGCTGGTTTACTCAGAATAATGAACAGTAATGTTGTGGCATGAGTTCAATAAAGTGGTTACGTTTATTAATGGCAGCTGGATTGGGGGTGGGGGGTGTTTATATTTGCATTACTTCAAGGCTGAACTGGTCTGAGCTACGTGCAACACGAGCGTTAGAAACAGAATGTCTAACTCCCCCTCCATCAGTGCTTCGTATTCACATACTTTAAAATTCTCCCACATAATATCATTCCAGTTTTTTAATGAGTTTTTTTGTGATTCATTCCTGCTGATCAAGGGGAGAGATGCCAGCACAAGGGATTGGAGCACTTTTCATTTTGTAAGCGCGGACACCAAGCATTCCTGAGGTCACTTTACCATGGTTAAAGTCTCAGGCTGACTTGTGCTTCAGCCACGGACTCAGAAGAGTATTCCATCCTCCTGCACCACTGTTGGTGCGAAATTCAACTTACCTTCAGGCTTAAAACAGCGGCCAGCCTGGCACATTTCAGATCATGACCTCCTGTGCCCGATCTGCCTTTCCAGTGAGCTGGATGTCATATTGGAAAAGGGTGCCTTGGAGGTGTCTGGGGTGCTCATCTGAAACTGGCATTTGGTTCCTTGCCGGTTGTAGGAGCTCACACTACAGATGGATGCAGCAAAATATTAGCACTTCTCACTTGTCTCCATATTATAATGAAGTTATTTCAGATGGCAGCATCTGCTGACTGCCCCAAACCCTATTGGAAACTCCAGCGACATGCAAAATAGCCAGACACCCACAGGGACTGATCTCCAGGAACTGAAGAATTTAGATTGGGGGCGGCTGTTTGAGGGTAAATCAACATCTGACATGTGGGAGTCTTTCAAACATCAGCTGATTAGAATCCAGGACCAGCATGTTCCTTTGAGGAAGAAAGACAAGTTTGGCAAGTTTCGGGAAGCTTGGATAACACGGGATATTGTGAGCCTCGTCAAAAAGAAAAAGGAAGCATTTGTAAGGGCTGGAAGGCTAGGAACAGACGAAGCACTTGAGGAATATAAAGACAGTAGGAAGGAACATAAGCAAGGTGTTAGGAGGGCTAAAAGGGGTCATGAAAAGTCATTGGCAAACAGGATTAAGGAAAATCCCAAGGCTTTTTATACAAATATAAAGAGCAAGAGGGTAACCAGGGAAAGGGTTGGCCCACTCAAGGAAGGAGATGGGAATCTATGTGTGGAGCCAGAGGAAATGGGCAAGGTACTAAATGAGTACATTGCATCAGTATTCACCAAAGAGAAGGACTTGGTGGATGATGAGCCGAGGGAAGGGAGTGCAGATAGTCTCAGGCATCTCATTATCAAAAAGGAGGAGGTGTTGGGTGTCTTGCAAAGCATTAAGGTAGATAAGTCCCCAGGGCCTGATGGGATCTACCCTAGAATACTGAGGGAGGCATGGGAAGAAATTGCTGGGGCCTTGACAGAAATCTTTGCATCCTCATTGGCTACAGGTGAGGTCCCAGAGGACTGGAGAATAGCCAATGTTGTTCCTTTGTTTAAGAAGGGTAGCAAGGATAATCCAGGAAATTATAGGCCGGTGAGCCTTACGTCAGTGGTAGGGAAACTATTAGAGAGGATTATTCGGGACAGGATTTACTCCCATTTGGAAACAAACGAACGTATTAGTGAAAGACAGCATGGTTTTGTGAAGTGGAGGTCGTGTCTTACTAATTTGATTGAGTTTTTTGAGGAAGTGACAAAGATGATTGATGAAGGAAGGGCAGTGGATGTTATCTATATGGACTTTAGTAAAGCCTTTGACAAGGTCCCGCATGGCAGACTGGTACAAAAGGTGAAGTCACACGGGATCAGAGGTGAGCTGGCAAGATGGATACAGAACTGGCTCGGTCATAGAAGACAGAGGGTAACAGTGGATGGGTGTTTTTCTGAATGGAAGGATGTGACTAATGGTGTTCCGCAGGGATCAGTGCTGGGACCTTTGCTCTTTGTAGTATATATAAATGATTTGGAGGAAAATGTAGCTGGTCTGATTAGTAAGTTTGCGGACGACACAAAGGTTGGTGGAGTTGCGGATAATGATGAGGATTGTCAGAGGATACAGCAGGATATAGATCGGTTGGAGACTTGGGTGGAGAAATGGCAGATGGAGTTCAATCTGGACAAATGTGAGGTAATGCATTTTGGAAGGTCTAATGCAGGTGGGAGGTATACAGTAAATGGCAGAACCCTTAGGAGTATTGACAGGCAGAGAGATCTGGGTGTACAGGTCCACAAGTGGCAACGCAGGTGGATAAGGTAGTCAAGAAGGCATATGGTATGCTTGCCTTCATCGGTCGGGGCATAGAATATAAAAATTGGCAAGTCATGTTGCAGCTGTACAGAACCTTAGTTAGGCCACACTTAGAATATTGCGTGCAATTCTGGTCGTCACACTACCAGAAGGACGTGGAGGCTTTGGAGAGGGTACAGAGGAGGTTTACCAGGATGTTGCCTGGTCTGGAGGGCATTAGATATGAGGAGAGGTTGGAAAAACTTGGATTGTTTTCACTGGAACGATGGAGTTGAAGGAGCGACATGATAGAGGTTTACAAAGTTATGAGCGGCATGGACAGAGTGGATAGTCAGAAGCTTTTTTCCAGTGTGGAAAAGTCAGTTACTGGGGGACATAGGTTTACACAGAGGGTGGTGAGTGCCTGGAACTTACTGCCAGGGGAGGTGGTGGAAGCAGATACGATAATGACGTTTAAGAGACATCTTGACAAATACATGAATAGGAAGGGAATAGAGGTATCTGGGCCCCGGAAGTGCAGAAGGTGTTAGTTTAGGCAGGCATCAAGATCGGCGCAGGCTTGGAGGGCCGAATGGCCTGTTCCTGTGCTGTACTGTTCTTTGTTCTTTGTTGTTCTTGTCCACCCAATTACATGCTCCAGTATGCCTTGTCTGCGATCATTTCCAGGGCATAAAAGAGGCTTAAAGCAATAGCAAGAGAGCTGACATGACGGTTTTTTTAAAGGAATATAAACAACTGTAAAGTTGGGTGGCAGTCTGCCATGTCCTACAGTACATAGGGGCCAACATGCTGAACCAATTAGGTTATTTCAGCCTTCACTGCCTGTCGTGTAGTACATGGACCTGTAGTGTTATGAACAAGGAATAAACGAGGGCTGGCAGCTACTTTTATATGGCAACTCTGGTCTTGGGAAAGCGAATGAACTGCTTGGCTGCCTTGCTTTTGCATTTGCAATGAGCAGCTGGGCTTTGTGTAAGTCAGTTGCATTCTGGGGTCCGCCATTCCACATGTACATTGTCTGACCATGATACTTTGACCAGCGCGCATTGTGACATCAACATCAAGGCGCAAATGTATCATCCACCATTTTCACTTTGGTTGTTGCCCATTTAAACTGTTAACTGTCTCTCTGTGACAGCCGTCGGCATTCCTGACTCTCGATTGCACTGCTTGAGCTATTTATCCTACCCTCCGACCACCAACCCAGTTTTTATCTTGTTCAGTGCTCTTAAGGGGCTTCTTCTAGCCAGAGGCGACAGACAAGACATTGATCTGTCCTTGCTCTGACTAACTAACTAACTAACCCTGCTGTGCATTTCCAGCACTTCCTGATTTTTCTTTTGGATTCCTGGCAGTAATATTTTTTTATACAGAATATGATACTCAATCTTGACCACAATAGGAATAGTCTTGTGCCAGAAATGGGCAGCAAGCCTGCACTGATAAATTTTCAGTGCACGTTGCAGTACATGTGCTGAAATGGGATATGATTCTCGTCAAATGCTTCCTGCCTTTTGCAGCTGCCCAGTCCAACTTTTATAAAGAAAACCCCATGTTGGGGGAGCTGGAAGGATATTTGAAAAGAATCAGCAATGATTTTGAAGACCCTTCTTGTTAACTTGCCAGAGTCTTAGGGGAGAAGAGGTTTTGATCTTGTAAGTGGGTGGAGTTGGTGCTTGTTCATCTTACTGTTGCACAATGAAATCTATCTGCTGTAAAATAGGAACGTCTGTATTTCTGTCTCATTCAGAAAATATCCGTCATTCCTACAGATTTATACACAATCATTGGCTGCAGTAATGCAATATTCAGATAGAAGTGAAAGTAAGCCTGGGTTTTCTAGGAGTAGCTTAAGAAGCAAGTCACAATTTCTAGCAAAACCTTGATACACTCCACTCCTTTAAACAACAAGCGCAGAAAGTCACACTACTGAAAAGCTGGATCAAATGTCTGGAATTCTTTACCAAATGCCACTATGGAAGGTACAGTAGCATAGTGGTTATATTACTGGAGTAGCAAACCAGAGACCTGCACTAATAATCCAGAGACATGAGTTCAAATCCCACCACCGCAATTGGGGAATTGGAATTCAGTTAATTAAGTAATGGTGACCATGAAACTACTGCATTGTCATAAAAACCTATCTGGTTCACCAATGTCCTTTAGGGAAGCAAATCTGCCATCCTTACCTGGTCTGGCCTACATGTGGCTCCAGATCCACAACAATGTGGTCAACTAACCTTAACCCTAACTGCCCTCTGAAATGGTCTAGTAAGCCACTCAGTTGCCACCACCACCTTCTCAAGGGCAATTAAGGATGGGCAATAAATGCTGGCCTTGCCAGTGATGCACAAATCCTGTGAATCAATAAATAAATCTTCACAACATGCACTGCAATAGTTCAAGGGAAAGGCCCACCTTCACATTCTCAGGGTCATTACAGGTGGGCAATAAATCTGGGCCTTGCCAGAAACAGCCACATCCTGAGAAGAAACATTTATTGTTTTTTATTTTCTACACAGGATTAGCCAGTGAATCACACTTATTTACAGTTTTCATTGAATAATGGATGGATTTGGTGAATACAACCCCCAATAAGATTGGTGAACGCCCCTAAATCATAGGTAATAAAAATAGAATTTCATTTATTTGTTCGCCATAAATGACTGGCCCCGACAGATCATGGGATGTGATCCTCATATCACCGGCATGGAGCAAAAAGGCAATTTGATTTATGCAATCACTGTACTTCCAATTGCCCATGAAGATAACCAACCGTTTAGGAGATGCTACTCCAAAAGCAAATCTTAAGATAAACAGAAAATAGAAAAGGTACATTTCCAAACACTCCCGAAAAGAATCACACAGCAGTGAAGGAGGCCATTTGGCCCATTGTACTGATGCTAGCTCTTTGAAAGAGCAGCCCAATTAGTCCCAGTCCTCTCTTCTTTCCCTATTGCCCTCTCTTTAATCAAAAGAAAAGCAAGTGCCTGTGATTTGTAAAGGCTGTCCACTAGTCTGCTGTTAGCCACTGGCATTCAAGGATCTGGTCACACTTTTCAGACTACTTCATGCTATTTTTCATGTTATGAAAGGGGAAGCTTATTCATGTATTGTGTTGCAACGCACTGGCAGGAAGCAATTCCAGTCTGAAAATGGATCCTGCTGTAATAAGAATGATAAAACGATTTTACTGTTATGGTTGCTGTTTCTGTTCGGAAAGAATAAAAGAAGTCACATTTATATTACTCTTTTCAGATCCCCTGAACACCAATCAGGCCAATGAAATATTATGAAGTGCAGTCGCTTTTGTAAATCAGGTGAATGCAGCAGTCAAGTTACACTCAGCAAGATCCTGCAAAAAGCAACGAAGCTATTGACCAGTTTATTGTTTTTTGGTGACGTTGGTTGAGGGATAAGGGCACTGGGAGACAGTAGCGTAGGGGTAATGTTGTTGAGCTAGTAATCCAGAGGCCCAGGCTAATACCCTGGGGACACAGGTTCAAATCCCACTATGGCAGCTGGTAGAATTTAAATTCAATTAATTAATAAAAACTAAATTCACTTTTTTAGTAACAATATGGAATTAAAAGCTAGTCTCAGTAATGGTGCTGCAAAACTATAATTGATTGTCGTAAAAACCCATCTGGTTCACTAACGTCCTTTAGGGAAGGAAATCAGCCCTCCTTACCTGGTCTGGCCTACGTCCGACTCCAAACCCACAACAATGTGGTTGACTCTTAACTGCCCTCTGAAATGACCTAGCAAGCCACTCAGTTGTCAAGGGAAATTAGGGACGGGCAACAAATGCTGGCCTTGTCAGCAATGCCCACATCCCATGAAACAATATTAATTTAAAAACTCCCCTATTTTTCTTCAAATAGTGACATGGAATTTTTTACATCCATCTGAAACAAACAGAGCCTTAGTTTCGTATCTCATCCCTCCAGTGCAGGATATGTAGCCGCTTGAACCTCAGAGAAACGAATGCTACCACTCAATAAGGGTTGAGAGTAAAGCCCCAATTTTAATCACAAGAAATGCTGGAAATACTCAGCAGTTCTGGCAGCATCTGTGGACAGAGAAGCAGAGTTAACATTTCAGGTCAGTAACCCCTCATCAATTTTAATCCTCTGGGTGGGCCTGTTAAGAACAGGGAGTGAAGGTTTTCAGCTGCACACTCGCCGGGTTTCGGGAGGCATGTGAAATCCTCATTATGGATAACTCAGGGCCTCATAAATATTCAAATGTTAGGGGCCAATGGCATCACTTGGTACTGAATGTGATTTTAACCCAGGCCAGTGTGAGTTGCGGATGGTGCTGACCGAACCCAGGACATCTGTTGTGGGTACGATACAGTTTTTTTTATTTGTTTGGGGGATGTGGGTGTCGCTGGCTAGGCCACATTTATTGCCCATTCCTAATTGCCCATGAGAAGGTGGTGGTGAGCTGCCTTCTTGAACCGCTGCAGTCCATGTGGGGCAGGTACACCCACAGTGCTGTTAGGAAGGGAGTTCCAGGATTTTTACCCAGCGACAGTGAAGGAACAGCGTTATAGTTCCAAGTCAGATGCTTTGTGGCTTGGTGTGGACTTGCAGGTGGTGGTGTTCCCAGGCATCTACTGCCCTTGTCCTTCTAGCTGGTAGAGGTTGCGGGTTTGGAAGGTGCTGTCTAAGGAGACATTGGTGCATTGCTGCAGTGCATCTTGTAGATGGTACGCACTACTGCCACTGTGTGTCGTTGGTGGAGGGAGTGAATGCTTGTGGATGGGGTGCCAATCAAGTGGGCTGCTTTGTCCTGGATGGTGTCGAGCTTCTTTAGTGTTGTTGGAGCTGCACCCATCCAGGCAAGTGGCAAGTATTCCATCACACTCCTGACTTGTGCCTTGTAGATGCTGGACAGGCTTTGGGGAGTCAGGAGGTGAGTTACCCGCCGCAGGATTCCGACCCTCTGACCTGCTCTTGTACCAAAGTATTTATATGGCCACTCCAGTTCAGTTTCTGGTCAATGGTAACCCCCAGTTGCGGAAGAGGCTCAGGTGAGTGGTGTTTTAATTTTTTACTGGTTTTCACATGGACCAGGAGTTCTCCACCAGGCCCACAATGGGCCTTGGACCTAGCCTGCTCAGTCTTCACTTTCCTTTGCCACGTAAGTGATTATCTCTGACTATCAGGCCCTTCATTCACCTTGCAGGGGACCCAGTACTTTCTGCCATATGATTTTCCCTGTCCCATCTGTCAACCATCAGGTAATTCTCGTAGGCATCGGGAATTCGATTTAGAAAATTAAAATGGCCCTGTTCTCATGCTCACTGCACTCAAAACCCACTCCCACTACCCCCATCCCTTCCGAGTTAAAATCAAATCTTAAATAATTAAAGTTTAAAGTAATAAAGCTTAAACAATTTATTATTTCACTGCTGTTCCAAGTTTGCCTTGTTTCCGCACCAACTGTTCTAACACAACACAATGATTGTTTGACTGAAAGAGACTTTATAATGAGTTTCATTCAAGCATTACTCCTAGTTTGCAATCTAAAGATAATTAGGCTTGTTTATTTTCTCGAAATTCCATGTTATGTTGTTTAGAACACTGGGAAATTTTTGTTTCATTATAGTAACTGATAAAATCAACTTCCTCTCTTCCAAAGATGCAGTGAAATTTCATACAAAACTGATGTCTCAACCAACGGTAACATTCAATAATGTGCTCTAGCCATAATCCTAAAGGACCATAGGCATTGCTCCCCATTAGAGAGACAGTTGGTGATGTATAGCTTGAGGGTCATCACTTCTCAAGTGTGGGGCAAGGTGAGGAGGCAGGTCTCCATGAATGACCACAGCCAGAATGGGGATTAAACCTGCACTATTGACATTTTTCTACATTATACACTAGCTGTCTAGCCAACTGAGCTAAATGACCCCCCACAACATTCAGATTAAGCTGCTGATTTCTCCCTTTCAGATCTGTGATGGTCAGTAAATGTATCAAGCAGGAGTAAGAACACATTGGCTGCTTTTGAAAAGGGAAAAGCCCAACAGAAAAACTTATAGTGAATGTTCCAGTTTGATTGCCTTTCCTTTCTCTACATGCAGGTGATCTTGGGCCAGGGGAGGATTCAGTGGGTTGATGCACTGTTCATCTACCACTGGACCCTGGGTACAAATCTAGCCAAGACTGTCGCAATGAAAAATTTGCACCATGCAACCTTAACTAGCACAAGTCTTAAGACAATTCTTACTGGACACCAATACAGTACGATAATGGCCATCAGCCCAGTCTATATTTTGCACTAAACTGGTACACTTTCTGAGGCAAGCTACAGGAGATGGATGGCTAATCTGGGTAATGGAAATGCCATGCCATGCATATTATTTGGCCCAGCGTTGCTCTCACTCTTCACCGTAACTTCACTGGATGTGCAGCAGAAATCCAAACCATTCTAAGGAAATTCCAGACTAGTGCCTGTTTAATGATGGGGAATGTTAATGTTAACGGTCTGTGTAAGCCACTCGCTATAGTACTCAGGTACTGTACATCAACATCCCATTGATTGTTCATGATCATATTCATAAGACTACACTGTTCTGCTATCTAAACTGCAAAACCACTATGTATATTTTTTAAGTAGTTTGAGAAGAATGTTCCCCAGAATATTAAGTTACCACTAACATTAGTGTAAAATATTTAACCTTCAACTCTTTATTCTCATGCCCAGAATAGGCAAGTCCCATTCATAAATTTAAACATGGACTATCTACAACACAGCATCTTCTGGAAATGAA
Organism: Heterodontus francisci; assembly: GCF_036365525.1. NCBI lineage: Eukaryota > Metazoa > Chordata > Chondrichthyes > Heterodontiformes > Heterodontidae > Heterodontus > Heterodontus francisci. Next base: position 25,417,337 of record NC_090378.1, on the reverse strand, counting down.
TTTTCTTTTTGTTTTCAATGAACCACAATTGACAATAAAAGTGGACATAGGCTGCAAATATGGCTGCCGCAGGTCAGCTGATCTTCGGCCTGTGAATTCAAGAACTGACTCACTGTCTGAGTGGACAGAAGAGTACCTTCCAGACTAAGAGGTGTCATCAATGGACATCCTGAAACCATAGGGAGACATTCCTGAATTGAATGGTTTCCTCCTGAAATAGATTGGTGATTGTCTTAACCCTCCTCAGGATGAATGTCTTAGAACAATAAACAGGATGAGGCTAATCAACCTAGACCCCCACTATATTTGGAAAAGGAACTGTGAGAAGTCACAGGGTGGGCCAGCCATGTTGGGCTCCTTTTAAGAATCTTTTAAAATACAGACTGCAGAAAAAGCGGCAAGCAGACCAGGCAATACCATTGTGCCTTAAAAAAACAGGAGACTGTAACATCTTAAAGTCTCTGAACCTGTTTCTTTTCAAGTCCACCAGTACAGAAAACAAACCTCTTAGTAATGAGACTACAACAACCAACTTCGTGATCTGCTGAAAATCCACCTCTTTGAGACATTCTGGCTATCGAATCCATCTATCTACACTTCCAGAGTGAAAATGCTTTCTTCACTGGGCCCGCAACTCATACCTTTTCCCCAAGATAAGTCAAATCATGTGACTTATGAACTATTCATTTGCTTGTAATTTGTTAAAGTGCACTATCCTTTTTAACGGCTTTCTTTCTCAATGTGAGTGTGCGCTGAGTGATGTAGCATTAAACTTTTGGGTTGAACGTGTGGATAAAAATAAACCTCTTTATCTAAATCCAAAAGCGCGTGCTGCTGGTTATTCAAATTGGCCATATGCTCAGGGGTTAAAAAACACTAATCTTCCTTTTCAAAAACAAACGGGTTACAGACAGAAAAGGGAAAAATGAACTGCGGTTTCAGTTCTCTCTCAGTTCTATCCATAACATTATGTACAAATTGTTTAGGTCAGAGGAGAACCATCTCAATGACTTAGTACTCATGACCCTATTTTGCTTTTGTTTAAATTGCTTTTGCAAGAAGCAATCACATTTCCATACTAGGACATACATGATGCATTATTTTCCTTCTGATAAGCATTAACTCAATGGAAATGTACTAAGTAATTTATTGATGATACATCAGGATGTGTTTCCACAATGATCTGGAATTTCTTGGAACTTTTTGGACAGCTATGATTTACGAGTGGCAATGGACTGATTTTTTTTTCCCAAGAGTATTTACACGTAATTGAATTGCAGCAGTTTAATGTCGAAACATCATTATGCTCTAGTTTCCTAGAGCATTTGACCCTCTTTTGAGATGCATTCGCAGAACCTCCACTGGCAAAAGAGAAGCTCATGCAGTAACAGACTGGCGTGCATTTATGTCCAAACATGAAGGCACAAAAGTTGTCTGTGTGCCTTTAAGACTGAGAAAAAGGATTTCTCTGTGAACAGTGAATGCTGAACTGGGTGGGGCAATTGCAAGGCAATCTGTTTTTCCAAGCCACTCAGCAGAGAGAAATGAAGGTCACATGACCGGCTGTTGGGGAGTTTTAGTTTCTCTTTTGCAAGACCAGACCAGTTTTAGCTGGAACCTGTTGGAGACCAGAGAAAGAGATCTCTCTCTGAAGGAAAGTAAAAGGCCAGTTGCTGCTGGAAACCTGGGGTTTGCAGACCAGAAAAAGAACTCTCCCTCAGTGGAATGTTGGTCTCTTTTGTGTAAAAAAACGAATCTTACATTTAAGGTGTGGTTTTGACCTGCCTGAAGAGAGGGGAGAAGACCCAGAGAAAGCGAATCAGTGCTTTGGAGAAAGGCCCCTTTGCTGATGGGAAGCCTTACATTGTTAAGGGTGGAAATATTCCTGTTGTCTCCAGTCTCTGCAAACTCTTTGCCTGAAAAGTGAGTCCTGTTGCCTTAATTGTGTGTTTGAAAGATCCTGAAACCTCAGGAAAGTTTCTGCTGTTGGACTACTACTTAGAAATCCAAGTAGACCTGTTGCTGCAACCTTTTGCTGGGAGATCTGTGTGATGCCTGCTGCAGACAAATTGCCTTGAATGCCAAACCACCACAGAGTGTTCATTAATTTCACCTGGAAACATTAAGTGACATCTGACTATTCGACTCTGGGACGCCTCACCGAACCAGAAATAATCCACCAGGACTTATAACCCAGTTTTTTTTAAATTATTCCTAAGAAACAACTCTAAGTTAAAACATCATTTTAAAATCTGGTAGCATTGGGTTTTGAATGTATGTGTGTGCATGAGGATTAGGAAGAATAAGAAGTTGTAAAATCTGTTCAGACATATAGATTTATCTAATTTTCATTTAAAATTGGTTTATTTTGATAATTGAGTAATTGCATTACTCCCACCTTAGTCGTAACAAGAAGCTCATGCAGTAACATGCTGGCATGCATTTATGCCCAAACATGTAGGCACAGCTCAGCTCAAAGTCACCAGTTTTTTTTTCTTCTTTCATGGGATGTGGGCATCGCTTGCAAGGCCAGCATTTATTGCCAATCCCAAATCGCCCTAGAAAACTGAATGGCTTGCTAGGCCATTTCAGAGGGCAGTTAAGAGTCAATCTCATTGTTGTGGGTCTGGAGTCACATGTAGGCCAGACCAGGTAAGGACAGCAGATTTCCTTCCCTAAAGGACATTTGTGAACCAGATTGGTTTTTATAACAACCAACCATGGTTACCATTCGATTTATTAATTGAATTTAAATTTCACCATCTGCCATGGTGAGATTCAAACCTATATCCCCAAAGCATTAGCCAAGGACTCTGGATTACTAGTCCAGTGACATTATCACTACGCTACCATATTTCCACCCTTATGTAGTTTGATAGCAATTTTCATTAGAATTAAAAAAAAAAAATTTCTCACTGAGACCTGCACTATGCTTAACCAAAGAGCTGTTAGTCTCACTGCACCCAAAGTTTCTCAGACCCTTGTTTCCACCCTTTTCCTTACCCCAAATGCATTAAAAGGGACAAAGGAGCCTGAATGGCCTTCCCAGTCGTTCAGCATTGTAATGGAAGAGAAGAGAAGGAAAGTCAACAGACTCTGAGGATAAGGCACACGGAAGAAGACAGTAGCCCACTCACTATTACCCTGGTACTATTTGCACCCGTTTTACACTGATCCGTGCATTTCAGTGTAGGCAAATGAGTTCAGCAGGAAATTGTAGTGTAAGTTCCCATCGACAAAACAAACCTAGTGTGAATTTTGACTGAATTTCAATGTGAGTGCAATCCAGGAATTTCTGGGCAACTTGATTTGCAATCTATGTTCTGAAAAGTTAGTATGAACAGAGGTAAATTTAGAGGGAGTAAAATAATACAGGAAATAAAAGATTTGCAGACTGTAGAATTGCAAATTGAGGAGAGCAGGAGGCAGAAGGAAGGAGCAAGTTCTCCCTTTTGCCAATGGTTATGTGTCCAGCTCCAAATCCAAGAAGTTTTTGTGACATCCCTCCCAACTCTTTACACCTGGTTGTACCTCTGACGTGAGAAGAGTGTCCATTGGAATCACACTGAATTGAGATCTTTCAGCTAGCACTCTCTGAGTGAGGCTGAGGAAACAGAAAAACAGAACAAGATGGCTAAGTTCTTCAGGCCATATTAAATCGCTACCATATTCTTGATTTCTTCATTGTGCAAAGATGTATTATATTGGTACAACTGTGTGATTCTTAGTCAATATTCTGCTCTTATTACGAGAGGAATTGAAAATAAAAGTAAGGATGTTATGCTTCAGTTATACAGGGCACTGGTGAGACCACATCTCAAATATTGTGTGTAGTTTTGGTCTCCTTATTTAAGGAAGGATGTAAATGCATTGGAGGTGGTTCAGAGGAGGTTTACTAGATTGATAACTGGAATAAGTGGGTTGTCTCATGAGGAAAGGATGGACAGACTAGGCTTGCTTTCACTGGAGTTTAGAAGAGTCAGGGGAGACTTGATTGAAGTGTATAAGATCCTGAACAGTCTTGACAAGGTGGATGTGGAAAAAATATTTCTTCTTGTGGGTGAACCCAGAACTAGGGGGCACTGTTTTAAAATTAGGGGTTGCCCTTTTAGGACAGAGATAAGGAGAAATTTTTTTCTCTGAGGGTTGTGTGACTTTGGAACTCTCTGCCTCAGAAGGTGGTGGAGGTGGGGTCATTGAATATTTTTAAGGTGGAGGTAGATAGATTTGTGTTAGGCAAGGGAATCAAAGGTTATGGGGGGTAGATAAGAGTGTGGAATTCGAGACACAAACAGATCAGCCATGATCTTATTGAAGGGATATGAGGAGCAGGCAGGAAAGTGGAATTGAAGCCCAAGATCAGCTATGATCGTATTGAATGATGGAGCAGGCTCGAGGGGCCGAATGGCCTACTCTGCTCCTAATTCATATGTCCATATGTTCTTTACATGGTGCTTCCAGAAACTATCTTGCTGTGTTGTACAGAGGATACACATTGCCATCTAGTAGGTCTTGAAGAAACGACCTAACTTTTGCTGCATTCTGAAATCAATTAAAAGTGTTATTAAATGCTTTGTAACGCGTACACATGGGTTTTGGTCTCACATCTGGAGCTCAGGAATCCAGTATGTATGTTTGTTTGATAAATTTTGGTTTAACTATGGAAGACATCTTTTGTTTTCCTATATTACAATTTGCAACTTCAAAAGGAACAAGAGATGTAATACAGGAATTATCCTCACAGTTTTTCCAGGTTTCTGGAGATAAAAACAGAAAATGTTGGAAACACTCACCATCTGTGGCGAAGGAATTAGAGTTAACGGGCAGAATTTTGAATTGTGTAGGAGGCAGGAGGGCCGGAAAATTGGCACTGGAGAGCGACATGCCAGTCTGCCGGCATGTTCATGCCTCTGGCCCATTTTGGTAGAGGCAGGTTTGGGGGGGCGGATTCGGGTGGGGGTGGGTGGTGGTGGGGTGACAGAATTTTTCAGTCAACCAGCGGGTGCCCTGTGGTGTCCGACCGGCTGATGCATGGAGGCAGCCTCCCTATGGCAGACATGGAGGTGCGGGGTGTGCGGGGGGGGGGGGGGGTACGGTGGGGTCAGCTCTGCAGCATCATTGTAAATGCCCCCCTGCTGCAGGCGACATCCCGAGACGGCCACATCTGTGGCCAAAGGCCACCCTCCACAATAGTGGTCTCGCAGTGTGGCCACGTTTTGGGCTGCATTTTACATCGGGGCGGTTGGCAGCTGGCCACCAACATAAAAGTCGGTGGCGAACCCGCTTCCAGCTGGCTCAGGGATCCGACCCGCATTGTATAGGTCCCCAGGCTTTAATTGTTCCGAGGCGGGACTTCCACCCGCTTGAGGGAGAAAGTCCCACCTCATTGAGCTGCCGGCCAATCATCAGGAAGGTAGCTCTTAGTCCCAGCAGTGCCACCGGGAGCGGTGGCCACTGATGGGACTGCAGCCTGGTCAAGGACATGGAGCCAGGAGTCCAGGTAAGTTAGTGTTCCCTCGCCGGGCTAATCGGTCACAGCCCAGTGAGGCAAGGGTGGTCGTTTGGCGGGAAGGGGGCATCTCAGCTCCTGGGGGTGGTTGAGGAAGCTGGGGTGGCCCTCAATTGGGCACCCTGTGCCTGTTTGTCCAGGCCCCCCACTCCAGTGCACTGAGAAGCTGCCAGATGTTACTGGGCGGCTTTTCACGTCTCCCGGATGCCCGCTTGCCACGGGTAAAACCCCCGTGGAAGCATGCGAAGGCACTTAAGTGGCCACTTAAGGACTTAAGGGCCTTGATTGGCCTGGGGTGGGTTGCTGTGGTGGTGTAAAATTTTTCTTTGCTTTGAAAAATCACCAAGTGTGGTCTGAGGGCACCTCCATCACTCCTAGTTACATTGGCAGTGCCCACAGTGGGGCTGCCACTCTCTCAGTGCTGGAGGGCCTCCTACTGGCCCTCCAGTGTCAGCAGCCCACCCACCATCCTTAATTAGATGGTGAGCTCACCCTCCGGCCACTGGTCATCTCCTTCAAAATTGCGTCGCATGTCAGACGCTGACGCGGTGCAGGATTGGGACCTGGAAATGCTCCAAACGTTGGGTTTCCAACCCCGATTCAAAAATGCGGCCATACATTTCATCTCAGTGACCTTTCATCAGAATATAAAAATTCTCTGTTTGTTCAGCACAACCTCACATATCCTTTATATCCTTTCCATCACAGGTGCTGGTTGAGGTTTAGTTGAGAATTAGCAAAGTGGTGTGTCTTGTTACTTTTGTATATTTACAGAGGGGGGAGGCAGTGGCGTACTGGTATTTGTCACTGGACTAGTAACCCAGAGACCCAGGTATTGCTCTGGGGACATGGGTTCGAAGCCCACCACAGCAGAAGGTGGAATTTGAATTCAATTAATAAATCGGGAATTTAAAGCTAGTCTAATGATTGCCATGAAACGATTGTTGTAAAAACCCATCGAGTTCACTAATGTCCTTTAGGGAAGGAAATCTGCTGTCCTTACCTGGTCTGGCCTACATGTGACTCCAGATCCACAGCAATGTGGTTAACTCTTACATGCCCTCTGAAATGGCCTGGCAAGCCACTCAGTTCAAGGGCAATTAGGGATGGACAATAAATGCTGGCCTGGCCTGCGATGCCCACATCCCATGAATGAATAAAAAAAAGAGGTTAGAGATTTCTGTAGCCAGTGAATCTGTGAAGTGAATTCTAGGTTTTTTGGAATTTATGCTGTTGTTTAAACTTTACCTGTAGTAAACTTGATTCATAGTTTACAATTTAATTCTCACAGGCTATTAGAGAATTTATTCTTTGCTCCATGAAGATTAGGAGAACATTAAGTAGTTCATGGCAATTCAGTCACCTAATTACACCAGGCAACACTGCCTAGCCATATATTATGTATATGAAATCACAATCCAAAACTGTAGTCTCTGGTGCTGTGCATGAGAGAAATATCTGAGTAAAATTTAAAACCACAACACCAGGATAATCTGAGATCATGGATCTTAAGGATTTATGTACAGGTAGCCTATATTTCTCTTGTAGATGTATGATAGAAGAGAGTTTTGTGTCTGAAATTGCATCATAATTTTAAATGGCACTCAACTTGCTAAAAATAATGAAAATTCAGTTACGCCTTGGGATTAATACTTAGAAAACATAAGCTATGAAGTAATGTTAATTAAATAATGTACATTGAAGTTATTTGCTGTATAATTTAAGGTAGAGGGTGCAATCGGCAATCCAGACATAAATTACATTAGTTTTCCGAAGTGAAGTTATGGTTCAATTTCGGCTCAAACTCATCTGCATAATCACAAACATAAACCGTTCCATGAACCAACATGATTGGAGAGCATTTTAAAACATCATTTTTCCCCCTGTATTAAAATATATTCCTTAATATACATGTGGTAACCTGGTGGAGAAATGGATGGACTGGACTGCAGCAGTCTGTCGACCCAGCTGGTGATGGAGGCTGGAGAATAAGTGAAGTGGGGTCGGGGCTCACCAGGGCCAATCTGCCAGGCCCAGCAAGCGGAAGATTTGGTCAACCATGAGGGCATGGGGGCGTTGTTCTAGCAGGTGCAGACTGTGCCGCCAGGGGGACCCTTCATAGGGTACAGGGTGCCTGATCAGGAAAGACCCCTCCTCACAGCCCGCAAGGAGGCCGCCAGGTTTAAAAAGCCTTAAAAAGGTTTAAAAGGCTATTAGAGTCCTAATAGAAAAGCTTAATTTTAAGCGCCTTTTCAAAGGGTTGTAAATCAGTGAAATTAATGGAAACTCAGAATGGTAAGGGGAATCAGTGGTGTAATGGTAATGTTACTGGACTAGTAATCCAAAGGCCCAGACTACTGTCATGGAGAGACAGGTTTAAATCTCACCACGGCAGCTGGTGGAATTAAAAATTAATCAAAACGTGGAATTGAAAGTTAATTAAAGTAATGGTGCCATGCAGATATCACCGATTGTCATAAAAACCCATTTGCTTCACAAATTACCTTTAAGGAAGGAAGTCTGTTATCCTTACCTGGTCTGGCCTACATGTGACTCCAGACCCACAGCCATGTGGTTGATTTTTAACTGCCCTCTGAAATGGCCCAGCAAACTATTTAGTTGTCAAGGGCAATTAGGGATGGGCAACAAATGCTCGCCTTGCCAGTGATGCCCACATCCCACAAAAGAATAAAAAAAACTCTTGGGGCATGGCCAGTTTTGGGAACAGGCTCAAGGGGCTAAATGGCCTACTCCTGTTCCTATGCTACTTTTTCATGATCCGCAAGCCCCAAAATTGAGAAGTCTTTTCTTTCTTTTGGGCCTCCTTATCTCGAGAGACAATGGATACGCGCCTGGAGGTGGTCAGTGGTTTGTGAAGCAGCGCCTGGAGTGGCTATAAAGGCCAATTCTAGAGTGACAGGCTTTTCCACAGGTGCTGCAGAGAAATTTGTTTGTCGGGGCTGTTGCACAGTTGGCTCTCCCCTTGCGCCTCTGTCTTTTTTCCTGCCAACTACTAAGTCTCTTCGACTCGCCACATTTTAGCCCCGTCTTTATGGCTGCCCGCCAGCTCTGGCGAACGCTGGCAACTGACTCCCACGACTTGTGATCAATGTCACAGGATTTCATGTCGCGTTTGCAGACGTCTTTATAGCGGAGACATGGACGGCCGGTGGGTCTGATACCAGTGGCGAGCTCGCTGTACAATGTGTCTTTGGGGATCCTGCCATCTTCCATGCGGCTCACATGGCCAAGCCATCTCTAGCGCCGCTGACTCAGTAGTGTGTACAAGCTGGGGATGTTGGCCACCTCGAGGACTTCTGTGTTGGAGATACGGTCCTGCCACCTGATGCCAAGTATTCTCCGGAGGCAGCGAAGATGGAATGAATTGAGACGTCGCTCTTGGCTGACATACGTTGTCCAGGCCTCGCTGCCATAGAGCAAGGTACTGAGGACACAGGCCTGATACACTTGGACATTTGTGTTCCGTGTCAGTGCGCCATTTTCACACACTCTCTTGGCCAGTCTGGACATAGCAGTGGAAGCCTTTCCCATGCGCTTGTTGATTTCTGCATCTAGAGACAGGTTAATGGTGATAGTTGAGCCTAGGTAGGTGAACTCTTGAACCACTTCCAGAGCGTGGTCACCAATATTGATGGATGGAGCATTTCTGACGTCCTGCCCCATGATGTTTGTTTTCTTGAGGCTGATGGTTAGGCCAAATTCATTGCAGGCAGCCGCAAACCTGTCGATGAGACCCTGCAGGCACTCTTCAGTGTGAGATGTTAAAGCAGCATCGTAAGCAAAGAGGAGTTCCCTGATGAGGACTTTCCGTACTTTGGACTTCGCTCTTAGACGGGCAAGGTTGAACAACCTGCCCCCTGATTCTGTGTGGAGGAAAATTCCTTCTTCAGAGGACTTGAACGCATGTGAAAGCAGCAGGGAGAAGAAAATCCCAAAGAGTGTGGGTGCGAGAACACAGCCCTGTTTCACGCCACTCAGGATAGGAAAGGGCTCTGAGGAGGAGCCACCATGTTGAATTGTGCCTTTCATATTGTCATGGAATGAGGTGATGATACTTAGTAGCTTTGGTGGACATCCAATCTTTTCTAGTAGTCTGAAGAGACCACGTCTACTGACGAGGTCAAAGGCTTTGGTGAGATCAATGAAAGCAATGTAGAGGGGCATCTGTTGTTCACGGCATTTCTCCTGTATCTGACGAAAGGAGAACAGCATGTCAACGGTCGATCTCTCTGCACGAAAGCCACACTGTGCCTCAGGGTAGACGTGCTCGGCCAGCTTCTGGAGCCTGTTCAGAGCGACTCGAGCAAAGACTTTCCCCACTATGCTGAGCAGGGAGATTCCACGGTAGTTGTTGCAGTCACTGCGGTCACCTTTGTTTTTATAGAGGGTGATGATATTGGCATCGCGCATGTCCTGGGGTATTGCTCCCTCATCCCAGCACAGGCATAGCAGTTCATGTAGTGCTGAGAGTATAGCAGCAGAGTATAGAGAGTATAGAGTGATGTGCCCAAAAAACAGGTGAAATGCGTAACAATTTCTACCTATGTTGCAAAATGAGTTGGGAATCCAGCAATGGCAGAATAAAAATCAACTAGGGATTAGGCTATTTTAGTTTTAGAATTATGTAATGAGAAAGGGCTAATTAATAACCTTGCTGTAAAGGAGCATTTGGGAAATAGTGACCATAATATGATAGAATTTTACATTAAGTTTGCAAGTGATGTAGTTCATTCTGAAACTAGGGTCTTAAATCTGAAGAAAGGAAATTATGAATCTATGGGGGCAAGTTGGCTATGGTGGATTTGGAAAATACACTGAAAGATTTGACAGTAGACAGGCAATGGCTAGTCTTTAAAGAAGTACTACATGGTCTACAACAAATGTGTATTCCTCTAAGGCACAAAAACCCAACAGGAAAGATGAATCAACTGTTGCTAACAAAAGAAGTTAAAGATTGCATTAGATCAAAGGAAGTGGCTGATAAGGTTGCCAGAAAAAGTGATAAGCCCAAGGATTGGGAGCAATTTAGAATCCAGCAAAGGATGACCAAGAAACTGATGAAGGGCAAAGACAATATGAATGCAAGCAAGCAAAAAACATAAAGGTGGACCGTAAAATCTTCTTTAGTTATGTGAAAAGGAAAAAATTAGCAAGGACAAATGTGGCTCCATTACAGGTGGAGACAAGAGAATTTATAATGGGAAATGGCAGAGAAACTAAACAATTACTTTGTGTCTGTCTTCACGGATGAAGATACAGAAAATCTCCCGGAAATACTAGGGAACCTAGCGACTTGTAAAAATGAGGAACTGAAAGAAATTAGTATTAATGAAGAGGTAGTACTTGAAAAATTAATTGGATTGAAGGTTGATAAATACCATGGACTAGATAAGCTACATCCCAGAGTGTTGAAGGAGTTGGCTATAGAGATAGTGGATGCATTGGTGGTTATCTTTCAAAATTCTAGAGATTCTGGAAAGGTTCCTGCAGTCTAGAAATTAGCAAATGCAACCCCACTATTTAAGAAAGGAGGGAGAGAGAAAATGGGGTACTACAGACTTGTTAGTTTGACATCAATAGTTGGGAAAATGTTAGAATCTATTATAAAGGATGTGATAACAAGACACTTAGAAAATAATGATATAGTTGGCAGAATCAGTATGGATTTATGAAAGGGAAATCATGTATGACAAATCTGTTGGAGTTTTTTGAGAATATTACTTGCAGCATAGATGAAGGTGAACCAGTGGATATAGTGTACTTGGATTCTCTGAAGGCTTTTGATAAGAACACAAGATCACAAGAAATAGGAGCAGGAGTACAGCATATGGCCCATCGAGCCTGCTCCACCAATCAATACAACCGTGGCTGATCTTAGGATTCAACTCCACTTTCATGCCCGCTCGCCATATCCCTTGATTCCCTGAGAGACCAAACTCTGTCTATCCCAGCTTAAAATGTATTCAACGATAAAGCATCCACAATCCGCTGGGGTTGAGAATTCCAAAGATTCATAACACTTTGAGTGAAGTAATTTCTTCTAATTTCAGTCCTAAATAATCGGTCCCTAATCCTGAGACTGTGCCCGACATGTTTAAATTCCTCGACCAGCACAGTAATCTCTCAGTGTCTACCCTATCCAGCCCCTTTAGAATCGTATATGTTTCGATGAGATCACCTCTCGTTCCTCTCAGGTCCAGAGAATACAGGCCCAATTTACTTAGTCTCTCATCAGAGGACAACCCCCTCATCCCAGGGACCAATCTAGTGAAACTTCACTGCACTGCCTCCAACGTAAGTATATCATTTCTTAATTATAGAGACCAAACTGCACACAGTATTCCAGATGTGGGCCTGAATTTTACACCACCCCAGCAAGCCGGATGGTGGCGTGGGGGTGGTGTAAAATTGAGTGGGAGGCTCCGGGAGGCCTTCCCGGCCCACTCCCACCTCTGCCCCACTTTACGTGGGCTGTAGGGTGGGGGTGGGAAATGGGCCGCTGGCCCCAGGCCAATCAAGGCCCTTAAGTGGCCAAAATGCCACTTAAGGTCCTTCGCCCGCCTCCACGTGTATTCTGCTACCTGGAGTACACTCAGCATACTGTGGGGGGGGGGGTTTCCTGACAATCAGGCACAGGTTGCCCGCTTGAGGGCCGCCCCTGCTTCCTCAACCACCCCCAGGGCCCGAAACCCCCCCCCCCCGCCACTTCCCCCACAATGACCACCTTGCCGGCACATGACCGATCTGCTCGCGAGGCAATCCTAACTTACCATCGGTCCTGGCTCCGTGTCCTCGGCAGGGATGCAGTCCCAGCAGTGGCACCACTCCCGGTGGTGCTGCTGGAACTGAGAGTTGCTGGCCTGATGACTGGCCAGCAGTTCAATGAGGCGGGACGTCCTCCCTCAAGCGGGTGGAAATCTTGCCTCTGAACTATTAAAGCCCGAGGACCCGTAAAATGTGGGTAGGATCCCCGGGTTGAGCGGATGCGGGTTCACCACTGACTTTTATGTCGGTGCCCAGCTCCAGTCCGCCCGGCGTAAAATCCAGCCCGTGGTCTCACCAAAACCCTGTATAATTGTAGCAAGACTTCCTTATTCCTGTACTCCAATCCCCTATCAATAAAGGCCAAATGCCATTTGCCTTCCTAATTGCTTGCTGTACCTGCATGTTAACCTTCTGCGTTCCTTGTACAAGCACACCCAAATCTCTCTGAACATCGACATAAATTGCACACCTTTTAAAAAATATTCTGCTTTTCTATTCTTCCAACCAAAGTGTATAATTTTACACTTTCTTACATTATACTACATCTGCCATCTTGTTGCCCACTCACTTAACCTGTCTATATCTCTTTGCAGCCTCTCTGTGTCCTCCCCACAGCTTACCTTTCCACCTACCTTTGTATCATCAGCAAACTTAGATACATTACTCTCTGTCTCTTCATCTAAGTCATTGATATAGTTTCTGAATAGCTGAGGCCCCAGCACTGATCCTTGCAGCACTCCACAACCTACTGCCTGCCAACTTGAAAATGCCCATTTATGCCCACTCATTGCTGCCTGTCTGTTAACCAATCATCTATCCATGTTAATATATTACCCCCAACTCCATGAGCCCTTATCTTGCCAATTAACCTTTTCTGTGGCACCTTATTGAATGCCTTTTGGAAATCCAGGTATACTACATCTACTGGTTCCCCTTTATCTACCCTACTAGTTACATCCTCAAAAAACTCTAATAAACTTGTCAAACAGGATTTCCCTTTAGTAATGTTGACTTGTTTTAATAATACTGCGCTTTTCTAAGTGCCTTGTTAAGACTTCCTTAATAATAGATTCCAGCATTTTCCCAATGACTAATGCAAGGCGAACTGGCCTGTAGTTCCCTGTTTTCTCTCTTCCTCCTTTCTTCAAAAGTGGTGTAACATTTGCCAACTTCCAATCTGATGGGACTGTTCCCAAATCTAAGAAATTTTGGAAAATAAGGTCCCATGCAGGAGGTTAGTAAACAAAATTAGCACACATGGGATTGGGGTTAATATACTGATATGGATTGAGAATTGGTTAACACAGAAAGCAGAGAGTAGGCATAAATGGGTCATTTATGTAGATTTATGTCTACATAGATGGCAGGCTGTTACTAGTGGGGTACCACAAGGATCAGTGCTGGGGCCACAGCTGTTCACAATCTATATCAATGATTTGGATGTGGGGAAGAAATGTAATATTCCCAATTTGCTGATGACACAAAACTAGGTAAGAATTAAAGTTGTGAAGAGGATGCAAGGAGGCTTCAAGGGAACTTGGACAGGCTAAGTGAATGGGCAAGAACATGGCAGAAGGAATATAACGTTGTCATGCAGGCCCCCACCTGCCAAGAATGGGGCATATTAATTTCACCACATGGACATTAAATTTCAAATTGTTGCTGGGAAGGAGAGAAGGCCTGATATAAGGCGTTGCCAGGCCCCCCGGCTGGAAAGACATTTTTGCATATTAACAGACAGTATTTGTAGACAAAGGACCATTCCCTGACCCAACCAATAGACAAAGCCAGAAGTGGTTATACCAGTCACGTGACTACCCTGCTGGCCAATTTGGGGAGTTTTAAATTGTAGAGAAAGGGTTTGAACTGGCAGAAAGCTCTGGGCTCCTCGATTGAAAGACCTCCTCTCCTCCTGTCTGCTCCCATCTCTTTCTCACGGAACTGAAACCCACTGAAGACACATGAACCCCAAGAGAGAAAAGGCTCCTACAGTGTACAGGGTTTGAGAAGAATACTGGGCCCCAACGAAAAGCAAGATCAACCTACAAAAGGACTCTACTGTGAGCTCGAAGAACTGTAACAAGCTCTTCAGATATTGCCTCAAACTTTATTTTTTTTCTGCTGCTCTTTCCTGTCCTTATCTCCATGTGTATATCGTGTATGCATGCTAGTGTGGACACGTCGTGTATCCTTAGGCGTTAACCGAATTAGAGTTCAAATTTAAGTTGAATAAATTTCAATTTTCTTCTTTAAACCTAAGAAAAAAGCCTGTTTGTGCTAATTTCTTCACCTTATAATTGGAAAGCGGTAAACAAGGATTCACAAAGTGGGAGCTCAAAACACGGTGTGTTTAAAATTAAATCCTGTTACAGTAAGAACTGATGAAGGCTGAGAGGGAACCCTAGACACCTTTCTCACCTGGTCATAACAATATGAATAAGTGTGAAGTTATCCATTTTGCTGGAAAAAAACAGAAAGACATAGTATTTCGTAAATGTTGAGAGGTTGGGAAGTGCTGAAGTCCAAAGGGACCTGGGTGTCCTTGTTCATGAGGCACTTAAAGTTAGTATCCAGGTACAGCAAGCAATTAGGAAGACAAATGGTATGTTGGCCTTCATTGCAATGGCCTTTGAGTACAGGAATAAAGGCTTGCTGCAATTGTATACAACCTTGGTGAGACTGAGTGTTGTGTACAGTTTTGGTCTCCTTATCTAAGGAAGGATATACTTGCCATAGAAGGAGTGTAACGGAGGTTCACCAGACCACCCTGGGATGGCGGGATTGTCTTATGAGGAGCGATTGAGGAAACTGGGCCCATATTCTCTAGAGTTTCAAAGAATGAGAGGTGATCTGATTGAAACTTACAAAATCCTTACAGGATGTGACAGGGTGGATGTAGACAGGATGTTTCCCATGGCTGGTGAGTCTAGAATGAGGGGCAAAAACAAGAAATGCTGGATTCACTCAGCAGGTCTGGCAGCATCTGTGGAAAGAGAAGCAGAGTTAACGTTTCGGGACAGTAACCCTTCTTCGGAACTGACAAATATTAGAAAAGTCACAGATTATAAACAAGTGAGGTGGGGGTTGGGCAAGAGATAACAAAGGAGAAGGTGCAGATTGGACCAGGCCACATAGCTGACCAAAAGGTCACGGAGCAAAGGCAAACAATATGTTAATGGTGTGTTGAAAGACAAAGCATTAGTACAGATTAGGTGTGAATATACTGAATATTGAACAGCAGCAAGTGCAAACCTGAAGAAAAACAACCTGAAAAAAACAGTGGGTAAGCAAACTGAACAAACTAAGATGAAATGAAATAAATGCAAAAAAATATTCTCTTCCTAGAACGAGGGGCCTTTGTCTCAGAATAAGGGATAGACCATTTAAGACTGAGATTAGGAAGAATTGCTTCACTCAGAGGGTGATGAATTTTTGGAGTTCTCTACCCCGAGGGCTGTGAAAGCTCAATCATTGAGTATGTTCAAGACAAAAATCGAAAGATATCTGGATACTAATGACATCAAGGGATATGGGGATAGCACAGGAAAGCGACATTGAGGTAGATGATCAGCCATTATCTAATTGAATGGCAGAACAGACTCGATGGGCTGAATGGCCTACTCCTGCTCCTATGTTGCTATGTTTCATAGTGCTTTTCATACTGTTGAAACTTCTCAACAGACATACTTTTTGGGATATAGTGGATACTATTGAGTAGGTCCCAAAGCACTGTGGCACTCAAACAATAAGGTGTGGAGTACTTTCCTCAATAAATGGAATAGATCGATTTGCATTTGCTTTTGAGAGAGCTCAGGAAGCATTGCATCACATCTTTCCACTGAAAAAGCCGCAAGCTAAAAGACAAACCAGCCATTCTAAAAGGAGAACTTCTGGCAACTATGGCCCTTTCTGCGAATTTTGCATTAATTTGCATTCTTTGCATGCTTCAACTTTTCGTGCAAGTCTACATGTCTGCAACACTTCCTTAGAAACAAGATTGCTGTTACAGTGCAAGAAAAAAACTTCTTATGCCTCGCACTCTGCCAAGTCAGTGGATATTGCAGCAACAACAACAACCATTTTTACAGCACCTTTAAAGTCATAAAACGTCCTAAGGCGCTTTTCAGGGAGCTTTATGGAATAAGATTTGATATCAAGCCACATTAGGAGATCTTAGGCCAGATGACCAAAATCTTGGTTAAAAAGGTAGATTTTAAGGAACGACTTAAAGGAGGAACGAGAAGATAGGTGGAGAGGTGTAGGGAGGGAATTCCAGAGCTTTTGGCCTAAACAGCTGATGCAGGTGTGATCAAAACTGGGAATAGTCAAGAGGCCAGAACTGGCAGAGCACAGGGAGCTAGGGAGTGTTGTAGGACTGAAGAGTACAGAGATTTGATTCATAGCTGAGTCCATCTACCACAAAAAATTGAGAACTATGCCCTATGTCATTAAGTTGTTTGATGAGACATTTGCGCTGAATTTCTGAAGGATCTTCCCAATCTCTCTTTGTAACTTTGGTGGTAACCATGGAGAAGAATTATGAACATCCATTTTAGGTCGCTATCACCCGTTTCTTCAGGGTTTGCACCCATCTCCCGCCAGAGAACGCTGGCTGAAATTCCAGGTAATTATGGTCACAGAGCTAAGCTTTCAAAGCAGCTCCATGACAATTTTGTTTTAATATAGCTGTGCTTCCTCCCAACTTATGGGCGGCACAGTGGCGCAGTGGTTAGCACCGCAGCCTCACAACTCCAGCGACCCGGGTTCAATTCTGGGTACTGCCTGTGTGGAGTTTGCAAATTCTCCCTGTGTCTGTGTGGGTTTTCTCCGGGTTCTCCGGTTTCCTCCCACATGCCAAAGACTTGCAGGTTGATAAGTAAATTGGCCATTAGCAATTGTCCCTAGTATAGGTAGGTGGTAGGGAAATATAGGGACAGGTGGAGATGTGGTAGGAATATGGAATTAGTGTAGGATTAGTATAAATGGGTGGTTGATGGTCGGCACAGACTCGGTGGGCCAAAGGGCCTGTTTCAGTGCTGTATCTCTAAACTAAACTAAACTTTTGACTTCAATCCCCATTTCAGTGGATTTTTCAAGTTCCCACAGAGAGTTGAGGAGCAGCTCCCAGAGGTTAATGCACTGACCTCATAATTACAATTAAATTGATTATCGGGTTAAGTAAATTCACACAAAATGGCGAGGGGGTGACATCGGACAGCATGCCTGATGTTGTCCTGACCCCCTGCCATTTTGTTCAGGATGAGGTAGGCAGAGGTTGGCCTTCACCCCCACCCCCACCCCATCTCCCAAGCTATTTGAGGCCCTTAAGTGGCCTGACGCCAGCAGATGAGACCTGGTGGCCACCTGGTGTTCTTGGGGGTGGGCGGGGATTCCTCCTCTGGGGCAATCAATGGTTCCCAGAGGGCCCACCAGTGGCGATGGCCATCTCCACAGCAAGACCTCTCTACCATTGTCACCAACAACCAACACCCCCCCCAACCCCCACCCTATCGCTGGGGCCTGCCTGACTGGCCCCAGCAACCTCGAATCCACTTACCTGCTGGGGTCTCCGACATCTTCGGTACTGCAGGGTCTCCAGCAATTCTGGCAGTGACTATTGCTCCCAGTGACACTGCAGCTCTGGAGGCAGGAGCACATCCCTTAAAGGGCAGTTAATTGGCTGCCTTCTCTGAAATTGCTCCAGGGCTCCAATGGAGGACCAAGGCAGGGTTCCCCCCCAGCCTTCCAGCCTGCCACCAGGACCCCTGTCACCGGTATAAAATCCCAACCTCTGTAACAATGTTGAAATAGACGAGTAATTATTCAAAGCATAAGGGAAAATGATGCAACCTCCCAATACCACAGATTCTGTTCTAATTTATCATACTGACATGAGTGTAGCCAATACAAATATAAAGATGGTGCAATTACAAAAACATTGCCTTAGTAATTGGAAAAGACCCATTATGTTATTTATTCATAAATTCTTGAGACATCAAATATTAATAAGGAATTTTATAACTAATTGCTGGTGATTTGTTTATTTTTGGTGATTTGATTTTAACCTGATAACTAACAGCCTGCATTACACAAAAAGATCTGTTCGGTCATTTTTTTTTGTGAACTCTTGTGTTAATTGGTTGAGGGATTTCACTGCTGGTGAATTAAATACCTGCGATCATTATACTCAGTGTTGACATCCAACATATTCTACCCCAACATGTGCTGATGCACTTGTGACGTTTTTCATGTCCCACATCAGCCGCATTATAAATGAGACTGCTAGTTTCGTGCCAATTCTTACCAAATTATTGACAGTTTAGTGATGTGCCCTTAAAATCTGTATGAACTACTTGAAACACCGCATACTCATTTCATATAGGATCATTATAACGCTCAGGGAATAAAGATATTTACTCATCTAGAT
This sequence comes from Heterodontus francisci, assembly GCF_036365525.1. Taxonomy (NCBI): domain Eukaryota; kingdom Metazoa; phylum Chordata; class Chondrichthyes; order Heterodontiformes; family Heterodontidae; genus Heterodontus; species Heterodontus francisci. The sequence goes on along the minus strand of NC_090378.1, from coordinate 25,398,615 downwards.
AAGAGAGTGAAGGGTCAAACCTATTAAACCAACAGGTCCAGTGTGAAAGGTCAAACCTGTAGTATAAGGGCCTGAAAGGGTTAATGTTTGAGACAGTGAGAGTAAGCCCTCCCACTGTAGTGATGATGATGTAATAGTCGCATGACCTGGAAGAAGCTAGAAGCATCATGAGAGGTGTTAGCTGGACAGGCTTAATGCAAGTGTAAATAGTTATGTATATAAAATAAAATAGTTACTATTTAGCCATACAAAGACTCTGAGACATCTGAAACCAACACTTGAACTAGACTAACAACAATATACAAATGGTGGCAACGGTGAACACACCCAAAAATTATTGAAAGATCTCAGCTCGTACAGTAGCGCCAAGAAGACAGTAGATCTCGAAGGGAGACTGCAAAGAGCTCCAGAGCTGTCTGTAGCTGAAGGAAGACACAGACAGTCGGGAAGTCAGCCATGCAGGCATTCAGGCTGCACCACAGAAGTGTGGTGGTTTGCGAGCAGAAGCCAGGTCCAGCGGTCAGGCTGTGAGTCACAGTACCAAGCAATGGTCAGGGATCAGATGAGAAACACTTTGGAAAGGGTGCATTTATTGTTTAATGGCACACTGGCTAGCCGAGAAGGGGAGAAAAGTCGATCCCTTGCAAGGGCGAATCCGGTGTTGGCGGCCATTACTCGAGCAGACCATGGAGGAAAAGTGGGAGCACGCGAAAAGAGCTGGAAACCTCCAAAAAGAGCAGGAACACCTCCATTAAAGCAACAAAAAATTTCTTAAAAGAAAGAGAAATCCTAAAGAGTTAGGAAAAAATGGATTCAAAATACCTGAAAGCTTCCAGAATTTGGAAGGACCCAATCCGATAAAGAATTGGTCTATGTGGAGAAAAAGATTTCTAAGATTTAGAATAGCTTCTCAGCTACACACCAAATCTGAAGTGGAGCAAGTAAATACTGTACTATATTCCATGGGTGCAATTGCTGATGATGTGATCGTAAGACAAGGCATCAATGATGTTTCAGACGAGTTTGATGATGTTTTATAAGCCTTTGATGATTACTTTAAGAAGCAATAAGATCCTGGAAAGAGCAAAGTGGAATAAAGGCATCCAGAAGCCGGGCGAATCAATAGATGCCTTCATTAACGATTTGTACAGAGTGGCTGGATGGAGAACTGAAGTCTGAGTTGATCAGGGACTGAATAGTAGTGGAACAGCTGATGAGTCTTTATCAGATCTCTTACAGTGAAAAGATGATCTCACTCTTGAGAAAGCGATTCAAATAGTGCAATATGCTGAGGTCAGAAGACAAAATAGAACCATCCTGTGGGCTGAAGAGAAGTCTCGGATCGGAAGGAATCTGGGAATGGTACAGTTTGAGAAGCCCAGGATGGAAAAGCACTCTACAGATAATAAGTCACACTCGGGGGGAAGGTTCAAGACACTGTAAAACCCTGCCAGCACTATGGAGCCAGAAAGACCCACAGACATGAACAGTGTCCTGCTAATAAAGCTGAATGCTTTAATTGCAATAAGACAGGCCATTTCTGAAAGATGTGCCAGAGCAAGACCTATTCTCACAAAAAATGCCAAGGAAAAAGGCTTCACACACAGAGCTGTAAATGAAATGGAACAAATTCCACTGGAAGATATGCCAGGAAACTTCCTAGATGAAATGAATGACCCCAATCAGGCATTCTGGACGGCAGACATTAATGGCAATGGGCATATTACTAATTTCAAATTGGACACAGGTGCAAGTGTCACAGTTCTGTCAGATCAAGAGCCATGATTGTCGACTCAACCTGCAGACACTCAGTTACATGGTCCAGGAGAGATTGAACTGAAGGTTCAAAGGAAAGCTACAAGCAACACTCCGATACAGAGGAAAGTGGATAATGGAAACCCTGTATGTTCTGAAAAACTAAGAATTCCCTCTATTGAGCAGGAAAGCGTCCATAGACCTACACCTAATTTTAAAAAAGTGGATGAAATCCAACAGTCAGAGACCATAGTCGCTTTCAAGCAGACTTTCCAAAACTATTGCATGTCTAGGAAGACTGAAGACTGGGTATAGCATAACATTAACAGAAAATGTCAGATCGGCATGTGTCTTTATGCCAAGAAAGATACCACACCCATTGATGAACAAAGATCAACATCAGCTGGAAGAGATGACCAGGATGAGTGTCATTTCTCCAGTCAGGAAGCCGACATAATGGTGTTCAACTATGGTTCCAGTTCCAAAACCAAATAGTACTCTTCATATCTGTGTCAACTTAACGCAGCTTCACAAAGCCATGGCGAGGGAAATCCACCCGATGTCTTCAGTGGACGAAAGCCTGGCAAAGCTATCGAAAAGCATAATGTTCACTAAACTCAATGCATATAGTGGCTTTTGGCAGGTTCCGTTAGGCGAGAAGTCAAGATTACTCACAACAGGATTTGGAAGATTTGCTTCAATTGTTTACCATTCGGTATTGCATCTGCACCTGAAACCTTCCAAAGAACCATGTCTAACATTCTACAAGGCCTCAAAGGGGTGATTAATCACCATGATGACATTCAGGTCCAACAGGAATCCGTTGAAGAACACGACCAGAGATTAAAAGTGGTTTTAAGTCGTCATCAGGAAGCAGAGCTGACACTTAATGATAAGTGTGAATTCTCAAAAACGTCTGTTTCATTGGACATATTGTGAGCAGCAAGGGCTTCATGGCAGACCCGCAAAAGAAGAGAGCCATTATTGAATTCCCAATCCCAACTTCAGTCCAACATCTCCAAAGATTCCTTGGAATGGTGAATCAGTTGGCAAAATTTTTACCCAATTTGGTGCAAGTAACAACCATTAAGACAACTCTTGAAAAAAGATCAAGTGTGCTGTTGGAACACACGTCAAGATTGGCATTTCACAGAATTAAGGAGATGCTAGTCTCACCAGAGATATTAGCGGATTACAATTTTTTATTACCAACTATAATTGCAGCTGACGCCTCATCTACAGGGTTAGGGGCAGTCCTTTTTCAAGAACAACCAAATGGATATCGAAGATCAATCTATTATGCATCCAGAGCTTTGTCTGAGACAGAGACAAGGTACACTATCGTTGGAAAAGAAGCACTTGCAGTCACTTGGGCTTGTGAGAAGTTTTCTGATTACATTATTGGATTGGCTTGAAAGTGGTTATTGAGACAGACCCTTACCTAGCTAAGAAGGAAATTGCAAGAATGCCTCCAAAAATTCAGAGATTCTGATTGAGTTTGATGAGATATACATATCACATGGTTTATGTTCAGGGAAAGATGCAAACTTCCACTGATGCATTATCAAGAGCAACTGTTGATCAGCTTACATCACAGAACACTGTGTCGCAATGGACAACAAGTACACAGAAACTTCAAGAAATTTGTCACGTTCAAAAGTGGATGAGGAATGCATTCAGATAGCCAGTATTGTACACAAGGTTGGCCACTGGAACATTCTAGTGGGAAGGTAATGAAAATTTTTCAAATTCAGGAGACACTTCACAATCGTAAACGATTTGCTGACGTATAACAACAGACTGGTCATTCTGATTTTTCTTCAATCTGATATCTTGGCAAGAATCCAGGGTCAAAATCCTGGAACTCCCTTCCTAACAGCACTGTGGGTGTATCTACCCCACATGAACTGCAGCGGTTCAAGAAGGCAGCTCACCACCACCTTCTCAAGGGCAATTAGGGATGGGCAATAAATGCTGGCCGAGCCAGCGATGCCCACATCCTATGAATGAATAAATTTTTTTAAAATCCATCAAAGCCACATCGGAATCATAAAATGCAAAGCATGAGCTCAATCATCTGTTTGGTGGCCAGGAATATCCAAAGACATAGAAAACATGATCTTGAATTGACAGGTATGCGCAGTACACAGAACAGACCAGAGGGAACCTCTGATAATTACACAATTTCCAACCAGACCATAGGAACGTCTAGGAATGGATTTATTTATGTACAATGGAAAATCTTACATCATAGTGATCGATGACTTTTCAAGATGGATTGAAGTGAAAAGACATTACTCATCAACAACAGAATCTTAGCTACTGCTGATGAGGTTGTGTCAGACAATGGACCACAGTTTGAATGAATACTTCACACAATTTGCGAGAAAGTGGGGATTTGAACATCTCACAAGTTCCCCTCATTATCCTCAATTGAATGGTGAAGCGGAGAGAGTGGAATACAAGCTATTAAATCATTGTCGAAGAAGAACGAAGATCTTCCAACTGCACTACTAAATTATTGATCTACTCCATTGTTATGTGGACTTTCACCTTCAGAGCTGTTGATGGGGAGGAAGCGAAAAACTCAACTTCCTGTTCTACCCAGAAAACTACTTCTGGAACTAGATGTACAAGACTACAAAAAAGTTCAAGACAGAAAGAAGTCTTACAGGAGCCAACAAGCTCGCAATTACAATAAGAAATTTCATACCAGAAACCTACCAAGGTTGAAGGATAGAGAGAAGGTATGGATATGAAATCTAGAACGTGAAGGTTAGGTCATCCAGAGAGATGTAGTTCATCTGAAATCTTATGAAATACACATTCCCGAGGGTACTACACAGTGAAATAGGAGAAACCTTATCCTTATTCTCAAACACAACAACCAGTCCTATATCTGGAGGAACACGATGATGATCAAGAAACCCAGGACAACAGGATACTATAAACATTGGTAAAGGCCATCCAAGTCATTGAACAAGACTTTCAAGAAAGACTACTGATCTTCTGAGTCTAACTAGGACATGATCAGGGAGAGTCGTGAAGCCTCCTGATAGACTGAATCTGTGATGTCAGAGACTTGGGAGGAGATGGGGTAGTATGTAAAGTCAAATGAATGAATGTATATATATCTATATCAAAAATATATATGGATAAAGACTTGGGGAGAGATGTAGTATGAGGGACTGAAAGGGTTAATATTTTATTCAATGAGAGTGACCCCTCCCATTGTAGTGATAACAATGCAATAGTCGCATGGACATTAGGCTGGGAGGAAGCTAGAAGCATCATGAGAGATGCTAGCTGGACAAACTTAATGAGAGCGTAAGATGTTATCTATATGAAATAAACAAGTTACTATTAGCCGTACAAAGACTTCGAGACACTTGTAAACAATGCTCGAACTATGCTAACAACAGTATACAACAAAACGCATAGAACCAACCAAGCTCAGCATGAAAGGTCAAATCCATTGAACCAATTAGGCACAGAGTTAGGTGACAAAATTCAGAAACAGAAACAATGAATGCTGGAAAATACTTAACGGGTCAGAGAGCAGCTGTAAATTGAAAAAAAAGTGAGCATTTCAGGTGTGGGTCTTTCCTCAAAAACACAGATGCTGCCTAACCTGTTGCATATTTTCACCATCTTTTAATTTTGTTTCAGATATCCAGCATATGAAGACTTTTGGCTTCTTGGTCTTGCCTGAACTTCTAACTGTCATACACACAATGTCTAGATAAGGCTCAAACATGCAGAGGATTTGAAATCACAACATCTCACCAAATGACAATTCATGAGGATGAATGCAGTAATAATATGCCCTGGACATTGTGCCATTGCAACCAGTGCCAGAACAATTAATGAGTCATTCAACACCAGGCTGAGCTCATTGTATAAGTGTGGGAATAAGTAACTATCATTCTCAACTCATGCAGATAAATACGTATAATGGAAAGATAACTAAATTGCTTGCTTCTGAAATGGGAAGTGTATACTTGTCCAATGACAATACGTCAGCACCAAATTGTCTGTTGGCACATAGGATTTTTTATACAATAAAATTAAGCAGAATTTTGAATTTTGTAAAGATCCATATACATTTTATATTAGCAAGAATCTTAGTTATCTCATTAATGCATTCCCACTGACATTAAATTTTCTAACTGTGGGAATGATTTTAACTCTACCCATCCAACACAACCCAGGCAGATAAAATAGCAGAGGTTACTTAACTATCATGGAGCTGTCGAGAGCTAACCAGTTACTGTTACCTGCTCAACTGTGCAAGGGGGTAACATTACCTGCTCAAAGCTGGCAGGGTCCTTTTCAATATAGGCAAGTCAGATCTCACCGATGTCAGGGATTTTCCTGCCAGGCCAACCTAGTGGAGAAGAAGTTCACAGCAGAAGAGGCCCAAAATGATATGTTCTTTAACTTTTCTGTGGGGCCAGAGAGAGCAGCAGTGTTCCACTGCACCCCGCTGGAAAAGCTTAGGCCTCACCTGCTGTGGACCCACCCAACCCGATAAAGAGACACCTGCAGGATGATCCCGGCAGTCGATACTGCCACTTATCTGGTCTTGGCAAGCAGTCTCCAGGCCATGTGGTTCTCCGCCACTTCTCGTCCAGAATGGATGGGAAGTCAGCTGGCAAGATTTAAATGAGGCTTGGGAGTTAAAGTAGTCTGGGCCTCCTTTATGAAGCAGTGGGTGTGTTTCTGACTCACCCCCACAGCCCACCTGCTGAAAACTAGGCTGGAATTAAAATCTGTATTAAACATACCAAATGTAACAATCTAAAATGTACTGATTATCTCTTTCCCTAACGTATCAAAGTGGAAAATATTTTTGTTGAAAGGTAGCCTTTCAAACCATTTTTTTGCTTCTTTAATAAACATATGGTAGTTAAGTCTTTGCAAACAGTTGTTAGACAATTTAAAGAGGCCCAATGTTTCCGAGTTGTTGTAAATCTGCACTCAGCATTTGAACCAATTGGTAAAATGGAAACGTCAATAACTTAATATAGCAGCTTCTGGTGCTAAACAGGCTTGAACCTGCATAAAGCTGCCTGTCTTCTTTTAATTCTGATTGGGGAACCGTAGTGTCTGTAAACTGACTCCTGGTGTTTATGCTGTTAAATCCGGTTACCATGCAGCAGCACACATTTCTAAGGACTGTTTTCCCCAATGCAATGATATGGAGCCTTGCAGACTAGAACCATATATCACCATGTGCTCTCAACTAGCAAACCTCCGTGCTGGAAGCAGGTCAGCCTGGTAAAGTCATGGATCCAGAAATAGAATGAAAAGAACACTAACATAAAAAAGGCCCCCAAAGCAAGCTATACTGAAGAACTTATCAAAAGAAAGAACTTGCATTTATATAACACCTTTCACAATCTCAGGACGCCCCAATGTGTTTTACAGCCAATGAATTACCTTTGAAATATAGTCACTGTCGTAATGTAAGGAATGTAGTCGATAATTTGTGCACAGCAAGCTCCCACAAACAGCAATCATTTCATGAGCAGATAATATGTTTATTAATAATACATATTGGTCAGGACACACCCTTGCTCTTCAAATAGTGTTATGGGATCAGATGGGGCCTTGGTCTAATGTCTGAACTCAATACTGCACTGAGGGGCTGAATTTATAGGGCCCAATGGGGGCGAGCCTGGAGGCGGACAGGCACATAAATTCGCGCTGCCGGCTGGCGTTACGGTTCCCCGGCTCCATCCCGCCTCATATTTCCGGAGGCAGGATGGGATGGCAGCAGGGCTAACTGCCCACAAGTGGCAGTAGCCAATTGACTTCATTAAAGGCCTATTGTTGGAGGCATTCCAGTTGGCCTCAAGGTCCCTCGAGGTATCGGGGAACAGTGTAGTTGCCTGGAGGCGGCCTCCCAGCGGTAGACCTGGAGTCCAGCACTCCAGCAGGCTTAGAGGGCCCTCCCCCCAACCTGTCTGCCTGGCTTCAGCTGCATCTGCAGGCCACTGTGTGGAGGAGCTGCCCATCCACTATGCTGGCCCAGCTGCTGAGGCCATTTTTAAATTTAAAGTTAAAAGAGTTGGAGAGAGGCGCCACCATGTAGGGGCAGTGTCTCCCTTACTTACCTGTAAAGGCAGCCTGCTGCTTCTTAACTGCTTCGAGAGCTCATCCAGGGTCCTTAATTGGACACCGAGCCTGCCCTCCGGCCACTAATTGGCCAAGTCGGGGAAATTCACAGTTGGGTGACTGACCCCCATTTGACCATGACGAAGGTGTTAAACTAATAGGGTAATAATAGTAGGCAATTTCAACTTACCTAATATCAACTGGGATAGTCTTAGTGTAAAAGGCTTAAAGGGGGCGGGATTCTTAAAATGCATACAGGAGAGCTTTTTGAGCCAGTACGTAGAAAGTCCGACAAGAAAAGGGGCAGTACTGGACCTAATCCTAGGGAATGAAGCTGGACAAGTGGTAGAAGTATCAGTTGGGGAGCATTTCAGGGATAGTGACCATAACTCTGTAAGATTTAAGGTAGTTATGGAAAAGGACAAAGACGGGCCGGAAATAAAGGTACTAAATTGGGGGTAGGCCGATTTTAATATGATAAAACAGGATCCGGCCAAAGTGGACTGGGAACAGCTACGTGTAGGAAAGTCTACATCAGACCAGTGGGAGTCATTCAAAGTGGAAATAGTGAGGGTTCAGAGCCAACATGTACCCATTAAGGTGAAGGGTTAGGACTAACAAGTCCAGGGAACCCTGGATGTCAAGGGATATAGAGGATTGGATCAGGAAAAAAAAGGAGGCTTATGGCAGATTTGGAGCGTTGAAAACAGTGGGGGCACTAGAGGAGTATAGAAAGTGTAGGGGGGGTACTAAAAAAAGTAATTAGGAGAGCGAAGAGAGTCATGAAAAAGCATTGGCGGGCAAAAGAAAGGAAAATCCTAAGGCGTTTTATAAGTATATTAAGGGGAAGAGGGTAACCAGAGAAAGAGTGGGGCCCATTAGGGACCAAAGTGGCAATGTGTGTGTGGAGCCGGAGGACATAGGTGAGGTTTTAAATGATTACTTTGCATCTGTGTTCACTATGGAGAAGGACAACGTAGGTGTGGAGATCAGGGAGGGGGATTGCGATATACCTGAACATATTAGCATTGAAAGGAAAGAAGTATTAGCTGTTTTAGCGGGCTTAAAAGTGGATAAATCCCCAGGCCCAGATGAGATGTATCCCAGGCTGTTATGTGAGGCAAGGGAGGAGATAGCAGGGGCTCTGACACAAATTTTCAAATGCTCTCTGGCCACAGGAGAGGTACCAGAGGACTGGAGGACAGCAAATGTGGTGCCATTATTCAAGAAGGGTAGCAGGGATAAACCAGGCAATTTCAGGCCGGTGAGTCTAATATCAGTGGTTGGGAAAATATTGGAAAACTTTCTGAGGGACAGGATTAATCTCCACTTGGCGAGGCAGGGATTAATCAGGGATAGTCAGCATGGCTTTGTCAGGGGGAGATCGTGTCTAACTAATTTGATTGAATTTTTCGAGGTGGGCACTAGATGTGTAGATGAGGGTAAAGCAGTTGATGTAGTCTACATGGACTTCAGTAAGGCTTTTGATAAGGTCCCACATGGGAGATTGATTAAAAAGGTCATGGGATTCAGGGCAATTTGGTGAAGTGGATCCAAAATTGGTTTAGTGGCAGGAGGCAGAGGGTGATGGTTAAGGGTTGTTTTTGCAAGTGGAAGCCTGTGATCAGTGGTGTACCGCAGGGATCAGTGCTGGGACCCTTGCTGTTTGTAGTGTATATTAATGATTTAGACGTGAATATAGGAGGAATGATCAGTAAGTTCGCAGATGACATGAAAATTGGTGGTGTCGTAAATAGTGAGGAGGAAAGCCTTAGATTACAGGACGATATAGATGGGCTGGTAAGATGGGCAGAGCAGTGACAAATGAAATTTAATCCTGAGAAGTGTGAGGTGATGCATTTTGGGAGGACTAACAAGGCAAGGGAATGTACAATGGATGGTAGGACCCTAGGAAGTACAGAGGGTCAGAGGGACCTTTGTGTACTTGTCCATAGATCACTGAAGGCAGCAGCGGGAGGTTATGATGGAGCTGTATAAAATGCTAGTTAGGCACAGCTGGGGTACTGTGTACAGGTCTGGGCACCAGCCTATAGGAAGGATGTGATTGCACTGGAGAGGGTGCAGAGGAGCTTCACCAGGTTGTTGCTTAGGCTGGAGCATTTGAGCTATGAAGGGGGACTGAAAAGGCTAGGATTGTTTTCCTTAGAGCAGAGAAGACTGAGGGGGGACATAATTGAGGTATACAAAATTATGAGGGGCATTGATAGGTTAGATAGGAAGAAACTTTTTCCCTTAGTGGAGGGGTCAATAACCAGGGGGCATAGATTTAAGATAAGGGGCAGGAGGTTTAGAGGAAATTTGAGGAAAAATATTTTCACCCAGGGGGTGGTTGGAATCTGGAACACACTGCCTGAAGAGGTGGTAGAGGCAGGAACCCTCACAACATTTAAGAAGTATTTAGATGAGCACTAGAAACACCATAGAATACAAGGCAACGGGCCAAGTGCTGGAAAATGGGATTAGAATAGTTGGGTGCTTGATGGCCAGCACGGACATGATGGGCCAAAGGGCCTGTTTCTATGCTGTATAACTCTATGACTCTAAGCCCTTGGGGAAAATCCTGCCTGAGGTGTCAGCCTGGATTATGTGCTGAGATCCCTCGAGTGGAACTCAAACCCACAACATTCTGACTCAGAGACGAGAATGCTGTCACTGAGCCAAATACCGCTTGTGGGAGAGTTCGAAACAAGAACTGCTAGATTCGCACAGCAGATCTGCCAGCAGTTGAAAAGAGAAAAGACAGGTTAAAGTTTCCAGTGGAGACCCTTTGTTGGAAGGGAATCTCGCAGAGGGTCTCCACCCAAAACATTAATGTGTCTCTTCTCTCTTCAGATGCTGAAGGGCCTCGTCTACATTTCCAGCCTTTTCTGCTTTTATTTCTGCATTTGTAGTTTTTGTTTTCTTCTTGCCTCTGAGTGTAAAGTTTTTATCTTGCCTGTATGTTAACTAGAGCACAGCAATATTTAATAACTTTGCTCAGCGCACTACGGGAGAAATTAAAACCCCATAAAGTTTTATTTAGCAGCTGACCAGAACCACTGTGCTCTCAGTAAACAGCATGGTACTGAACTATAGGATAGTGTAAGGCTTGCCAAGTATTTTAGTCAAATTACATACTCAGTGCAGGGAGTTAGGAATACAATTGTTTTTCACATTGTACAAGGTCACCTCTATCAGACCACAGTGTACCATTTAAAGGGTGGTCATGTTTTCATGCTAATATTGATGAATCAAATTGCTATTGGGAATGAAGATTTAGAGGTACTACATTTCTGTACTGTTTTTCTTCCATTGTTTTTAACTTCTGTCAGCCTCACTTCTTCAGCTGGTGCATGGGGAATATGAATTAAAATGCTGGAGGAAGAATTCAACAAAACGAGGTGTGGAACAGTGGGAGGGCTGCTGGAACTCAGAAATTGCCTTCAGTTTAATTTTCGTGCCAATTTTCTCTACTCCTCTTCTGAAGCTGAGAAATACTTGCTGAGGTATGTGTTTTAGGCACACAACCCTTCGTCCAAGATAATGTTTATTCACACAGCCTTGAGGCTGACAAGCAAGGGATTGCTGGAAAGAGGTCAGGAGCAGACTCCTGGACCATTTTCCACTCCAGTAATCCAGAGGCACTCTGCTTAGGTTTAGTGCCTTGACTCCCACTGCAGCTAAGACAAGCTAATATCACGCTGGCTGACGATTCAATTTGACGCCTTCTTTATCTAGATGACTTAGTTCCAAACTAGACAGTGTCCTTGGAGACACTGAGGACGTCTGATTATCATCTTAAATCAACTTCCAAGAATCACAGAATTGTTGCAACACAGAAGGAGGCCATTTGGCCTGTCTTGTCTACACTGGCTCTCTGAATGAGCAATTCACCTCGTCCCAGTCCCCTGCCTTCTCTCAATACCTATGCACATTCTTCCTTTTCATATAAGAGTCTAATTCCCTATTAAATGCCTCGATTGAACCTGCCTACACCACAATCTCAGGCAATGCATTCCAGATCATAACCACTCACTGCAAGAAAAAGCTTTTCCTCATGTCGCTTTTGCTTCTCTTACCAATTACTTTAAATCTGTGCCTCTCGTTCTCGATCCTTTCATTTGTGGGAACAGTTTCTCCCTATCCGTTCTGTCCAGACCCCTCATGATTTTGAATACCTCCATCAATTCACCTCTCAGCCTTCTCTTCTCTGAGGAAAACAGTCCCAACTTCTCCAATCTATCTTCACAACTGAAGTTCCTCATCCCTGGAACCAGTCTCGTGAATCTTTTCTGTACTCTCTTCAATGCCCTCACGTCTTTCCTAAAGTGCGGTGCACAGAACTGGATGCAATACTCCAGCTGAAGCCCAACTAGTGTCTTATACAAGTTCAACATAACGTCCTTGCTTTTGTACTCTGTGTCCCTCTTAATAAAGCCCAGGATACTGTATGCTTTATCAACTGCTCTCTCAACCTGTCCTGCCACCTTCAATGACTTATGCACATATATCCCCAGGTCCCTCTGCTCCTGCGCCCACTTTAGAGTTGTTCCCTTTATTTCATATTGTCTCTCCATGTTCTTCATACCCACATGAATCACTTCACATTTCTCCGTATTGAACTTCATCTGCCACTGTTCCTCCCATTTTGCAGTTCTACACTATCCTCCTCACAGTCCACAATGCTTCCAAGCTTTGTATCATCCACAAACTTTGAAATTGTACCCTGTACACCAAGGTCTAGGTCATTAATATATATCAGGAACAGCAAGGGTCCCAACACTGACGCCTGGGGAACTCCACTACAAATTTTCCTCCAGCCTGAAAAATATTCATTAACCATTACTGTTTGTTTCCTGTCACACAGCCAATTTTATTCCATGTTGCTACCATCCCTTTTATTCCATATTCTATAACTTTGTTCACAGGTCTATTGTACAGCAGTGTATCAAATGCCTTCTGGAAGTCCATGTACACCATATCAACAGCAACCCTCATCAACACTCTCTGCTACCTCTTCAAAAAAACTCCAGCATGTTAATCAAACATAATTTTCCCTTAACAAATCCATGCTGGCTTTTATTAATTAACCCGCATTTGTCCAGGTGCCGATTAATTTTGTCCCGAATTCTTGTTTCTAGAAGTTTCCCCACCATCAAAGTTATGCTGACTGACCTGTAGTTGCTGGGCTTATCTTTACACCCTTTTTTGAACAAGGGTGTAACATTTGCAATTCTCCAGTCCTCCTTCACCACCGCTGAGACTAAGGAAGACTGAAAAATTATTGTCAGTGCCTCCGCAATTTCCACTATCACTTCCCTCAGTATCCTTGGATGCATCTCATCCGGTTCTGACACTTTATCATCTTTAAGTATAGACAGCCTATCCAATATCTCCTCCTTATCAATTTTAAACCACTCTAGTGTACTAATTATCTCCTCTTTCAATTTGAATGACACACAATAAAAAATTGGCTTGCAACAGAAGATATTGGGAAACATCTGACCTACAAGGCTTGTGAAGGCTGTCACCTGCTGCCATTCTCCTTCAGGTTGTTAGGTAGAACAGGGGGTCTGTCTGCTTCTTAGTTACATAACTGACCCCAACAGGCCTGATCCCAACATGTTTTCTGTTCTCAGAAGGCCTTCATTCATGAATCAGCCTGCTTTACTCTGATAAAGCAGAACATGCAACTCTGCGGCCAAAACATCTGCAGTTCAACTACTTATCAAGCAGAATAGATTCGGTGCAGCTGTAAATGATCAGATCCAGGTCTGGTGAAAAGGTCACAACATGAAACTTTAACTCTGTTTCTCTCTCCACAGATGCTGCCTGACCTGCTGAGTATTTCCAGCATTTTCTGTTTTTATTTCAGATTTCCACAGTAGATTTTGTAGTAGGGATCTCTAACCTCAGTTTAGGGTCAAAGCCCTGGAGTCCTGACAGTCCAGCCCTGGAAACAAAGAGCAACTCAGTCTTATTTCATGATATGACCTCCTTTTTCCTCAACCGAGGATTTCCCCCCACTGTGGTTGACAGGGCCCTCAACCGTGTCCGGCCCATTCCCCGCACCTCTACCCTCACCCCTTCCCTCCCTCCCAGAACCGTGACAGGGTTCCCCTTGTCCTCACTTTCCACCCCATCAGCCTCCATATCCAAAGGATCATCCTCCGCCATTTCTGCCACCTCCAGCGTGATGCCACTACCAGTCGCATCTTCCCCTCCCTTCTCCTGTCAGCATTCTGAAGGGATCATTCCCTCTGCGACACCCTGGTCCATTCCTCCATTACCCCCACCACCTCGTCCCCTTCCCATAGCACCAACCCCTGCAATCGCAGGAGGTAATACCTGCCCATTTACCTCCTCTCTCCTCACTATCCCAGGCCCCAAACACTCCTTTCAGGTGAAGCAGCGATTTACTTGTACTTCTTTCAATGTAGTATACTGTATTCGCTGCTCACAGTGTGGTCTCCTCTACATTGGGGAGACCAAGCGCAGACTGGGTGACCGCTTTGCGGAACATCTCCGCTCAGTCCGCAAGCAAGACCCTGAGCTTCCGGTTGCTTGCCATTTCAACATTCCCCCCTGCTCTCATGCTCACATCTCTGTCCTGGGATTGCTGCAGTGTTCCAGTGAACATCAACGCAAGCTCGAGGAACAGCATCTCATCTACCGATTAGGCACACTACAGCCTGCCGGACTGAACATTGAGTTCAATAATTTCAGAGCATGACAGCCCCCCATTTTACTTTCATTTTTAGTTATTTTTTCTTCTTTTTTTTTACATTCTTTTTTACATATTTTACAATCTTTTTTTTGCATTTATTTCATTTCATCTTAGTTTGTTCAGTTTGCTCACCCACTTTTTTTTTCAGGTTTGCACTTGCTGCTGTTCAATATTCAGTGCATTAACACCGAATCTGTACTAATGCTTTGTCTTTCAACACACCATTAACATATTGTTTGCCTTTGCTCCATGACCTTTTGGTCAGCTATGTGGACTGGTCCAATCTACACCTTATCCTTTGTTATCTCTTGCCCCACCCCCACCTCACTTGCTTATAACCTGTGACTTTTCTAATATTTGTCAGTTCTGAAGAAGGGTCATTGACCCGAAACGTTAACTCTGCTTCTCTTTTCACAGATGCTGCCAGACCTGCTGAGTGGTTCCAGCATTTCTTGTTTTTATTTCAGTCTTATTCATGCTTATATTGCTTATCAGCTGATTTGATGTTTTTCTTCGAGATTCTGGAGATTGTTTTTAGCATTATTGCTTCATTGATGACTAAATCCAAAATTAGAACACCAAAGTCTTTAAATAGCAGCAACTTAAGATATGCACAGATTAATGGGATGTCACATTTTAACTTTGTGCTCGGCCGAAAGTTGAAATGAAGTTACACTCAACTCACAAAGAGTTCATTCCTTAAAAGACACATTCTGGAGATCTGAATTAAAGCCCGTTGTAGAATCTGTTAAGGATATTGTTTCTCGTGTACCATATTCTTTTGAGATAATGAGGTCTATTAACACATTTCTGAGAGGAAATTGGGTGTCAGTTTGGAATAGCTTCATACATATGAACCCAGTGAGGATTAGCTGCCAAGGAAACTCATTGAAAGTGCTTTTAAATTAAGGATGATTGATTGGTGTTGTTATCAAGTAACAAACGAGGAAGTGCTCTTCGTCTTAAAGGGACACAACCAATAAACTACAACATACACAAACATGTAAATGAAACTTAACAAATTAAATTATAACTCAGTTCCTGGTGTCGATGAAGTACTCCAGTTGTCCCTCAGTACCCACCGGTTGTGGAAAGAAACCCATTGTTAACCCTTTTATGTAAATTGCCAATTAGGATGACCTTGTCATCGTCAATAAGAATTAACAAGTGCCTCCTTTTTAAAACAGCACAAAAAAACCCCCTGTAATTTATAAGCAAATTAAAGAAAACTTAAATTGAATCACAATACAGTTGACCATGCTCTCCAGTCCCTCTGGTGCATTAGTCACAGAAAGTCTCAAGCATACGGGTGAACCCCGCATGCTCCTTCTCTAGGGACACCCAAGCATGGACACAGCCATGAATGACAGGCTGGTAGTGGGAACAAGTAACACATTAGAAACCCATTGTTAGGAGGGGTTGCAATGGCAGCTCAAATGGCAAAGCCCTTTATGCCGAGATATGGGAACAGTCTGAGATCAAAGACTGGATTCTCCTCTTCAGAGTGGAGTTGTTGCGGGACAGGACCTCTGTCTAACCCCTAAAACTTTGCCCTGAATATGCATGATGAGCTGCCAAAGGGGATTCCTGCCATAAGGGGGAAGCCTGTCAGTGCCTGGTACAAAATCAATGGGAGGAAAATCAGATGGGCTCTCTACTGAGCGGACAATCCACTCCACCAGATTACTGCCCATACAGTGAGGACAGAATTTACCCCCAGGCTCAATGGGTCACACGAAGTGGGCCGCAGAAACAAAACACGGGCACCTCTGGCATAACATATGAAAAAAGAGACAAAAAGAAGAAACTGCAAATGCTGAAAATGTGAAATAGCAGAAAATCCTGGGAATACACAGTAGGGCAGGCAATATTGGAATACCTGACAAGACCATTAATCAGCACCTAAGAGTACACTCACTTTCTCTGAGAAAAGATAAGCCTAAAAATTACTGTGAGGGATATCAACGCACAGATGTGTGATATTGCTCTCTGCTACTTGAACAGTTACATTAACCCATTTACCTTAAGCAGGTTAACAAGCCATTTAAACGGAGAACAAATGGGTTGCACAAATGGGTTAAGCTTTCGCGCACTAATATCTCAAACAGTAGTTTCTAAGCTATCAGTATCAGAAAGCAGAGGAAGGGTTTTTCCAAATGTTGTATGCATCAAGATAAAGGCCACTGGTGCTCAGAAATGGGACACAAAGTTTTACCAAGTCTGAGACCAAACAGCTCCGATAGACACAGTGGCGCAGTAGTTAGCACCGCAGCCTCACATCTCCAGCGACCCGGGTTCAATTCTGGGTACTGCCTCTGTGGAGTTTGCAAGTTCTCCCTGTGTCTGCGTAGGTTTTTTCCGGGTGCTCCGGTTTCCTCCCACAAGCCAAAAGACTGGCAGGTAAATTGGCCATTATAAATTGCCCCTAGTATAGGTAGGTGGTCGGGAAATATAGGGACAGGTGGGGATGTGGTAGGAATATGGGATGAGTGTCGGATTAGTATAAATGGGTGGTTGATGGTCGGCACAGACTCGGTGGGCCAAAGGGCCTGTTTCAGTGCTGTATCTCTGAACTAAACAGTATACAGCTATATAGACTCATCTTAATTCAAAGATCCTTATTTTGAATGAAATAAAAACAGAAAATGCTGGAAATACTCTGCAGATCTGGCAGCTTCTGTGGAGAGAGAAACAGAGTTAATGTTTCAGGTCTGTGACCTTTCATCGGAAAGTATAACCAGTAGTGGCCAGTCACAGGGCATCCAGGAGAGTGAAGTCTCTCAATCACAGCAGTGGTGGGGGAAGGGCTGTAAACTGATCAAAGTTACTTTAAATATCATAAAAAAGCAGCAAATCAGGGACAGAAGTTGGATCTTATGTTATAACCAGAGTAGTCCAGAGCAAAAGCGTCTTCTTATTGAGAGAAATCCAGGGATTTGAAACCAAGTTTGAAAGAAGAGCTAGATATGGATTTTTCCAGATCTTTTTTATGGCTCACAAATCAGAAAAAAATGGCAGTCAATTATAGACAGAAGCAGTCTTACACTTTTCCAATGTAGTCCTACCCAGAAACATGATCTTGATGTCCAGTAAAGCCAGGAATTTGAAGGCAGATCTGAGAGAAAAACACATCTAGGTCTTATCCAGATCTTTACCAGGGCTCACAAGGTAAAGTCAGGGCTTGGGGTTTGTACCAGCAGATAGAGGCTGCTTAAACTAACAGTTAACTTGAAGTTTGAGCTAAAAATGTACCCACTGTTAGAATCAGGGGAACTTAAACAGCAGAAGAGAGGATTTAGTGAGGAGAGAGAGCAGCAGATGGCCACAGACAGATGCGAACATTGGGGAGCTCCCTAGGGAGCTGACTGCCCAGGAGCCATCTTGAAGCTCAATAATTTGCATCCTTGCTGTCTGCGGCGCATTATGGTTAAATCCTGGCGGGACAAAATCACAAATGTGGCAGTCCCCTCAAAGGCAAAGCTCACAAGTGTGTTGGCACTAATCAAACAGAGGCGGCTTCAGTCGATCAGGCACATCTGCAGGATAGAAGATTGTTGCATACCCTTCTGTATGGGGAGGTAGTCAGGGCCAGATAACCAGTGAGGCACCCAAAGCTCCAAGGATGCTTGTAAGTGTGACATGAAGGCCCTAAATGTTGACTATCACACCTGGGAGTCACTAGCTGGTGAAAGAGGGAAATGGTGACACATCCTGTGGACTGGTATGCACTACCATGACGACCAGTTGCTACAGCAGTTTGGCAACAGGCGCCAATTTCAAAACCAACAACTCACAGTGTCACTTAAGAACAAAGAACAAAGAACTGTACAGCACAGGAACAGGCCATTCAGCCCTCCAAGCCGGCGCTGATCTTGATGCCTGCCTAAACTAAAACCTTCTGCACTTCCGGGGACCATATCCCTCCATTCCCATCCTATTCATGTATTTGTCAAGATGCCTCTTAAACGTCATTATCGTACCTGCTTCCACCATCTCCCCCGGCAGCAAGTTCCAGGCACTCACCCCCCTCTGTGTAAAAAACTTGCCTCACACATCCCCTCTAAACTTTGCCCCTCGCACCTTAAACCTATGTCCCCTAGTAACTGACTCTTCCACCCTGTGAAAAAGCTTCTGACTATCCACTCTGTCCATGCTGCTCATAACTTTGTAAACCTCTATCATGTCACCCCTCCACACCCGTCGTTCCAGTGAAAACAATCCGAGTTTATCCAACCTCTCCTCATAGCTAAAGCCCTCCATACTCGGCAACATCCTGATAAACCTCTTCTGTACCCTCTCCAAAGCCTCCACGTCCTTCTGGTAGTGTGGCGACCAGAATTGCACGCAATATTCTAAGTGTGGCCTAACTAAAGTTCTGTACAGCTGCAGCATGACTTGCCAATTTGTATACTCTATGCCCCGACTGATGAAGGCAAGCATGCCGTATGCCTTCTTGACTACCTTATCCACCTGCGTTGCCACTTTCAGTGACCCGTGGACCTGTACGCCCAGATCTCTCTGCCTGTCAATACTCCTAAGGGTTCTGCCATTTACTGTATACTTCCCACCTGCATTAGACCTTCCAAAATGCATTACTTCACATTTGTCCGCATTAAACTCCATCTGCCATTTCTCCGCCCACGTCTCCAACCTATCTATATCCTGCTGTATCCTCTGACAATCCTCATCATTATCCGCAACTCCACCAACCATTGTGTCGTCCGCAAACTTACTAATCAGACCAGCTACATTTTCCTCCAAATCATTTATATATACTACAAAGAGCAAAGGTCCCAGCACTGATCCCTGCGGAACACCACTAGTCACATCCCTCCGTTCAGAAAAGCACCCTTCCACTGATACCCTCTGTCTTCTATGACTGAGCCAGTTCTGTATCCATCTTGCCAGCTCACCTCTGATCCCGTGTGACTTCACCTTTTGTACCAGTCTGCCATGCGGGACCTTGTCAAAGGCTTTACTGAAGTCCATATAGATAACATCCACTGCCCTTCCTTCATCAATCATCTTCATCACTTCCTCAAAAAACTCAAATCAAATTAGTAAGACACGACCTCCCCTTCACAAAACCATGCTGTCTCTCGCTAATAAGTTTGTTTGTTTCCAAATGGGAGTAAATCCTGTCCCGAAGAATCCTCTCTAATAATTTCCCTACCACTGATGTAAGGCTCACCGGCCTATAATTTCCTGGATTATCCTTGCTACCCTTCTTAAACAAAGGAACAACATTGGCTATTCTCCAGTCCTCTGGGACCTCACCTGTAGCCAATGAGGATGCAAAGATTTCTGTCAAGGCCCCAACAATTTCTTCCCTTGCCTCCCTCAGTATTCTAGGGTAGATCCCATCAGGCCCTGGGGACTTATCTATCTTAATGCTTTGCAAGACGCCCAACACCTCCTCCTTTTTGATAATGAGATGACTAAGACTATCTGCACTCCCTTCCCTCGGCTAATCATCCACCAAGTCCTTCTCTTTGGTGAATACTGATGCAAAGTACTCATTTAGCACCTCGCCCATTTCTTCTGGCTCCACACATAGATTCCCTTCTCTGTCCTTGAGCGGGCCAACCCTTTCCCTAGTTACCCTCTTGCTCTTTATATAGGTATAAGAAGCCATGGGATTATCCTTAATCCTGTTTGCCAATGAATTTTCATGACCCCTTTTAGCCCTCCTGACTCCTTGCTTAAGTTCCTTTCTACTGTCTTTCTATTCCTCAAGGGATTCGTCTGTTCCTAGCCTTCCAGCCCTTACGGATGCTTCCTTTTTCTTTTTGACTAGGCTCACAATATCCCGCGTTATCCAAGGTTCCCGAAACTTGCCAGACTTCTCCTTCTTCCTCACAGGAACATGCTGGTCCTGGATTCTAATCAACTGATATTTGAAAGACTCCCACATGTCAGATGTTGATTTACCCTCAAACAGCCGCGCCCAATCTAAATTCTTCAGTTCCTGCCTAATATTGTTATAATTAGCCTTTCCCCAATTTAGCATCTTCACCCGAGGACTACTCTTATCCGTATACACAAGTACCTTAAAACTTATGGAATTATGGTCACTGTTCCCGAAATGCTCCCCTACTGAAACTTCAACCACCTGGCCAGGCTCATTCCCCAATACCAGGTCCAGTACAGCCCCATCCCTAGTTGGACTATCGACATATTGTTTCAAGAAGCCCTCCTGGATGCTCCTTACAAATTCTGCCCCATCTAAGCCCCTAGCACTAAGTGGCTCCCAGTCAATATAGGGGAAGTTAAGATCACCCACCACTACAACCCTGTTACCTTTACATCTTTCCACAATCTGTTTACATATCTGCTCCTCTACCTCCCACTGGCTGTTGGGACGCCTGTAGAAAACCCCCAACATCGTGACTGCACCCTTCCTATTCCTGAGCTCCACCCATATTGCCTCGCTGCACGACCCCTCCGATGTGTCCTCCCGCAGTACAGCTGTGATATTCTCCTTAACAAGTAATGCAACGCCCCCACCCCTTTTACATCCCCCTCTATCCCGCCTGAAGCTTCTAAATCCTGGAACATTTAGCTGCCAATCCTGTGCTTCCCTCAACCAAGTCTCTGTAATAGCAACAACATCATCGTTCCACTTATGGCAGAACATGCCTGTCAAGGATCAGCCTTCACAGCCATCAGCGAAGGTGCACCAAGAGAAGACACCCCACCTAAATGGATTGTTTGCTGCGAGTTCATCATCTTTCATAGATGGAAGGATGCCAACCAATTTTGAATGATCTCTTAATTCAAATTAAATGTTGCAAAAATGACTCGTGCTCTGTTTGATTTTAAATTGACGAATTCGAACTACGAAACACTGCCATTTCAGTTTTTCCAAGCATAAAAACAACTCCAAATAAACAGGAGTGTAGTGTAGTTAGAGGGTAAACCTCATTTCACACTGTCTCAACATAAAGTCTATCACAGGAGAAAAAAAGCCACTTCATGGATCAATGTGGGAGGTGTGAAACCACTGGCCAAATTTTAATAACATAGATTGAAACAAGTAATGCAGAAAACTTTCACCACATTTAATACTGCATTTGTGATATTACAGAAAAATCTTTATGATGTTGAATTACTGCACTTGAAACACATTAATGTCTGGGTGCTCTTATTTAATCTCCCTTCCTCTTGGTACAGGTACAGGTGTCAATGAATTGCCATTCTGTATCCTCTATGCACCCTCCTGGCCATCCCCGTGGTTTCTCTAAATAATATTACATCATTGTTTTATTCTGTGGTCGAGTGTGTAAGTTGCCTAAGCTCACAGAAATCTGAGTAACACGAAGTAACTGGTGGTTACATTCTATAGAGTATTTAATGCCAAGTTTAATTAACCATGAATGAGACAGCATTATATTACAACACTGCCTCCTTTCATCAATGGGACTCGGATGGAACTGATGAAGTTCTATGTATAATTGTGTTTGAACTGTACCTCATCTGAAGTGAGCACTAATGAGCTAATTGTGTTATGAATGGCCGCCAATAGAGAAATATCGAATTGGCTTTCAGTTAGGAGGCTGTAGTCACGTCTTTTGTCAGGTAAACAGACAGCTGGGCCAGCATGTACTGAAGGAAAGAGAGTTCTCTCTCGGTTTACTTAAACCCTATTTATTATAGTCTCAGAATTCTGATTAGTCAAGCCAGATTAATTTCTTAAAAGAAAATAACCAATTACTTTAACCACTGAACTTTATTTGCTAAATTCATCACTGGAAGAAGAGCATCACTTCAACTGCTGAACTAGACTATGGACTGTCCTACTGTTGAAAAACCCTTTTTCCCCCATCGGATAGCAATGAGGACTTCAAGCAGCCTTGGACTGTTCCACATTGGAAGATTCCGCTTCGGCAGGAGCGTAAATCTGCAAGGACACTAATTTTTCTATTTTAAATGTTGTTTATATCTTAGTAGTGTTTAAGAATTTAAGAAACAGTTAATTTGTTGATCTAAAGACACCTGGTTTGGTTAGCCTCATTCAGGGGTTAATAGATAGTACAATTTGTCTGTGGTTTTCTTTAATTTGGAAAGTTTAAAGTGATATGTTAGGCGATCTGTGGCGTGGCGGGACTGATTTGACAGTGCATTGCTCCCACCGCAATCAGAATCGTATATTTTGATTGGGGGCTTTGTCTTGAGCGATCAGTCGTGTCACAACTGTGACAACACTTCAAAAGACTTTCATTGTCTGTGAAGCATCTTGCAACAGCCTGAGGCAATGAAAGGCACTACATAGATGCAAGAAATTCTTTTCTTTTCACAAGCCCTCTGCTAAAGGTGCTGTTTCTTGTTGGCGCAGATGCCAATAATCCTGCAGTACCTCACTAAGTGTGAGCCTAAAAAATGGCTGGAATTTTACACCACCCCAGCGAGCCGGATGGTGGTGGGGGTGAGGGGGGTGGTGTAAAATGGAGCGGGAAGCTCCGGGAGGCCTTCCCAGCCCGCTCCCACCTCCGCCCCACTTTACGTGGGCTGCAGGGGCGGGGGTCGAGAAATGGGCTGTCCGCCCCAGACCAATCAAGGCCCTTAAGTGGCCACTTAACGCTCTCTTAAGGGCCTTCACCCACCTCCACGGGTAGGCGTGAAAGGCCACCCACTGATACGTGGCGGCCTCTCAGCGCATCGGGGGGTGGGCCCTGACAATCGGGCACAGGGCGCCTGATTGAGGGCCGCCCCCGCTTCTCCAACTGCCCCCAAGACCCGAGATGCCACCCCTCGCCCCAAACGACCACCCTTACCTCGCGGGGCCGTGACTGATCTGCCCGGCGAGGCAAACCAAACTTACTTTGGTCTTGGCTAGGATGCAGTCCCAGCAGTGGCCACTGCTCCCAGTGACGCATCTGGGACTTAGAGCTGCCGGCCCGATGATTGGCCGGCAGCTCAAAGAGGGTGGAAGTCCCGTCTCTGAGCAATTAAAACCCAGGGACCGGTAAAATGTGGGTCGGATCCCCGGGTCAGGCGGATGCGGGTTCGCCACCGACTTTTGCACCAGCTCGTGTCCGCCCGGCGTAAAATCCAGCCCAATGAGTCTGGGCAGGCTATTCAATTAACTCCAAATCCAATAATGTTCTCATCCAACATTCATGTTTACAGAGTTATTTATTAAAAACATAAGAAAATAAGAAATATGAGCAGGAGTAGGCCATTTGACCCTTCGAGCCTGCTCCACCATTCAACAAGATGATGTCTGATTTTCTACCTCAACTGCACCTTCCTGCATTAGCCCCATATCCCCTAATTCCCTTAGTATCCAAAAATCTATCAACCTCTCGCTTGAATATTCTCAACAACTCAGCATCCACAGTTATCTGGAGTAGAGAATTCCAATGATTCACAAACCTTTTCGTGAAGAAATTTCTCCTCATCTCAGTCCTAGATAGCAGTTCCCTTGTTCTGAGACTGTGACCCTGTGTTCTAGATTCCCCAGCCAGGGGAAACTTTTTCTCAGCATCTACCCTGTCAAGCCCCTTAAGAATTTTATATGTTTCATTAGATCACCTCTCATTCTTCTGAACTCCAGGGAATATAGGCCTACTCTACGCAATCTCTCAGAGGACAATCCCCTTATCTCAGAAACTAGTCTAGAAAACCTTTGTTGCATTCCCTCTTGGGCATGTATGTCCTTCTTTAAATAAGGAGACTAAACCTGCTCACAGTACTCAAGGTGTGGCCTCACCAATGCCCTGTATAATTGTAGTAAGACTTCTTTGCTCTTATACTCCAATCCCTTTGTAATAAGGGATAAGATACCATTTGCTTTCCTATTCTTATGAACGCTGGACTTTGTAGTATGGTTATGCTTAAAAAAGCTGTGATCTTGAATGCTGTGTAAAATGGACATTCCAATTCTGCCCAGAGACAAGCCAGGGCTCTTGGTTACCATGAGATTGAGGAACCCAGATCAAAGACCCTTTTGAAAGTAGGATGCAAGGTTGTAACACCTAAAGGACAATGGCTTTCGCTCACCCAGACTCTCAGACTGTAAATAGAGCCAGGGGCTCTAAAAATGCAAATTCGAGTTGAAACCTTTAACACCTGGAAATAAAGGATGGCTCAGGTGGTTTTGCTATGGCCTGACTTATGGGGGTGAATTTTACCAGCCCCTCAACATTGGGGTCATGACGGGGGGACGCGTAAAATACTTGTGGGAGCGGCTCACCACAACCCCCGACGCCAAGAAGGCCCCGCCGCATTTTACTGGCAGCGACTAGGCCTCGGTGTGGACCCCCCCACCGGACGGCAGTGGGGCCTCATTTGCATATTGTAATGACTGCAAATAAATGGTAAACAACTTATCTAGATTGGGCGACTGTTCCATGGCGATATTCCGGCCTGTGGCCGGAAGTCCTCCGTCTTCTGATCCCTGTTTGGGGATTCAAGGCGAAACACTGGGGGGGAGGGGGGAGGAGTTTAATTTTCAGGTCGGGAGGGGGGAATGGGAAAAACACTTTTTTATTGGCTGTGGGGATGGTGGGAAGGGGTTGAAGGGCAAATGTGATGAGGTTCTGGTTGGGAATAAAGTAAGTTTTCTACATTTTTGCCAATAAAAAAAGGGCCTCCAGCTTATAATTATTTTTTAAATGAAAATGCACAATAATATGACTTTAAATATTTAATTTTTTCCGAAGGGCTTGAAGTCCTTTAAAAATGGCACCAGCACAGTGGTGCGTACGCCATTGCCAGGGACGGTACAGCTGCCTCCTCTACGTCATCGGGGGTGGCCGCTCCGCTCCCTCCACTTAAATGAGCCCCCACGCGAAATATCGCGGGGGCTCCGCGGTGGCGCTTACATTTCTGAGGGCTGCCAACTTCAAAGATCACTGCCATGCTGTGTGGCGTGCTAATAAAATTCAGCCCATGGACTCTGAGAATTGGAAAAGGCAAATAGATATTGACTTTTGTTTTGGATAAATTCAAGACGGGGTGGAAAGGAAGACACGAAGAAATCATCAGGGGCTGCACAACCTAAGGAGAGAGTGAGAAAGAGAGGTGGCTGCTTTCAGAACACTGATACAGGCAAAAGCTGCTAAGATTTCAACCTGGTTTGAAGGCTGAAGGTTTGCAGAGGAGAAAAGATCAACAGGGTCACCAGAGATTGTGATCACGGGGGCAGCAGGCAAATAAAATGGCAGGGGTCGCCATTCCCGATGTCCCTCGGGCCCCTTGCCATTTTGTCCGAGGTGGGGAAGGCCAAGAATGGCCTTCCTGCCCCAGGCCACAAGCTGCCCTTAAGTGGTCAATTAATGGCAACTTAAGGCTTTCTTCCCGCCTCTTTCTGAATTTTCTAGAAGGTGGAGGGGCCCGCCACTACAGGGAGACCACACCAGGTAAAACCTGGTGACCTTCTAGCGGGATCGTGGGGTGACCCACTTTGGGGGGCAATCCAGGGTCCCTGGAGGGTCTCCCCCAGTAGCGATCGCCACCTTCTCGGAAGACCCCCCTCCCCCCCACCCTCACCAAACCTCACCCCACCACATTGCTGGGTCCTGCCTGAGTGACCCCAGCGACCCCGACCCCACTCATCAGTCCCAGGGTCTTCTTTCTGCTTGGGCCTCCCACAGTATCGGCAATGGCCACTGCACCCAGTGGTGCTGCCAGTACTGCAGAGCTGCCGGTCTTCTGATTGGCCAGCAGCTCTGGAGGCAGGCGCTCGTCCCTTAAAGGGGCAGCATCCCCGTCGGCGGGCAGATAATTGCCTATCCGCTGACAAATGGCTTCGGGGGTCTTCCCCTGCCTTCTGGCTTGCCACTAGGACCCCTGTCGCCAGAATAAAATGCAGTCCATGAATTCAAATCTCTTTCAATGTCTCAAAAATAAGGATAAGACTGATGCATTTTTTTGCATTACTGGATAATTATCTGAAGAGAAAAAATTTGCCGGGCTACAGGGAAAAGCCAGGGGAGTGGGACTAGGTGATTTGCTCTTTCAGAAAGCCAGCACAGACACGATGGGCCAAATGTCCTCCTTCTGTGCTGTAACCATTCTATGATTCAATGATTCTGAAACATATCTACAAGCAGAAGATGGAACTAAGGAAATAAAAACTACTTTGGCAGATTTAACCCTGCAAAGCTAAGGGCGGCAATAATGATGACGGACGATAAAACAGCTACTGAAAGAATAGATTTAACAGCAGAGAAGCAATTTGAGTAGAAACTGGCAACAATCAGAGCAACAAAATAATAAAATGAAGCAGCTAACAACCACCACCTTAAGGTGAACAGGAAGACAGTGCTTTGTTCTGCAAATAAAGGCAGTAGTGGGAGAACATGAGTGAACACGTGGAATCCTGCAGAAACTTCATGGTTGAACTTGATATTGTAATAAGGGTTGAGGACAAATAAAGCAGGGCAGATGTGGAAGTCATTATTTGGGATAGTGAAAGTAATTCTGGGGAGTTTAAACAGGCAGCAGAACCAAAAAACAAAAGGACAGAATGAAATGGAATTTTTAAAGACTGTTTTTTTTAAGGATTACACAACGTGAATGCCCCTTGAGAAAAGTGAAAACCATAGAAGACCTGGACACAGTCAAAAATCTAAACATCTCTTTTAAAAGCTAACTGATCCTAAAAATTAATGAAAACTGAGAGTCATTATAAACCTTCTTAGAAGATTTCTAGTATGAGTATAGAAGGGGTAAAATGACAGTGTGATTATCAATTTTTAATAGAAACAAGAGTGAGCCAAATAAATGTTTTGGCTGTTTGAGAAGTAGATGAAATGTTAAAACATTTGATAGACCCTTTAAGTGATATGGCAGATAGTAATAATATGGTGGACCTGGAAATGGCAGACATATTAAAGGAATTCTTCACATCGGTCATCACAAATGAAACAAGGAAAAAATACAGAACCAGTCCATCTGGTTTGAGAATCTGTGACTAACATAAAAGTCAGTAATGTGCTATGAAGAAATTCAATGCAGTAAAAATTTTCAGGCACCTGGATCAGACAGAATACACCCTGTAATCCTTAGGTAAAGGACTGAAGAAACAAGGAGGTTTTGTTTAACATGACTTTGGCTAGCAGATATAGGCCCAACAGCTTTTTCTCATTCCATCTACATAACACAGCATGAGGACAAACACTGTATATAAGAACTGGAAGAAATTTCAGGGGTTATTTCCCAGCTCTGTGCCTCTGTTTTGGAAACTTAGACACCCACTGTTTGTAGTTATGGCTCATTTAAAGCAACAGTTGTCAATTCTTATGCAGTGTGATCCTTGGTTTACGATGTGTGCTCTCAGTGGGCAAAGCTCCCCACAGGTACTGCAAAGTCAGAGAATTACCTGCTAACATAGTCCAGCACCTGTACTGTTCATGACCATTTTATGGATACTATCAGCATTGCATTACAGATGTCAAGAGGAATAGCCCCAGCATGCTTTCACAAACAATATGACATGCCAACATAAAATCATTGGAGGAGCTCCTTATAATTAATCATTAGAGAGCCAGTAGGTCCAGAGAAATCCAGCCATTTTCTTTCAGTCATACACTGAAACAGTTCCTAATATTATGGTAATAAGCCTCACAGGTCAAGAAAACCTTCAATACTACACTCCATATAAAAATTAATATGGAGTGTAGTATTGAAGGTTTTTAATTAAAAAAAATTAACATCCCTCTTCATCAGTATTCCCTTTTCAACCTTTCTCTAGTCCGTATTTCACTCTTTTTATATAAATGTTGCCTTTGCTTTTACTTTATTCCTGGTAGTATATCTTAATATCCTATATTTTTACCTTTAAAAAGTAATTTTACTCCTTTTCCTCTGCTTCCCAAATCCGACCCTTTGACATCCACATCAAAAACTTGATTGGTGATTAGTTGAAATACTTTTCGAAGGCTTGGTGCAAAGTTTGTGTTACGGTCAGGTGAGGAGGGTCACAGACTCACCTCTTGCCCTTCCTCTTATTTGACTGCAACAGGATTTATTCCTTTTTAAACAGTGGTTGTGCTTACCACCTCAGTGTATGTTTTACCTTTCACCTTTAATGTGATCGTGAAAGTATCGATAAGACAGGTTTACTTGAGTTTAAACAAGAAAGAGGTGAGTATGTTATACTTAACAATCTAAACCCAATCTAAAAAATAAAAAATATGCGACACATTCATGCACACATTCACATGAGAATTTCACACATACAAATAGGTTACAGAGTGAAAAGTAGAATTTGTGGTTGGATTAGAGTCCTGAATAAATAAAAGTTAAATGCACCATCTGTGAGTTTGGATGAATCTGTGGTCTTCCGGCTGAAGTTTTGTTCTTGAAGTCTTTGGCTGGTCAAAGTGCACTTTGTGGCTGGCCTGCTTGGCTCAGGGTTGTAGTGGCTCTCTTCCTATGGTCTCTGTCTGTAGGCTTGGAGAGCCCACAGTTGCAGATGGTTTTCCAACTTGTGATGTTTTCTGGAAAGAGAAAGAGAGAGAGAGGCACACGGTTTTTCTGCTGCTGCACAATCTGAATTACTCCTTGTCTCTCTTTGTTCAAGGAAACTCCCAGCTTTCACAGAGGTGGACAGATGGTCACATGACTGCCTCAGTGTATTCTCTGGAACCTTCTAATAAGATTCAAGGTTCGGAATTGGCTCCACAGACCCCAGGATGCCACTATATACACTTAGAGAGGGTTTGCTGTTTCAAAGTCAAGGTGTCAGGATTGCCTTGAATGCCGTGCTAATGAAGCAATCTTAGGTAATTCAATCACTTAGAGAAAACCATTGTTCTGGGCCAATGCTCCTCAGACCTCTGTCTCCTGTTGTGAAAAGGTATTCCAGATGCAAATTGCAGTGGCCATCTTGGCTGTCAGTTTTTTTAAAATTAACTGCAGGATTTTTTCCATTAAAAGTTTAATGTAGGTTTCCATCTGATGAATTAAAGTTCCTCATTTGGCATATAATTTTTCTTGACATTTGGCAGTGTTCAGTCTTAAGCACTGAAGAATCAAGTATTATCACAAAGTGCATTAGATCGGGTGCTGGATCGCAATCCATTAAATAACTCTGACTCACATACCAAAAAAGAAAAGTGGCTTGCATTTATATAGTACCTTTCCTAACCACAGGACATCTCATTACAGCCAATGAAGTACATTTGAAGTGTAGTCACTGTTGTAATGTAGGATACTTGGCAGCCAATATGTGCACAGCAAGCTCCCACAAACAACAATGTGATCATGACCAGATAATGTGTTTTTACGATGTTAACTGAGGGATAAATATTGGTCAGGACACTGGGAATAACTCCCTATGCTTGTCTTAGGAATGTGAGATCTTTTACGACCACCTAAGAAAGCAGGTAGGGCCTTGGTTTAACATCACGTCTGAAAGACACCACCTCTGTCAGTGCAGCACTCCCTCAGTACTATATTGGTGTGCTGAAATCCTGGAGTGGGATTTGAACTCACAGCCTTACGGGCTCAGAGGTGAGAGTGCTACCAACTGACCCTCAGCTGACTCTTACAGTCAAGGGTTAATGGAAGCAAGTTGCAATTGGTTCTAATTACCTGGAGTTGCCTCAGTTGGAATTTTCATCATTTAATTAGTTTCTTATTGGGATCAGGAGGCTCTTTTCCTGATGTTAAGCTGTTGAGCTGCGATTGTCACAATGGAGCTCTGATTTGGTAGTTTAAATTCTTGAACTGTTAGTATCGCGGTGCTGCTGACAGGGAACTGATACTTCACTTTGTGCTCAAAAACTAAGCCTCTGTACAAAGAATGCCTCTGTTAAGGATTCTGATGAACAACATCGAGAAACTCACTCACTGCGTCATGCTGTGTCCACAACAGGCAGCCTTCCCACAACATTTCTAAACTGCTTTCAGTTTTGTGGGCAAAAAAATTTAAATTACTCTTATTACATGTTAGAGCGTATTTTCAAACTTTATAGCATAATGAGAGCCTCGTGTATTAAATGGAAGTGGTTTTAAACATTAAGCTTCATTTTATTTCCTGGAAGTGACAAAAAAAATAGCATCTGTGTCAGATTATGCATTATGGTTCTGTATCAGACAGTAATAGGAGAGTGTGGGATGACCTAAATGTATCAGCATTCCCTCAGAAACAAATTAATTTGTCAAAGTCGCTTTAAAGGACTGCAAAACAATATTAAAGTGAAATGCACAATTTCTTAGACAATGGTTTCATGTCAAGTTAGTAATGAAATCACACAATAGTTATGGATGAGGAAGGCCATTCGACTCATCCTGGCTTCTCCATTCAAAAAATACCTAAAGTCCTCCTTTAGCATGCAACAATTTCTTAACTGAGTTCAGGGCTTTTACCTCCACCACCCCACCTGGGCATCCATTATATAGTGTTGATCACTCTTTGTATGAAGATGAAATTTCTGATATCAGTCTTAACCTTGCCTTTCATTAACTTGAACCCATGCCCCTTAATTTGAAGTAGTATTCCAGATTTATCTTTTCTATGCCATTTAGTATTCTATATATCTTTAAGCAGAGCCCCTCCTTTCAAGGTTGAATAATCTACGTACCTCAAGTCATTACTGATAACTCAGTACTCATGGTTCTTCTGTGTACTGCCTTAAGGGCATAAACATCTCCCTTATGCTTCAGTGGCCTGAACAGCACACAGTAGTTAAGATGTGGTCTACCCAGAATACTGTATAGTTGAAGCATAACTGACTAGCACTTTAATGCATAGCTCAGCATTCTATTGACCTTGTCGATTTCTGCTCTACTGTGAGTAGATATGTTAATCACCAAGTGTGTGTGTGTTTGTGTGTGTAGATGGGAGCAGGAAGTAGCAGAGGGGCATGGACAGATTAGGTGAGGGAGACGGGACAGATAGAATTCAACGTGAGGAATGTATCCACTTTAGATCAAGGGATGACAAGTCACAATATTTTCTTAACAGCAAGACACGGGTACTTTGAAGGAAGAAAGTGATTTGGGTTTTCAGGTACACAAATCATTCAAAGCTAGTGCACAGGTACAAAAAGTGATCAAAAAAGGGTGTGTAATTAATGTTGTTTCTTATCTCAGTGGGGCTTGAATGCAATAGGAAGGAAGTAAGGCTTCAACTGTACAGAACGTTGATCTGACCGTACCTGGAGTACTGCATTCCATTTCGGCCACTGCACCACAAGAAGGAGAGAATGGCCTTGTGAAGTGCAGGTTCACCAGAATGATACCAGGGCTTAAAGGGCTGGATTATGATGATAGGTTTCATAGACTAGACTTATAATACCAAAGTTTTAGATACAGAGAAATTCTGATTGAGGAGCCTAGAACAAACGGTCACCATCTCAAAATCAGAGGTAGGCCATTTAGGGGTGAAATAAAGAAACACTTATTCACACAAAAGGATAGTGACAATCAGGAATTCTCTTCTCAAAATATAGTGCTTGCTGAATCAAATGAAATTTTTAAGACTGAGATGGGGTATCGATGGATATGGATTAATGGCTGGTGGATGGATTTGAGATACCGATCAACTATATGCTCCTGATAGGGACTAATCAAAGTTATGTACAAATAAAGGTTCAGTTCCTCATTTTGAATTCCAATCTTGTTGAGCTAAAGGCTAACATTTTGTTCAGCTTTTTGGTTACTTTTTGTACCTTTGTTCCAGTGTACATGGACACCCAATTCTCTTTGTTCCTCCACAGGTCCTATAGACTCACCATTAAGAACTAGAATTAACCATATTTTTTTTACTCATTCATGGGATGTGGGCATCACTAGCTAGGCCAACATTTGTTGCCCATCCCTAATTGCCCTTGAGAAGGTGGTGGTGAGCTGCCTTCTTGAACCACTGCAGTCCATGTGGGGTAGGAACACCCACAGTGCTGTGAGGAAGGGAGTTCCAGGATTTTGACCCAGCGACAGTGAAGGAACGGCGATATAGTTCCAAGTCAGGATGGTGTGTGGCTTGGAAGGGATCTTGCAGGTGGTGGTGTTCCCAATCATTTGCTGCCCTTGTCCTTCTAGGTGGTAGAGGTCACAGATTTGAAAGGTGCTGTCTAAGGATCCTTGGTGCATTGCTGCAGTGCATCTTGTAGATGGTACACACTGCTGCCACTGTGCATCGGTGGTGGAGGGAGTGAATGCGGTGCCAATCAAGCGGGATGCTTTGTCCTGGATGGTGTCGAGCTTCTTGAGTATTGTTGGAGCTGCAGTCATCCAGGCAAGTGGAGAGTATTCCATCACACTCCTGACTTGTACCTTGTAGATGGTGGACAGGCTTTGAGGAGTCAGGAGGTGAGTTACACGCTGTAGGATTCCTAGCCTCTGACCTGCTCTGGTAGCCACGGTATTTATATGGCTGGTCCATTTCAGTTTCTGGTCAATGGTAATCCTCAGGATGTTGATTGTGGGGGATTCAGCAATCATAATGCCATTGAATGTCAAGGCGAGATGGTTAGATTCTCTCTTGTTGGAGATGGTCATTGCCTGGCACTTGTGTGGCACGAATGTTACTTGCCATTTATCAGCCCAAGCCTGGATATTGTCCAGGTCTTGCTGCATTTCTACACGGACTGCTTCAGTATCTGAGAAGTCGGGAATGGTGCTGAACATTGTGCAATCATCCCCACTTCTGACCTTATGATTGAAGGAAGGTCATTGATGAAGCAGCTGAAGATGGTTGGGCCTAGGACACTACCTTAACGAACTCCTGCATTGATGTCCTGGAGCTGAGATGATTGACCTCCAACAACCACAACCATCTTCCTTTGCACTAGGAATGACTCCAACCAACGGAGACTTTTTCCCCTGATTCCCATTGACTTCAGTTTTGCTAGGGCTCCTTGATGCCATACTTGGTCAAATGCTGCCTTGATGTCAAGTGCAGTCACTCTCACCTCATCTCTTGAGTTCAGCTCTTTTGTCCATGTTTGAACCAAGGCTTTAATGAGGTCAGGAGCTGAGTGGTCCTGGCAGAACCCAAACTCAGCGTCACTGAGCAGGTTATTGCTGAGCAAGTGCCGCTTGATAGCACTGTCGATGACACCTTCCATCACTTTACTGATGATTGAGAGTAGACTGATGATTGAGAGTAGACAAATTTGTAGCTCTCTCTGCTGCAGCAGTGCTTTTTAAACTGGGATGGACTCCACTGAACTACAGTGTAAGACTCAGCTGCTGTGATTCTGATCTTGTATTAGGTTACTTAAGTTTTAAGGTACTTGATCTAGCCTACAGTCCAATGCCTGGGAGTGTGTCATTACTTGCAGAGGGCCTGACACAGAAAAGTTCTAAAAGCACTATGCTGCAGTAGGCAGAGTGGAATATTTAGACTGGCCACTGGTGAAAATCATAGCACATTGAGGAAGCTTTTATTAGTATTTCATTTATACACATTTCTTGACATACTCAGATTCCTGACCATCTCCAACTATGTTGTATTTGGGAAATTGTAGCGCAGGAACTGCATTACTGTCTTATTCACTGTCGGGTAAGAATTCCGATGTTCTTTATGTGTATTAACATTATAAATACATTTGTGAAGATTTCTCTGTTTGGTAAGGTTAAGGAAAATTGCAAAATTATGCTACCAGATTTATTTACAGTTTTGATTGAAACACTGAACTGAAGAAACCTTTACAAACACACTTCCAATCTCAGTACAGATAGTTACAATTATCTAAGGTCTGATATTTTAAATTCTGGACAAATTAGTGTATTAATGAAGCAAAGACTATAAGAAGCTCCTTCCGTGTTTATTTTCATCCTGTAAACATTCCTTTTAACAGTTCTACTTAAAATGTGTTGAAACATACTGTACAGCAATGACCTGGCACTGCAATATTTTATTATTCTTGCACATCTTTACATTCTTATCTTTTCCTAATTGATGGGTTTAGTACATCCAGTTAGCAAACATACTCCATTCAGACTTTACCCATTCTTTGTAAGTAAAAAGAAGCAAAAAGAAAATTATTGTTACTGATTTTACCAATAAAGCTACAAGGTATTGAAGGAACAGTTGTGCTAAAAGCTTCTTTCTTCATTTAACAGTACAATTTTTTATACTGTGCTGCTTGTAACATTAATGCTCCCATATGATGATCAGGCTTTCCCTATTAACAATGACAGTCGCCCCACTGTGTGTCAAAGAGGTAACTACAAATTGATTCTAGGCAAAGCAAACCAAAGAGGAGGATTCAAAGGACCTGTCGGGCTTGACTATAATTCTAACAGATTCTAAATCTGTATAAATCATCGGTTCAAGCACAGTTGGAATACAATGTCCGATTTGGGGGCACCCTATTTTAGGAAGGATGTCAGGATCATGGAGAGGGTACTGAAGGGTGCTCAACTACAAGAAATGAAAAGAGACTAGAGAATTACTCTTGAGTTCTGATGAAAGGTCACTGACCTGAAACATTAACCCTGTTCCTCATTCCACAGATGCTATCAGGCCTGCTTAGTATTTCCGGCATTTTCCGCCTTTATTTCAGATTTCCAGTATCTGCAGTATTTTGCTTTTGTATGGAGAAACCCTCGGGTTTTTACACAGAGAGATTTAAAAGACCTGATAGAGGTGTTCAGAATTGTGAGAGGGTTTGGATAAGATGTATAGGAAAGAATTGTTTCTACTGGATGATGTCTTGGTAACTAGAGGGCAGAAAATGTGAGGGGGGAAAGGGTTGGAATTTTTTTTTACAGAGATTTGTTAGGATATGAAATGCCCTAAAACAGTGGTAGAAGCAGAATAGTTTTCAAAAAGGAAGTAGATTCTAACATTACAACAGTGACTATACTTCAGAGACTACTTCAGGGCATCCTGAGGTGGTGAAATGTGCTAAGGTCTTCTTTATAATTCTAAAAGATTGTGGGATAGGAGCAGGGGAATGAGACTAAATGGTTGAGAGATCCAACACAGGAAGGTAGACTGAATTTCTACCTTCTGTGCTGTAAGATTAGATATAAGATATTCATAAAGGAATGAGAAAGAGAGAGAGAGAGAGAGACGAACACGTTTTAACTTTTCCTATAGGCTCATTTCTTTTTTTCTCCAAAATGTACCCTTCCTTTAAATTTGCCCAGCCCACCAAAGCGTGATGCCAGAACCCTCCACTGTTACGTGATCCTTGAGTAAATGCACTCATTCATGAATGATTCATCCTGACGATGTTCCATTTCCTAAAATGCTCAGGTGTACTGTGCAGCACCCAGTCTGCGGATGCGGTGTCTATTTGTGAAATGGGAAGGGGCGGAAGTTTGCAGGATCTGAGTCCCTCCTTCCATTGGTTGTCCCGAGAGGGAAGCCTTCTGCTTTTCGCAGCATTGGTTTTTTTTTATTCGTCGATTGGTGATAGTCGGAAGAAGGAGGCGGGCTGGCGGCGTGAAAGCTCTGCAATAAACTTCGGAGAATCGATTTCCTCGCTGCTTGTTTTTCCACAGCTGAGCAAGAGTGACCGCGAATTTGGGACTTGGCTGAACACGGAGAGAACATCGGGACTGTGTCTGCTTCGCTTTAACGGCACCGTTTCTGTACCTCACTCACTCTGAAAGCATGGATGCTGCCAACTTGGCCATCACTTTGGGATTTGTCATTATTTATTGTAATTGCGGGCTCGCTTCAGGTAAATTGGATCGATCATTCCGAGGATTAGTTTGCTGAGATTGCTCTGTATAACAGGCGCCCTTTAATTATTTAATCAATTTATATTTTACCAACACAGTTTCAAATAATATAAATATTTAAAATCAGTTGAAAAGGTTTGAGGCAGTATTCATTAATAAGATATAATTTATAGCCATTTGCAGTAAATCCTGCTTTCCATTTTTAATAACCATATGGCTCCCGCTTAATCTGTAATCTGGTCACGTATCCTCCGATTATAGTGGAATACTGGGAGCGTTAGATCCATTCTCTATGTCAGCTCTGCTCTTATTTCACATCAAATACAGTTCCTTATGAAAATGTGCCAGTGTTCACTTAATATTTGGCAATAACACAGCCAGTGATAGATTATAGACTGATGTATTATATGATGTAAGTGTAGCCGTGTTATAGGATAGCTTTACCATGCCTATATGACAGACTGATACATATGTTTAATGTTCAAGTTACCTTTATCAGTGTGAATCTGCAGGACAATAAAGAGCTCTTATGGGTTCGACATAAAACAAAATTTAACTGAAAATTCTCAAGTATCTCAGATTTTATATATTTGAGATTTATCAGTCCTTTCATCGATATCATTAGTCACTCCTACAAGAGATGTTAAGAGAAAACTTATTGGTTTGCAAAACGTTTTCTTGGTGAATGGATATATGGAAATTTAAATCTTTTAATAAAACATCTTCAGGTACTTCGCTGAAACCTGTTACTAACGTAACGTGGAAATCGTTCAATTTCCGCACTACACTACAATGGGAAATCACCTCTCGGGACTCGGTGTGCACCGTGAGAATACGTGAGTAAGTAACTCAACCGTATATCTTCTGCAAGCAAGTACTGACAAACCCATGGGGCGCGGCTAGGTCTCTGGACAGCAGAGTGCGAGTATATAGAAGACAGCTGAGAGTTTTAGGTAACTTGTAGTCAGTCATCATGTTCGTAAACCTACTGCAACTGAGAACCATTATCCCAAAAAGGATTTAAAGGTGAAGGTAATTCTGTGTGTTCTAACGTGCCCTCCCCCCGCATTTTTGGATTGTTCTTATGCATTGGCCATCTGAAGTGAGTGCAGCCCACATCAATCTCGACTGAATATTGTGCTGTGAACTGATGGTGAGAAGAAAGCCCTGGAATGAGTTTCAGGGCAATCCAAGTGCAAAGAGGCTACAATGAAAAATAAATGTTGGAATTTAGCAAATGGCTACTTTCCACAGACTGGCTTAACTGGGGCTTTATCCCTCTATTTGCAGATTTCCAGCCAAGTTTAGCAATCAATTAAGTCTATCATAAAGCTTCGAAACTATGGTGCAGATACCCTCTCTCTGTAACAACCTGTTGCATTCATACGAATTAAGAGCAGGAGTGGGTTATCTGGTCCTTCGAACCTGCTCTGGTTATTGACAAACAGGATATTGTGATGCAGGCGTGACTGATGCAGAAGTCATATGCAATTAACAATTGTATTTTGTAGGTTGCCTTTTGTGTAAAAAAAACTTTTTAAAGTGTAAACTGGTCAACAGTCTCTGGTGACTACATGGGCGCAGTTAAACACAGAAATCAGCATGTTGCAGTCCACGTTGCACTGCTCCCCTAGAAGCATCATTACACCAGTATCTCACCGAGAGACTCAGCATTGAAAGACATGCCACGCTGTGAAGTTGCAGTGCTTACATGATAGATACCCATTCCAGTGCAAATAAATTTTTAACAGCGCAATAAATCTTAATTATTGCCAAACAACCTTGCTGGCACTGAAAATTAACTTTTACAAGTGTGGCTTCTTATTATTTACTGATTATAAAAAGTAAAAAAAACTTTTTTCATTCATTCTTGGGATGTGGGCGTCGCAGACTAGGCCAGCATTTATTGCCTATCCCTAATTGCCCTTGAGAAGATGGTGGTGAGCTTTCTGTCTCTTTTATCTCTCTTAATCCCATCTTTCTTTCCCTCCCTTTATTTCACTCTCTGTACCTGATTTGACATTGAATTCAATATTCTATCATTTCCAGTTTAATGACTCTTCAATTTGATTGGTTAAGGAGATACAGGGTTGTTTGCCCTGTTCACACGGGTCCCAGATGCTCTGTAGAGGGTGCTGCATTTATTGGCTGTTTGGCTGAGAGGAACTTCCAGCCCAAAAGTCCACAGAAGGTGCAAGTCTATCGAGCGGTGCCATTGATCACAAAATCTGGCCAATGCATACGTTGCCCAAGTTCGATGTGGATAGATGACCCAATCACTTTATAGAGTGTAAAGAAGCAAATCTATTATCGTCAGAACAGGAAGGCCAAATTCTTAATGTACTGGGACATCAGTATAAACAAGATTAGATAAAATTGAGAGGAATTCTACAATGCACCAGTCAGAAATACTTTGATTGCCGTCTGCTACAGGTTTTAGATTAACCTATATTTTGGCCTCTATAATTGTAAATTGCTGCTCCAGTTACCTGGCTATCTTTCTCCCAACGCCAGAATGACAGACACACAAATGACTTGAGGTAATTTGCAGTAGCACTGAAATCACATGGATGCTGAGCTCACTCAGTGTTACTGTAGCAACTCCACTAGTTTGCCCTAAGCACTTCCATATTAGGTGCTTTCTTAGTGATTGTGCACCATTGGCAACAGGTCCCAACATTCTTGTTGCTACTGGTACACTCTAATGCAATTGAATCGGACTCTGCATTGAGTCCAGGAACAACTTTCACTGGATCTGAACTGCCGAAAATGTTAACTAACAAATAAATAAAAATGAGAGGTGACAGCACAGGCAGTGTGTCGGGGCTGTAATATGTGGGAGTTTGTGGACAGTAAGACTGTCCCAGATTGCCACATCTGCAGGAAATGCCTCTGCCTTGAGTCACTACAGCTCAAAGCCTTTGAGTTGGGGTGCAGGTTACAGACACTCCAACGCATAAGGAAGGGGGAGGAATTTCTGGATAATTTTCTCCAAATAACACCTCCGAGGAAAGCATAGGTTCAAGAAGGGGATACGAGTTAGAGGAGAAGGTCCTGCAGATACTGGACTTGTCCAACAGGTACAATGTACTTGCTACCTCTGAGGATAAGAATGAAGACTGGAAAATGGCCAGAATGCTAACCATGGCACTTTGGAGCAGGAAACGGTCCAAGGAGAAAGAGTAAATTAACAAGATTGTAGTCATAGGGGATTTAATAATTAGGGGAATAAATGGAGCCCTCTGCAGGCGCGTCTGAGAGTCCAGTGGGTGTGTTGTCGAGCTGGTGCAAGGGTAAAATGTATCTCAGACCAACTGCAGAGGAGCTCCGAAAGAGAGGGGTACATCCAGTTGCCATGGGCCAGGTTGGGGCCAATGACATAGGGAAGAAAACAGAGGAGGGCCTATTAAGGGAACCATCAGAAGTTAGGAACTGAATCAAAAAACAGGACCTCATGAGTGGTAACCTTGGGATTACTACATGAACCATGTGCTAATTGACATAGGGATAAAGAGATCAGGAAGATGAATGTGTGGCTGAAAGACTGGTGTGGCAAGGAAGGGTTCCATTTCATGGGATGCGTACTGGGATAGGAAGGAGCTGTGCTACTGGAACGGGCTCCACCTGAACCAAATGGAACCAGAGCCCAAGTGCAAAGGATAAAGAGGGCTGTGGATCAGACTTTAAACATGTAAAACGGAGTGGTGGGGGTGGGCTTGGTGGTAGGAGGAGTGATCTAGTGAAAATAGCGTAAGCCTGAAGATAAAAGAAATAGAACATGAAAGTAAAGGTCAGACCAAGATAAAGAAAAAGGGTAACATACAAGGTCAGGGAACAGATACAGTTAAAGAACGTAAGTGTAAAATGATTGTTAGAAATAACATGAGTGGACCAGTTAATAAAAACAAATTAAATTGCCTACACAGCAATGTTCACAATATTCAAAACAAAACAGAGGAACTGGAACCAATAACTCATAGTGAGGAGCCAGATGTAGTAGGATAACTGAAACATGGCTTAATAATTGTATCAGGGGAGGTGGTGGCATACTGGTATTGTCACTGGACTAGTAACCCAGACACCCAGATATTGCTCTGGGGACATGGGTTCGAATCCCACCACAGCAGAAGGTGGTCATCTAATGATGGCCATGAAACCATTGTCGATTGTTGTAAAAACCCGTCTGCTTCACTAATGTCCTTTAGGGAAGGAAATCTGCTGTTCTTACCTGGTCTGGCCTACATGTGACTCCAGATCCACAGCAATGTGGTTAACTCTTACATTCCCTCGAAATGGCCTAGCAAGCCACTCAGTTCAAGGGCAATTAGGGATGGGCAATAAATGCTGGCCTGGCCTGCGATGCCCACATCCCATGAAAGAATAAAAAAAAATAAAGAACAGGATTGTCAATTGAATATTGTAGGACAAACCTCATTGAGAAAGGTTAGGGAAGGAAGAAGGGATGGGTTAGTTGTACTAATTAGAGATAACGTCTTGCAGTAGTAAAAAGGGACACAATTAGCTTTAATGGGCATAGATTTAAGGTAAGGGGCAGAAGGTTTAGAGGGGAGTTGAGGAAGAATTTTTTCACCCAGAGGGTGGTTGGAATCTGGAACACACTGTCTGAAGGGGTGGTAGAGGCAGGAACACTCACGACATTCACGAAGTATTTGGATGAGCACTTGAAATGCCATAACATACAAGGCTACAGGCCAAGTGCGGGGAAATGGGATTAGTTAGGACGGATGCTTGATGGTCGGCGCAGGTGCGTTGGGCAGAAGGGCCTGTTTCTGTGCTGTAAAACTCTGACTCTAAGATAGAAGCAGAATCCATATGGATTGAGGCAATGGATACATAGGGATCAATCACAGTAATAGGGATACAAGCAAAATACTGCGGATGCCGGAAATCTGAAATAAAAATAAGAAATGCTGGAAATACTCAGCAGGTCAGGCAGCAACTGTGGGAAGAGAAGCAGAGTTAATGTTTCAGGTCAGTGACCCTTCTTCCGAACTAGCAGATATTAGAAATGTGAAAGGTTTTAAGCAAGTAAAGCAGGGGTGGGGCAACAGTTAACAAAGGAGAAGGTGTAGATAGGACAAGATCACAGAGAGTAACCGACCCAGAAGGTCATGGAGCAAAGGCAAACAATATGTTAATGGTGTGTTGAAAGACAAAGCATTAGTACAGATAGGGTTTTAATGGACTGAAAACTGAACAGCCACAAGTACAAACATGAATAAAAAACAGTGGGTAGACAAACTGAACAAACTAAGATAAAATAAAATAAACACAAAAAAAGTATAATAAAGAAAAAAATAACTAAAAATCAAAGTAAAACGGGTGGGGGGAGCCTGTCATGCTCTGAAATTATTGAACTCAGTGTTCAGTCCGGCAGGCTGTAGTGCGCCGAATCGGTAAATGAGATGCTGTTCCCCGAGCTTGCGTTGAAGTTCACTGGAACACTGCACAGTAATAGGGATAGTGTACAGACCACCTAATAGTGGAACAGAGGTGAAGAGAGAGTAGGCAAATCTATGGAATGAGTAAAATACATAAAATAATAATGATGGAAGATTTGGACTATCTACAGGTAAACTGGCAAGAAGAGGTAGGGAAAGCAGAAAATGGAATGATGCTGTTCCAGTGTGCTTCGGACTCCTTTCTTACCCAATACGTAAGAAACCCCCGAACACGAGAGGAATCACTGATGGACTTCGCAATGGGAAATGACCCAGGATAGACAAGAGAAGAATTGTAGGAGAAAATCTCGGTAAAATGATCATAACACGATAAGAATTCAAATAACGATTGAGAAAAACATCAGTAAGACAAAGGCTAAAGTAATAGATAGAAAGAAAACTAATTTTGAGGGGAAGGGAATGGAACTAGGGAAGATAAACTGGAGAAAAGTGTTTACAGACAAAGAAACAGATCAGCAGCGGGGAATATTTCAAACAGTATTCAATAGAGTTCAGGAGAAATACATTCCACAAAAAAAACAAGAACAAACTAGCTGATAATGAAACAACATGGATAAATAAAGATAAAAGCAAAATACTGCAAATGCTGGAAATCTGAAACAGAAACAAGAAATGCTGGAAATACTCAGCAGGTCTGGCAGCATCTGTGGAGAGAGTAATAGAGTTAACGTTTCAGGTCTGATGTCCTAGGGGGAGTATTTGCCAGAGTGGTTGCAGAGGGTTTAAACTAAAATGGCAGGGGGATGGGAACCTTTGCAAGGAGTCAGAGGAGGGGGGATCAAAGACAAGAACAAAAGACAGTAAGGGGAATAGGAAAAGTGATAGGCAGAGAAATCAAGGGCCAGAATCAAACAGGGCCACAGTGAAAAATAGTGGGAAGGGGACAAGTAATGTTAAAAAGACAAGCCTTAAGGCTTTGTGCCTTAATGCGCGGAGCATTCGCAATAAAGTGGATGAATTAATTGTGCAAATAGATGTAAACGGGTATGTTAGAGTCGGGATTATGGAGACATGGCTGCAAGGTGACCAGGGATGGGAAATGAACATCCAGGGGTATTCAGTATTTAGGTTGGACAGACAAAAAGCAAAAGGTGGTGGAGTTGCATTGCTGGTTAAAGAGGAAATTAACGCAATAGTGAGGAAAGATATTAGCTCTGACGATGTGGAATCTTTATGGGTAGAGCTGAGAAACACTAAGGGACAAAAAACGTTGGTGAGGGTTGAATATAGACCCCCAAACTGTAGTGGTGATGTTGGGAATGGCATTAAACAGGAAATTAGAGCCGCTTGCGATAAAGGAACATCTGTAATTATGGGTGACGTTAATCTGCATATAGATTGGGCAAATCAAATTAGTCATAATACCGTAGAGGAGGAATTCTTGGAGTGTGTACGGGATGGTTTTCTGGACCAATACGTTGAGGAACCAACTAGAGAACAGGCCATCCTATATTGGTATTGTGTAATGAGAGAGGAATAATTGACAATCTAGTGGTGCGAGACCCCTTGGGGATAAGCGACCATAATATGATAGAATTCTTCATCAAGATGGAGAGTGACGTAGTTGATTCTGAGACGAGGGTCCTGAATCTTAGTAAAGGAAACTAAGAAGGTATGAAGCGCGAGTTGGCTATGACAGATTGGGAAACATTACTTAAAGGGATGATGGTGGATAGGCAATGGCAAACATTCAAAGAGCGCATGGATGAACTGCAACAATTGTTTATTCCTGGCGCAAAAGAATACTGGAAAGGTAGCCAAACCATGGCTTACAAGGAAAATTAGAGATAGCATTAAATCCAAGGAAGAGGCATATAAATTTGCCAAGAAAAAACAACAAACCTGAGGATTGGGAGCAGTTTAGAATTCAGCAAAGGAGGACCAAGGGATTGATTAAGAAGGGGAAAATAGAGTACGTGAGCAAGCTTGCGGGGAACATAAAAACTGACTGTAAAAGTTTCTATAGGTATGTGAAGAGAAAAAGATTGGTGAAGACAAATGTAGGTCCCTTACAGTCAGAAACTGGGGAATATATTATGGGGAACAAAGAAATGGCTGACCAACTAAATGTATACTTGGGTTCTGTCTTCACAAAGGAGGACACAAATATCATACCAGAAATGTTGGGGAACACATGGCTTAGTGACAGAGAGGAACTGAAGGAAATCAGTATTAGTAGAGAAATGGTGTTGGGGAAGTTGATGGGATTGAAGGCCGATAAATCCCCAGGACCTGATGGTATGCATCCCAGAGTACTTAAGGAAGTTGCCCTAGAAATAGTGGATGCATCGGTGGTCATTTTCCAAGATTCTATAGACTCTGGAACCGTTCCTACAGATTGGAGGGTAGCTAATGTAACCCCACTATTTAAAAAGGGAGGTAGAGAGAAAGCAGGGAATTATAGACCAGTCAGCCTGACGTCGGTAGTGGGGAAAATTCTAGAATCCATTATCAAAGATTTTATAGCAGAGCACTTGGAGAACAGTGGTAGAATCGGGCAGAGTCAGCATGGATTTACGAAAGGGAAATCATGCTTCACAAATCTACTAGAATTCTTCGAGGATGTAA
Organism: Heterodontus francisci; assembly: GCF_036365525.1. Lineage (NCBI taxonomy): Eukaryota > Metazoa > Chordata > Chondrichthyes > Heterodontiformes > Heterodontidae > Heterodontus > Heterodontus francisci. Next base: position 25,354,368 of record NC_090378.1, on the reverse strand, counting down.
CTAGCAGAGTTGATGAGGGGGAGCCAGTGGATGTGGTTTATTTGGACTTTCAGAAGGCTTTCGACAAAGTCCCACTTAAGAGATTAGCATGTAAAATTAAAGCGCATGGGATTGGAGTAGTGTATTGCGATGGATAGAAAATTGGTTGGCGGACAGGAAACAAAGAATGGGGATAAATGGGTCTTTTTCCGAATGGCAAGCAGTGACTAGTGGGGTACTGCAGGGATTGGTGCTAGGACCCCAGCTATTCACAATATATATGAATGATTTAGATGAGGGAACTAAATGTAATATTTCCAAATTTGCAGATGTCACAAACTGGGTGGGAGGCTGAGTTGTGAGGAGGATGCAGCGAGGCTTCAGGGTGATTTGGACAAGTTGAGTGAGTGGACTAATGCATGGCAGATGCAGTATAATGTGGATAAATGTGAGGTTATCCACTTTGGTAGCAAAAACAGGAAGGCAGATTATTATCTGAATGGCTATAAACTGAGAGAGGGGAATATGCAGCAAGACCTGGGTGTTCTCGTATCCCAGTCGCTGAAGGTAAGCATGCAGGTGCAACAGGCGGTAAAAAAGGCAAACGATATGTTGTCCTTCATAGCGAGAGGATTCGAGTGCAGGGGCAGGGATGTCTTGCTGCAATTATACAGGGCCTTGGTGAGGCCACACCTCGAATGTTGTGTGCAGTTTTGTTCTCCTTATCTGAGGAAGGATGTTCTTGCTATAGAGGGAGTGCAGCGAAGGTTTACCAGACTGATTCCTGGGATGGCGGGTCTGACGTAAGAGGAGAGATTGAGTCGGTTAGGATTATATTCGCTGGAGTTCAGAAGAGTGAGTGGGGATCTCATAGAAACCTATAAAATTCTAACAGGACTTGACAGGGAAGATGCAGGAAGGATGTTCCAATGGTGGGGGAGTCCAGAATCAGGGGTCATAGTCTAAGGATACGGGGTAAACCTTTCAGGACTGAGATGTGGATAAATTTCTTCACCCAGAGAGTGGTGAGCCTGTGGAATTCGCTACCACAGAAAGCAGTTGAGGCCAAAACATTGCATGTTTTCAAGAAGGAGTTTGATATAGCTCTTGGGTCTAAAGGGATCAAAGGGTATGGGGCGAAAGCGGGAACAGGTTACTGAGTTGGATGATCAGCCATGATCATAATGAATGGCGGAGCAAGCTCGAAGGGCCGAATGGCCTACTCCTGCTACTATTTTCTATGTTTCTAAGTCAGTGATCCTTCATCAGAACTGGCAGATATTAGAAATGTAACAGGTTTTAAGCAGTAAAGCGAGGGTGGGGCAAGAGATAACAAAAGAAAACTGAGCAGCCTGGGCCCAAGCACAAACATGAAAAAACATGGTAGGCACAGTAGAAACAAACTAAAATGAAATAAACACATAAAAAATAAATAATAAAGAAAAAAGAAATCAGTTTTCTGTCCATTAACACCCTTTCTGTATGACTGCCTTGTCTTTCAGCACACCATTAACATACCGTTTGCCTTTGTTCAATGACCTTCTGGTCATTTCTTCTCTGTGACCTTGTCCTATCAACACCTTCTCTTTTGTTATCTCTTGCTCCCCCCCCTCCCCCCCCCCGCCGCTTTACTTGCTTAAAACCTTTTACATTTGTAATATCTGCCAGTTCCGATGAAGGGTCACTGACCTGAAATTTAACTTTGGATAAATAAAGAGATAAGGGTAAAATTGAAGCTAAAGAAAAAGGCCTACACTAAGTATATAGACAATACCCTTATTGAATTATTTGAAGTTACAGAAAGTTAATGCAATACATGTAATTTTATTGGATTTTCAAAAGGCCTTCAATAAGGCGGCACAAGATAGACTCATGACTAACGTCAGAGCATGTGGAGTCAGGGGGCAGGTCGCAAAATGGACAGCAATGTGGCTACAAAACCAAAAGGTAGGAAGTGGTTTTCAGTGCTAAGTCCACTGTTGTTCACAATTTACATCAATGATTTGGACTCGGGAATCGGAAGAACAATTTAAAAATTTGTGGATAACACCAAATTGCGAGGTGTCGTTAATACAAAGGAAGAATGAGACAAAATAGAGGAAGACATTAATAAACTTGCAGAATGGGCATGTAATTGGAAAATGAATTTCAATATAGATAAGTGTGAGGTGGCGCATTTTGCTTGGATAATAAGAGTCGGAATGGGATAGAGGAGCAAAATGATCTAGGGGTACAAATACACATATCACTAAAAGTAGCCACGGAGGTTAATAAGGCCATAAGAAAGAAAACCAAGCACTGGGTGCATTTGTAGAAGGATGTTAAACTTATATAGAATCTTAATTAGACCACACTCAGACTACCGTGAACAGTTCTGTCCTCCGTATTATATAAAGGATGTAGAGACATTGCAGACGCTGTAAAAATGTTCACAAAGTTGATATCAGAATGAAAGGATAAACTTATCAGGAAAGCATGAACAAGGGACTCTTTTCTCTGGAAAAGACTAAGGGGTGGTCTGATAGACGTCTTTAAGATAATGAAAGAATTTGTTAGAGTAGACATGGAGAAATCTTAAATCTTGTATTTATGACTAGAGGTCATAAATATAAGATAACATGAAAAACTCCAATCAGGAATTCAAGAGAAACACCTTCACCAAAGAATGGTAAAGATTTGTAATGTGCTACACAAGGAGTAGTTGAGGCAAATATCATAGAGGCATTTAAGAAGAATCTAGATAAGCACGAGGCAGAAATGAATAGAACTTTATGCTGCTAGGTTAGATGAAGAGGGAGGTAGACACTTATATGGAGCATAAATGTCAGCCTGAACTAGTTGAGCTGATTGGCCTGTTTCTGTGCTGTAGACGCTATGTATAACTAACTGCTTGTTCATTTATTGTTGTCAGGGAAAATGATTTGTGCTATTCTTATTTCTTGCATATACCATTTTTATATAGATCATTTGCTCTAAAAATGCACAACCTTCTAAGTACATTTGTTCTAAAAAGATCCACAGTAGCTTGTAACTATTATTTTTAAACTTCAATATTTCAGCAGTTCCTCAACTATTCAGTGGTCCCTCAGCAGAAGTCCTGATTGCCTCCAGAAATTATGGATAAATCGATTGTGATGATCCTGTCCAAATATGTGTAACATTTAACTGCTAGATCAGAAGCTGATTGACTAGGCCCCATGTTCTGCCCAACTCTCCAATTTTCTGCCCAACTCTCCAATTTAGAGATACAGCACTGAAACAGGCCCTTCGGCCCACCGAGTCTGTGCCGGCCAACAACCACCCATTTATACTAACCCTACAGCAATCCCATATTCCCTATCACCTCTCTACACTAGGGGCAATTTACAATGGCCAATTTACCTATCACCTGCAAGTCTTTGGATATGGGAGGAAACCGGAGCACCCGGCGAAAACCCACGCAAACACAGGGAGAACTTGCAAACTCCACACAGGCAGTACCCAGAATCGAACCCGGGTCCCTGGAGCTGTGAGGCTGCGGTGCTAACCACTGCGCCACTGTGCCGCCCATGTTTATGTAATGAAGCCTGAAAAATCACTGCCAAACATATAAATCCTTCCTCTCTATTCAGGTAGCCCCTTTTCCCTTTTTTTCCCATTATAGATTTATGCTTCCCTTCATGGGCTCAGAGGCGGATGACTAGTTGATAAGTTTCTTTTAAATTAAGAACCCAAGTGAAAGGCCAAAGTCTACTGTTCAGTAAAAGTGCAATGTCAATGTAGTTGAAAAGAACAGGGGAGAGATTATTCAAGAAGGAGTGGTTTAAAAGCCTGTAGACAGATTGCAGGTCCATAAATAATTGTGTTTTTGTTTAGAAATTTATTCTTCAAAGCCTGTTTCAAAAATGATTTCAACAGCCATTATTTCAACACACAGTTCTGACCCTAAAGCTATATATCTTATATATCTTATATGTCTTCTACTCTTATGAGGGCAGCACTTTTGATTGGCTAAGATCACATACAAATGCTTAATACGCTTGTACAACATTCCATGTGGGCTATTTTTATGCAGGTATGCAAATGTTTATCTCAAAGGTGTTCATACCTGTGCAACAGCACAAACAGGAATGAAAGTGCCTGGACATGAACTTTATGTCTGTCAGAAGTGTAACAACATTGAGTAACAGCCAGTACAGAAGTGAATCAAAATGATTTTTCTTCTGTGTTAAATTAGCAGTTTGATTTGGGACAGAAGAGTAGTCAATCTTCAGAGATTAGTACAAGATTGTAACCTAGTTTTTTTTGCTCGTAATAAGAAAAGTATTTATGTAGACGTATGATGAGCAAACCTTTCCATCAAATAAACTGCACCTACAGAATAGCTGTTCTATAATTTTGTATTGATATGTATGCTGAAGTGTCTTTACTTAAAGGCTTAAAAATAAATAGGTGAATATATTACAAATAAGTATGGTCATTCCTGTTGCTGCATTAGGAAATCAAGCAGGAGCAGAAACTAAAACTGTTAGAATTTTTGTATAAATCCCATGCTTTCAAAATGAACGGACTTGAGAAGGTAAATAGCGAAAGGTTATTTAAATTTAGTACCTAATCCCAAATCATAGCAATGTGAAGCCTATATTCCATGAAAAGTCTTTGGTAAAGACTGGATCTTACTCTATGTACAATAATGAACAATAATGTTTAAATCATCCAATACGTATAGGTTGTAACACAAACAGTGGGAGGTGGCTGTACAAGCACTAAATAATCTTGTGACCCATATTGCCATGATCTTTTGAAACAATGCATGGATGCCAGTTCACAAAATGTTCCATGAAATCTTAGCCACAACTTAAAGGATCAGATTCCTCAGAGTGAATTGTATTGCACGATATTTTACATTATTGGCAATTAGACTGATGGATGATCCGGTAAATGATGAGTATGATTCTGCCGTTTCCTCCAGTTAAACATTGGGAAGACTAGAGTCAGCACCTCCAGTCCTCAGGAGAAGCTCCATACCCTCACCACCAATTCCATCCCTTCCCTGACCATCGTCTCAGGCTGAACCGGACAACCTTAGTGTCTTATTTGACCCCTAGATGACCCCATATCCTCTCCATTATAAAGACTGCCTACTTCCACTTCTGTGTAACATTGCCTCACTCTGCCCGACCTTTACCCATCTGCTGATGAAACCATCATTCATACCTTTTCTTTTTAACCTCCAGACTCAACTTTTCCAATGTTTACCTGTCTGACCTCCCATCTTCCACTGTCCATAAATTTCGGCTCATCCAAAACTCTGATGGCCATGTTCTATCCTGGACAAGTCCAACTCTATTATGACTGCCATTCCCAAATTTATCTGTAGGAACCCCAAATGCCTCAAATTTAAAATTTGCAATGCTTATGTTTAAATCATTTCATGGCGTCAGCCCTCCCTACCTCTGTAACCTCCTCCAGCCCTACAAAACCCATCCACCAAAATCTCTGTTCCTCTGTCTGTAGCTTGGTGTGCATTCCCCAATCCCCTAACTCCACCACTGTTGACCATGCCTTAATTTGTCTAGGCCCCAAACTTTGGAATTCTCTCCCAAAATGCCTCTGTTTCTATGCCTCCCTCTCCTCTTTAATTTCCGTCTTAAAACTCAACTCTTTGACCAAGCCTTTGGTCACCCCTCCTAAAATCTCCTTCTGTGACCTTGGCATTCTTCTTTTTCCAATAACACCGTGGTGAAGTGCCTTAACATGTTTTTCTACATTAAATACAATTTTTTTCTTGTAATTTTAGTATTAATTAACTGCTCCTAGTTTTTTTTTAATTAAAGCTAAAGTTAATCTGTTGAGAGGTAAAGTATCTTGATTCTCAGATGCACACAGTGAAATTGTCTTAAGATTGATCCACAGTATGTGCTTAGCTCTTCTCAATCCAGGCAACAGTTGGCAATTTAGTATTGGCTGCAATGCCCCAAGGAATACGAAAATCAACCAAGTTACTTGACTAATGTCTATACAGCAACATGAAAGTGTTGGATGAACTGCCGAGACTTACTGTCAAAGCTTACCCATCCAGAGTGGCTATTTGGGTGAGGTAGCAGAGAGTGTTCAAGCAACTGTTGTCCATGGGGAAATTCATACCTTTAGCAGAGGAGCAGAGTGGAGGAGGGGAGTTAGTTGAAGGGGAAAAAAATTATGCAGATTGCACATTTGTACTCTGAAAATTGTCATGTGATGTGACACACCTCTTCCAAGAATGGACCTGCTCAGAAATGGCTCTGTAGAACAGGGTAACATCAATCTTTCATCCAGCTTTGGCTACAACAGATTAAAAAAAAACATTTTTAATATTCATTCAATAAAAGTCTTACTTTGTTTTTATTTTTATGCACTGATTGTATCATTATTATCAGTGCAGTTGCTGCAGCTTGGGTATCATGTAAGCTTCTGGAAATGAATTCTGCACTAAATGTGATTGTTCACAATACTGGAGTTGAAATACTTAAGGTGAACAACAGAATCATAAAGCCATAGGATTTCCTTTACTCATAGCATAAAGAGGAAACTTGGCCAAACAGTAAAATAAAGATACATAGCCCACTCTCTATCATTATTAGGCTTGACTGTTCATGGTACCAGTGATGAGGTTCTTCAGCTATGTGAAATGACTAGAAAAGCTGGGATAATCTCCTTAGAGCAGAGATGTTTAATGGCAGCTTTGAGAGAGGTGTTCAAAGTTAAAAGGGGTCTTAATAGAGTAGATAGAAAGAAACTGCTTCCACTGATAGGTCGGTAACCAGAAGACACACAGTTAAGATCATTGGCCAAAAAGGCAGGGTAGAGTTGAAAATTTTTATTCAGTGAGTTATTAAGATCTGCAATGCATTGTCTGCAGGGTTGTCAAAGCAAATTCAATAGTAACTTTCAAAAGAGAATCGGCTGTCAACTTAAAAAAGGAAATAATTGCAGGGATATGGGAAAAAAACAGGGGAGTGGGACTAATTGGTAGTTCTTTCAAAGAGCCAGCACAGGCATGATGGGTCAAATGACCTGCTTCTGTGCTCTGTGATTCTATGAATTAACAGTAGATGTAGAGTAAAATCAATTTCTGCCTCAGTATTTTCACTTTATATGAACTTTGCCTAAGGTAGCACTGGAGAACTAAGTTGGAAAGTTTTGATAATGCTATGTGCATAACATAGTTAATCTTCAGGACTAACAAATGATCAAGTGTCAGTACAGGGCAGGTAAGATTTAGCATGGAAATATTCGGGCTATCTCTTGATCTGATCTTCTCTGGGTGCATAAGACATAATTCTGGCACGAGGTGCGGAATAACTCGTTTTTCTATTCATACCAATTTAGTTGCAAATGTTGCCTTGGGCAAAATTTCATGTGTGGCGCTGTGGAAATGTTAAAGTGCAGTTCATTTTACTCCCTGTTTCTGGTATCAGGTTGTAGCTGAAATATTAGCAAGCAGTCTGTCATAAATGGTGGAAACCTGTCAAACTTGAGAGTAAAGAACCCTTTCCATCTCAGATTAGAGCTGGACTGGTAGCAAAGTGAAGGCATTATTTTCTGAACGTCTTAGCAAGTATTCTAGTGAGTGAAATTAATCGGGACAGTGCTATCTACTGCATTAATTTGGGAGGAAATCCAATCTATTTCAGGCAGTCTCAAGCAAACTGATGGGGTTGGAAGTATCTGAAAAATCGGAGCTGCAAAACAGATCAATTTTAATTTAAGTTCTACCCTTCCTCTCCTATTAGCTTTGAGATGTGGTGGTATAGGATTCTCCAGGAGCCAGTAGATCTGCAATACCTCTTCCGAATGGTCATTCTTCATTGTGAGCCAAGACAATGTTGGCAGTTTAACTTTGACAGACAGCAGCACTTACCCCATTCCTGCCCTTGAAGTGCACACAGGCGTACATTGTTAAGATTGGGTTGTGGGATAGTGATCAGGTATAGGAACTCTGACAAATTTTCCTCCCTTTCTGTTCCCCACCCCCTTCCCCATACCTGGAGGTGCTGAGCCCACTTATAGCACCATATCATTCTCCAGCTGAGATGAACCAACTTACCCTGTACATGGCAACCTAGAAAAAGATTTTTTAAAAAGCTGACACAGCCGACAAATCAAATAGCCTTGAGCAGCATCCTATAACTCAGCCACTGTTTTATGGTGAATGAATGAATAAGTTAAACTCCAATTTGTTATCTGGGATTCATCGATTTTATCAGTCTTTTAAGATCAAATTTCGCAACATAGGAATATAGGAGCAGCAGTAGGCCATTCAGCCCATCGAGCCTGCTCTGCCATTCAATACGATCATCATTGATCATCCACTTCAATGTCTTTTTCCCCACACTATCCACATATCACATTATGTCATTGGTATTTAGAAATCTGTCAATCTCTGCTTTAAACATACTCAATGACTGAGCTTCCACAACCCTCTGGGGTAGAGAATTCCAAAGATTCATAACCCTCTGAGTAAGGAAATTTCTCCTCATCTCTGTCCTAAGTGGCTTCCTCCTTATTTTGAAATGAGTCCCCTGGTTCTAGACTCCCCAACCAGGGGAAACATCTTAGCTGCATCTACCCTGTCTATCCCTTTCAGCATTTTGTAGGTTTCAATGAGATCGCCTCTCATTCATCGAAACTCTAGAGAATACAGACGCAGTTTCCCCAATCTCTCTTCATAGGACAGTCCCTCCATCCCGGGAACTAGCCTGGCAACGGTTCCTCTTTCTGTGAAATCTGGAAGCTAAAGGCCAGAAATGGTAAACTATTTAATTGGTCTAATGACTTCCAAAATATTTTTTCTGTGGTTACTAAGTAAAGGTATCACTTTCCCCCAAAAAATGTTTAATTCCCTTCCCCATCTACTACCAAATGCCAGGTTGAGCTAACACAGAGACTCGCGTGTTCCAGCAGTCCTTGTACTTAACGCACAAATGTGCAACCCTTGTACACATGCACATAATCGCTTGGGCTTTGCACAGTGTGCAAAACTCTGTACATGAGCAGTTGAAACCTGAGTCATTTACTAAGTGCCAGAAGCAGTAGAAGGCTGACAAGGCTGAGGAAATTCTGTCAGTCAGTGGGGAAACACGGGTTGGCAAGTTTGTATTCCAGTCTAGGGATCAAACCTGCAATCTCCTCTGCAGTAAATATACCCACAGAACTATTTTCACAGAGTTTCCTTTAAGCCTTGCAAAGCGTAATAGTTACCTTTAACAAGCTTAAACATTTGTGTAATGAAAGTAGCATTGACAAACTTAGTGAATTAAAGTCTTCATTCCTATACTTAACAAGCAACCCACTGTTGGAATTAAGCAAGTTATCAGATAAATAAACAAAGACAAATAAACGTGGGCAACTATCTCAGCATTTAATCATATTCTTTGATTAGTTAACCCATTAAATACTGAAGTAGGATTTCATTATCTCAATTATAAAGATAACCAACTCATAGATTTCTCATTGAGTTTCGGTCTATGGCTGAAACACAAAGTGCTGGAAATACGCAGCAGGTCTGGCAGCATTTCAATCTCTGGCTCATGGTTTATATGCAAATATTCCTTGGTTGCCCCTTTTGAAGAAATATTTAACTTTAGAATTCTGATTTTCCAGTCCTTTGCTTTGGAGATGCTGGGAGAATTCTCCCACATCAGGGACACAAGTTTCATCTCTCTGGCACTGCCTGTAGCTGCATTACGGAGCCTAATGCCCTTTTGCTGCTGCAATCTGCGATGCCTGTCGCTTCTGACTTGGCCTGGGTGGGCTTCTCCACATTGTGCCAGAAGCCTCAGAAGGAGCGCTATCTTGACATCACACAGCCTTGCTGACTGATGTGGTGCCAGAATGCCTACTTTCAACCAGGCAGGTCCAGACAACAAATTGTGTGACACTCTGCAAAGAGCAAGCACTGAACTGCAAGATGGGCCCTGCCCTAGTGTTATTTAAAGTCCCAGGCATGCAACTTGCTGGCAAGTTGATTTTGAAGAACTTCTACTATTGCAAATTGTCTGGAAGTACTCTGGAATGTTCTTGGGAGGTGATGTGGTGAGTTCTTAGGTTCAGCAGGGAGTGTCGCTACATCCTGTCAGGGAAAGCAGAGGAGTAGGTGACCTGTCCACACAAAGGCTTCAACAGGTATTGGGACAGCAGGGGCGCTGCCTCTGGGTCTGCAGGATAACAGGGAGATGAAGCAGAGACTGTAGAGAGAGCAATCTCTGTGCCGTGCCCTCTGCCAGCTTGGAGCCAGACTCCTCCATGCTCCTTGACAGTTGTTAGAGAAACTTCCAAGCCTGTTTGTGAAGAAGACACTGAGACAAGGATGCTTAGGTAGAGACTGTTTGTTGCTTGCCACAGAGCTTACTTCTCCACTCCTAACAACACCCAGTCAGTGCTGGCTCTTTATATATACATCAAAACCCAAAATTTCTTCATCCTATTCCTTTAGCATCATAGAAGGTTTAAGGCACAGAAAGAGGCCACTTGGCTCATCGTGTCTACTACTAGGTATTTAACATCCATTAACAGAACTTATTAGACACTAACAACAGTGACAGGAGGTTGTCTGGCAGACATGCCAGTGCACCCAGCATCTCGGTTTGCACATCCATCAGCATTCTCCTGTATGCCACCCCTCAAGATCCTCATCTGGGTCCTTTGCAGCAAAACGTATCTGTGACCTTTCCTCCCCATGAGCTGGCAAACAAATCATCCTTTATTGCTGGCCTGGCTGCAGCCCAATTGTGCCTGGTGACTCACCACCCTTTGATCCAACTCTAAACTTACCTCTAAGATATGTGCAATGTCAGTGTCTGAGCTGGTGGCTGTGAGTGCCAGATCAAATGGCGGGGCCTCTTCATTAGTGCTGTGCTGTTGCTCTTCTCCTCCTGGGGCTGCTGTGGCTGGGCAGGCAACAGTTCTTGAGTGTCCGAAAGCAGGAAATCAGAAGGGGAGGTTGGTGTGAGGGAGGGATTTGTGTGAGGGAGGAAGCAAGAGGGCCATGGTCACACCATCAGCAGCTCGCTCATCGTGCCAGATAGCAGGATGAGACTAGCTGGGAGTTGAGTGGGGGCATAAGGTAGGAACATACCGTCATCCTCACTGTTCTGTGCAATGCTGGATGATGCAGACTCTATTGCAGCCAGCCCCATGATGTTGAGAGCCATCTCCTCCATAGAACTCAGAAGATGCCGGTTCTGCTCTGCTCCCTTCTATTGTGTGCCACCTTGTCCCACAAGACAGAAGGTAGTATGTCTGTGATTGTATAGCACTGTACTTGGGGGAATGTGCCTGGCACAGGTGAATAGCTGGAGGGATCTGGAGGCAGTGAGAGGTGAGTGTGAGGCTGGCAGATTTAGTAAATGTGTGAGGGTGAGGTGGAGTATCTGGATGTTAGGCATGAGTCCTGAATGGCAGGGACAGTTGCTGGATGTGTGTTGGGGGTGTGATGCATTGAGCAGGCTGAGAGGTTGATGGTGTGTTGGGTGAGAGATGTCATGTGAAGATGCGTTCACTGACCTTGACCACCCACATGAGGTCATTAGACTTCTTTCTTGTGGCACTGCTGTCAGGTTCTCGGATCCAGACGCCAGAAATTGACTTCCCTGGCCACCTGCTCCCACTCCCCTCTGAGGGTGGTCCTTAAGGGACTCCTGACCGCCCGACAGAACCATTGAATCTCTCCTTCTCCACGCCTTCTCCACTAATGCCTCTAGAGCCGCATACATCCCTTTGGAACCCTATCTCTGCCCTGGTGTTCCATTTTCCATGCTTTAAATTGCAGAAATATTATTCAGTGTAGCTTCCCTTTAAGAGGGACAGACTGCCTTTCGGAAGAGCGGGCTGGCTGCACCATGTGCTGGCAACCTCATGCTGTTCAGCCCCTCTGGAGAACAGAGGCAGCCAGAAGCAAGGAACCCTCTTGGTCCCAATTCACAATCATGGTAATGAGGTGGGAGCACCAAATTTACATGCTGCTCGCTTCCAATGGAACTGGTGCGGGCAAATCGCGAATCACAACCCCCTCACTGAAAAATTGGGGTAACCCATTTTGTAGCCTCAGGAGTCAGAATAAAAAGCCAAATCCAGTGCTAACAGCACCCTATTAGGAATGTTATCTAACACAACTGGAAACAGAGATACTTCCAACTTCTTTGATGTAAACAGGCACATTGGTCTCATTAAATTACCCTTGTGGATACTGTTCTCTTTTTCGCTGCATTGATTGGCGCCACTTAACAAAACTGTCTTGCTTTGGTCAGGGTATACCACTCCAACCTATGGCCATAGAAAATAGTTGCCAACCTTGGTAGTGCATTTACCTGCATGATGAGCTTCTGACCACATTCAGGGATAGAATAGCCTAGTGGTTATTTTATAGGAGTAATAGTCTGGAGATGTGAGTTCAAATCCCACCACTGCAGCTGGGAAATTTAAATTCAGTTAATTGAATAAAAAGCTGGTATCAGTAATGATAACCATGAAACTATGGGACTGTTGTAAAAATCCATCTGGTTCACTAATTTCCTTTAGGGAAGGAAGTCTGCTATCCTTGCCTGGTCTGGCCTATATGTGACTGCAGACCCACAGTAATGTGATTGACTCGTAACTGCCCTCTGAAATGGCCTAGCAAACCACTCAGTTGTATTCAGGAAGGTAGCTCACCACCTTCTCAAGCAAAATTGGGGATGGATGATAAATGCTGGCCTTGCCAATGACACTCACATCTCATAAATGGAAAAATAGGATGTTTTACTACATTAATAGTGCTATGTAAATGCAATTTTTTGTTGTCAAGTTTTCTCCCTGGCCTGGCATTTTATAATGTGGGGTAAGTGGGATTGTACTATTAGATTGGGGAAGCGGATGAAGTAGTACAGAAATAAAGCTGGAAGATCCTATGTGATGGGGAGGAGAGTCCTTCATGCACATTTTTTTAGTATCCAAACTGCCAGGGGAGCATGGGGAAGCTGTGATGGGAGAATTGGAGCCGAGTACTTTTTTATTCTCCGATTGCTGGGTTATTTGGAAGGGGAGATGTAAAAGCCCCAAAGACCATTATTAGAGTTTTGTTAGCAGATTTAAACCATACTTTGATCCATTTTTAAAAAAAACTGTTGGGGTGTATTTATGCTGCTTAGTATTTCTTTTTTAACTTGTAGTTCAGTTGCTCATTTTCAGTACATTTCTAACCTTTATTCATTTTTAAAAATAGACTATGTAGATCCAGTATATTTGTGCAATTCTCATGAAATGAGGGACTTGATATTTTTGTTTGATTTGCTGTTGTGCTGATACAAATGTTCTTGTAAGCAGTTACACTGTTGAACTAAAATGCGACCATGATGATTGTATATCACAATATTATAATCCTTAAAAATGTAGGCCCCAACTCGCCCCTTCCTGTCCTTCCCCTCCCCCGCTACATGAACCCTGAGCTCTTCTGGATGTGCCTGGATTTATAGGGTTCAAGTCCTGACATTCCCCCTGGCAGCAGCCTGTGTTTAGAATCCCGGATATCAAGGCAGCTGCAACTGTAATCCCGAGTGCCCTGCAGCAGTGGAAATGGCCACTGGCTATGGTATGTAATATCCAGCTGCTGCGCGAACAAAAGCAGGCAAAAGACCTCCATCCTGAAGGTAATGGTGATGGTGGTGGGGGACGTGGGGCCGTGGGGAAGGAGGGAGAATGCACAAGGATTAATTGCCTTTTTAGATCTTCTTGGCTTTGTTGCCTGTACTTTTCAAACACTCCACTCTGAAGGGGCACAGTGGCTTCTGGCAGCTTCTTTGAGCACACATCCCATCAGCATTCCCAGAAGATGATGAGTCGGGACATACTGTTAAGCTCCTACCGTACCCACCCCCCCCCCACCCCACCCACTTCCACAACCCCCACCTCAGGCACATGCCATTATGATGCCTGTGCCCACTTAGGGCAACAAAAAAGTGGCAGAGGCTTCCTTTCCTAAAGGTGTCCTTGGTCTCCACCATTGTGCCTGGCAACTGAGTGCTTCTCACAAAGGAGAAGAATGTTGGGGCCTCTGCGTTAGTTTTTTATGGCTGTTCTGCCATTTCCCTTGCTTGCTGCTGTAAAGGAAGGAGTAATGATTTAAGGTGGTGTCAGTGCAGTTGAATGGGGTTTGCACTAAATCCTGGCTGTCTGTGTGCAGAGTCTGTTTGGTCCTATGATCATCAAAGTGATGTCAATGGCAGTTTATTTTTCCGAAGTTAAATGAGACGTTTTCTCAGAACAATAAACCGTTGTCTTATAAGTTTGTTTTAAAAGGTATATAGGTTTTAAATACCACTGTTTTTTTTTAACGCAGTAGCAAATCTGACTGGAAGAAAAAGCGGGAATGTACCCGGATCAAAACCACGAGCTGTGACCTGACCAGCCTGATGCAGAATGTAACAGCGACATACATTGCTGAGGTGTTAACCTACAGTGCGAAAAGCGCAGATCCAGTTGAGGAGCCACCTTTTGCTGAGTCTGCTTCATTCCAGCCCTTAAGGGATAGTGAGTATCACTAATGTTCCTGGAACACAGGATATCTTGTATCATGAATTGCATTTGTCTAGTGCTTTGAAGGTAGTAAAATGTTCCAAAGCGTTTCTCAGGAGCGTTTTCAGACAAAATTTGACCAGGCCACATAAAGAGAAATTAGAACAGGTGACCAAATGCTTGGTCACAGTCTTGAGGTAGGTATTAAGGATGTTTGTAAAGGGAAGAGAGAGGAAGCAAGGTGGAGAGGTTTAAGGAGTGAACTCCTAGGGCCTAGGCTGCTGAAGGCACAGCCACCAATGATGGGCGATTAAAATCGGGAAGCACAAGAGGCCGGAATGAGAATAGCACTGATATCTTGGAGGGTTGTAAGGCTGGAGGAGTTTATGGAGATAGGGAGGAATGAGGCCATAGAGGGAATTAAAAACAGGAATGAGAATTTTAAATTCAAGACGTTGCGGGACCAGGGGGCCACTGTAGGTCAGTGAGTACAGGTGTGATGGATGAATGGCATTTGTATGCAGTTGAGGTTTGGATCAGCTGATGAAGGATGAAAGGTAGGATAGTAGCCAGGAGAGCTTTGGAATAGTCTTACCGTTAAATTTGATCAGTCATCCCTCTTTCCCTCCTTATTATAGAAACAGAATTTTGCTGGAAATGCAAAGCACATCTGTCACTAGCTGTAAATAGAAAAGGGAATATTTTTGACGAAGGGATACACCCGAAATGTCTATTCTCTTTACAGATGCCCATAGACCCACTACCTTTGCTCCTGTACTTAGCCTGTCCTCTGACAGGAAATGACATACTAACTCATAGTTATTGCTGAAGAACCTCTCTGTCCCTGGAAAAACTAATTTTATAAGGAAGGAGCGGCATTCCTTCCATTCCATGATAAAAATTCCATGATTTACAAAATACTGATTTATTTTTTTATGTTTGTGATATTGCAGCTACTACCTTAAATCCCGTGTGTTTGCCCAAATCTTTATTTCGCTTTTTGTAAACTCATTTAAAAAATGAATTATACTCTGTTCTTACTTCCTGCTTTGCTGTCTGTGAGAATTCTTCAGTTTGATTGGCTGCTCAGCCTGCTTGATGACATCACTGTTGCTGGACTCCACAGATTCCCTATAGATGGCAGCAGGTTAAAATCAAGTCAGATTAAGGGAAATCAACACTGTAGAGCCCACTAAATCTTTTGGGCCGTTTCCTTTGAGGTCAGCAGCAAGTGCTGTCCCTTCACTGCTGACTGCATAATGAGGGCCAACATGGTTGAGTTAAACTTGCATTGTTCAAATATGCTACGTTATATCATGTTGCAACATAAAAACAATAAAGGAATATACTTGGTAGAAATGGTTCACTTCTGTTTAATATGTTGATGTTTCTTTGTATTCCAGCTGACATCGGACGTGCAACCTTTAAACTTATTGAAAAGAGTAAAAATGAAGTTGAATTGATAATAAATGATCCACTTACCAGCGCCAAGTTTCCAAATAACACTGAAAAAACACTGCGTGATATCTATGAACCTCACCTCAGTTATAAAGTGTTTTACTGGAAAGATGGCACAAGTGGCAAGGTTTGTTCAATCATTGTGCTGCATTTGTAGGTTCTATTTGAAAAATACCCATGGGATGTATTGCTAACAGAAACAACATTACTTTAAATTTACTGTTTTTACAGAAAACTATATCTGGTAAAGGTCCAATAATACCAGTTCAGATCGACGAAGGAGTCACTTACTGCTTCTCTATTCAACCCCATATTTTATCACCATATAAAAATGGTCCAGAAAGTTCAACCCAGTGCACACGAGATTCCAAGCCAGGTATGTCCTTTTTTGAAACTCAGTTTTGTGCCTTAGTTTATAAGCAATGTCCATTCTTCAAACGCACATGTGAATCTGTGAGGAGTACCATTACGGATAGTTATTCGCCCAGAGAATTCTCTTCAATTTGTTTTAAGAAAGATAATCTAAATAATCTTTGTTCCAAGGGGCCCTCAGTACCTTGTAACATCTACTCTCTTTAATAGGTCTTAAAATTGATACACATGAGTAATAACAAGTGGCAAAACACTTCAGTGGGTCAACTGAACAGAGAGGGTGCACAAGAGATTTACCAGTGTAGCCCCTGGGTGAGGGACTTCAATGATGTGGAGAAACTGGAGAAGTTGGAGTTCTTCTCTTAACCTTCTCTGCTCCAAGAGATTTGATAAAGCTGTTTAAAATCATAAATGGTTTGATAGAGTAAATAAGGAGAAGCTGTTTCCAATGGCTGAAGGGTCGATAATCAGAACACACAAACTGGCAAAGGCATCAGAAGTAACATGAAGAAAACATATTTTTAAACAGCGGGCTGTTGCGAACTGACGGATAGAGAGTGGTGAGAGCAGATTCAGTAGTAACATTCAAAGGAGAATTTGATAAATTCTTGAAGGGGAAAAAATTACAGAACTATTGGGAAAGAGCAGGAGGCTGGGATTAGTTGGTTAGCTCCATTAAAGAGCTAGTACAGGCACAATGGGATGAATGGCCTCCTTCTGTGCTGCATCATTCTATGATTCTATGAATAGGCATGTCACTTAGCAACCTCACGGATTTTATAGGGATGCAGATTGACACCTCTGTCAAGTACAGACCAAAAACAGAAATCATTCACTGTTCTATTAATGGTTAATTATGATCTTGTTTAATACTGGCATAATCTCATGATGATTGGCAGCATTAGTAGTTAGTCACTGTGCATAGTTGGGAGATTAATATGTTTAAGTGGATATAATCTTACTCTCTGCAGTAGATAATTCAAATTAATTGCCCCCAAATTCATTACCAAGTTAATTTTATTGATTAAAATTTTACCAAATGTCACAGTCATTGGGGGTTCCACTTGAGAAAGTGTCGAACAGAGGTGATCACAGGTAGTTTAATAATAAACCCGTTTGTTACTTATTTAAAAACACAACCGCAACACAGGAGGCCATTCAGCCCATTGTGCCTGTGCTGACTCTTTAGAGGAGCCTGCTCTTTCACATTAGCACTCTAATTTCTTTTCCCTTCAAGTATTTATCCAGTTCTCTTTTAAACATCACCTTTGAACCTGCATCCACTGTCCTTTCAGCCAGTACATTCCAGTTAACTCGCTGTGTGAAAAAAATGTTTCCTTATGTTGCCTGTGATGCTTTTTCTAATCGCTTTAAATCTGTGTATTCTGATTATCGACTCTTCAGCCACTGGAAACGGTTTCTTCTTATTTACTCAATCAAAACCATTCTGTCAAATCCCCTCTTCACCCTCAGTGCTCCAAGCCCCAGCTTCTCCATTCTCTCCACGTATCTGAAGTCCCTCGTAGTCTCTTAATTCACCCATGACTTGACTTTTGGCTTTGCTTTCCTGCTGGAAGTTCAATTACAGTCATTACATTTGCCCAATTCTTTTGCTAGTACAAATTTACTTCGACATTTCTCACTATTAAGTCACTTTATAAAAGGCGAGTAGGTGACGATAATACTGTAGCCTTTCTTGGTATAAATATTGGCCCTCCATTTTAAGTGAATCGCATTTATCTAATGGGCTCAAATTCCTCTGCAAACATATTTTTGGGATTTCCCTGATGTTTACCCTATCTGCTGCTGCAACTTTGACAAAGTTCCCTGAGAAAGGCGTCAGCAGTCAATTGTGCAGTTCCCCAGGCGTTTTCGTCAATCTTACACCAAAGTTATGGTGGACGATCAAAAGAACTTCTGCAGAAATTCTTCCCTATTTAAAATTTAACGAAATTGCATGAGGCAATGTGTTAAAAATTGAATGGCTGAATCGCAGTTCTATTTAAACTTTATTTAAACAATGGCAACCAAGTTACAAGATTCCTTTACGCAATATTAAATCATGTACAACATTCATACAATAACGTGGGATCTTGTGATCCAGCAGATATGTTCATCTTGAAGACCTGCTCCATGAATAGACTTTGCCTATCCTTTTTTCTAATTCATTCTTGGGGTGTGGGCTTTGCTGATGAGGCCTGCATTTGTTGCCCATCACTAATAGCCCTTTGAGAAAGTGGTCGTGAGAAGGCTGTGGTGGGAGTAGTCCCACAGTGCTGTTAGGGAAGGAGTTCCAGGATTTTGACCCAACAACGATGAAGGAATGGCGATATATTTCCAAGTCAGGATGGTGTGTGACTTGGAGGTGGTGGTGTTCCCTTGCATCTACTGCCCTATTCCTTCTAGATGGTGGAGGTCATAGAGGCCACAGGTTTGGAAGGTGATGCTGAAGAAGCCTTGGCAAGTTGTTGCCATACATCTTGTAGATGGTACATACCGTGCGAATGGTAAAGGGAGTGACTGTTTCTGGTGGATGGGGTGCCAATGAAGTGGGCTGCTTTGTCCTGATAGATTTGTTATATAGAAGTACTCAAGAGTAACTTCTACAATGGCCGCTTAAGTATTTATCTGAAAAGTGGCAACACCCAGGGATAAAATACATGTTGTAACCACAGTTTGTTTTTAAACTTATCAACCAATATTTAGTGGGGACCTGGAAGCTGATGTTTAACAGTAGAGCACCAGGTTTCTATTATTTGGCCTTGGAAATAGTGAGAGGATGAGAGCCCCACCGGAGCAGCACCCAGCAATATGGGTGGTTAAATTAAACCTCATCGGCAGGATTAGGAGACACAGGTACAAGCTAGAAAATGGAGAGCGCAGCACTGATTTTCACTAAGCGTTTCTTCACACAGAGTGATCACTGCCTAAAATGGCTGGCTGGGTAAGCAAAAATTCAAACTGTCAGGAGGGGGAAATGCAAGTTTTTTTGGCAGAATGAATAGCTTCCCTGATCAGTACTTACTTTTTGTGGCGTGAATTAGAAAAAAAGGACAGGCAAAGCCTTATCATAGAGCAGCTCTACAAGATGAACATACCTGGCTGCATTAAAATCTTTAGCTTCAGTCATCAGGGTGTATTTTTCAGATGAATACCTGAAGCCAAAGTCATTCTAAGGATTATTCTGCAGTATCCCAATTAACCGAAATATCTATCAAAGTGATCTACTGTGCAGCTTTTTAGAAAGGGCATCAATCATTGGATTAAGTTTGTAAAATGGTATGCTCATTTACATAATAAAAGCCATAAGTGCTGGAGATACACAACAAGTGCAGCAGCATCTTAAGAGACAAGGCAGCTTAATGTAATGAGAACAATTCTGACTCCCTACCTGAAATGTGCTCTCTTCAAATACTGATGGACTCGCTGCATATTTCTAGCATTATTTAATTTCCAGTTTTTGTTTTCTTCTCACAATTATTACATATTTTTCTCCTTTCTCTCCCCCACTTTAGAGTATGGCATCGGCTTCTATGCTTTAATAATAATAGCAATACTCGTGGTCATCAGCATTATTATTGGGGTGACGGTGTGTTTGTGCAGACGCAGGACTGTACACAGCGGCACTGAGACAAACCCTCTGAAGGCAGTTTCTGCATAATTTGGAAGAAATGTGTTTTGAGCAATCAGCCCTGTACGCAGCTGCTGGATTGGGTTTCTGTAAAGTCCCTTCACTGACAATAGGAAGTGAATGATTCGTGTGCGTTTCAGTCATTGCTGACCATTCACAGGTGCATGGTGAAAAGAAAGATTTGTTTCTGTGAAACGCTGGGACTTGTCTACATGTAAAGCAAGTGAGGAATTGTCTTTGATCTCTGAGGCACAAATTTGGGAAAACTTCTCATCGATTAATAAGGCACTTTCATATATTTTTTCATGCTAATAGTTTCTAAGGGTTGTACTGAAATTCTGGGAAAGCACAAGGGTTATAAATGTATTCTATTTATTTAATGACTAAGTCTTAACTATATTTTTTTCCATTGAGGTGCATCTTAAGCAATCTTTTGTATATTGGGTTTTTTATTTTTCTCAGTTGTCTATCAAAGGGGAATATATCTTTTTTAATAAGTATTTTAAAACTTTTTTTAATGAAAATAAACTGACAGTACTTAATAAATGATGGTGATTGGGAAATAAAATGTTATGGCTTTTTTAAAAATTGTGTATCACTTTATTATATGGAAAGTGTCCAATGATTGTTCTATGATCCAGTGAGCCACATGCTATGTTCTGCTAGGGGTATTGCTGTACCGGTAACTTAATACCACATATTTTCAATATCTACAACATCATCTTCATTCTCCTTTCTCTGTTGCTGCCAATTTTCTCTTCCACCTCTTCCTCTGATGATGTTTTTTTCCTTCACTGGCTCAGTGTTGCTGTTCTTGTGCTCTTTTATAAATAGCAGAGCAATTTTAAAATGGGAAGCCTGTGCCCAGTTTTGGTCTCCCCTGGTCTTGGAAAAGGTGCAGAGGAGAACTACAAGAAATATTCCTAGATTTAAAAACCTCGGCTATTCAGATAGACTCAAGGTCCTTGACCTATTTGCTTTCCAGCAGTGCAGACTTAAAGATGATCTGATCGAAGTCTATAAAATAATTAAAAGGCTGGATTGCGTGCCTATTGAGAAATTATTCCAGTCTGAGAGATTGGGGGCGACCATGGGACATGAGTTTAAACCATGCAAGATTAGGGATAGACAGGATGTTAGGAGGTTCTTCCTTTCCCAGAGAATAGTGAGCCTCTGGAATGCATTGCCATCTGGTGTACTGGGTCCTGACTCTCTGCACACCTTCAAGAGGAAGCACGACCAATTCAATCATCACTAGAGAAAAAGTACTCAGAAAACCAATGGGCCGAAAGGCTGATAAATCCCTTGGACCTGATGGCCTGCGTCCTAGGGTCTTAAAAGAAGTAACTACAGAGATAGTGGATGCATTGATTGTAATCTTCCAAAATTCCCTAGCTTCTGGAAGGTCCCAGCGGATTGGAAAACTGCAAATGTAACACCCTTATTCGAGAAAGGAGGGTAACAGAAAGCAGGAAACTATAAGCCAGTTAGCCTAATGTCTGTCCTAGGGAATCCATTATTAAAGAAGTAGTAACAGGACATTTAGAAAATCATAATACAATCAAGCAGACATGGTTTTATGAAAAGGAAATCACATTTAATAAATTTATTATAGTTCTTTGAGGATGTAATGAGTAGGGTGGATAAAGGGGAACCAGTAGATGTAATGTATTTAGCTTTCTAAAAGGCATTCGATAAGGTGCCGCATAAAAGATTACTACACAAGATAAGAGCCAATGGTGTTGGGGGGTAATATAGTAGCATGGTTAGAGGATTGGCTAACTAACAGAAAACGGAGAGTTGGGATAAATGGGTCATTTTCAGGTTGGCAAACTGCAACTAATGAGGTGCCATAGGGATCAGTGCTGGGGCCTCAACTATTTACAATAAATATTAATGACTTGGATGAACAGTCTATGTGTATTGTAGCCACATTTGATCACGATACCAAGACAGGTGGGAAAGCAAGTTTTGGGGAGGACACAAAGGACAGGATTTTCACTATGGGGGCGGGAAGTGGAAGTCAGGATCATTTCTGGGTCCTGAACCCGGCCCCGGCAAACAATCATCGGCCGCGTGTTTCATGGAGGCTCCCTTTAATTGGCGTGGACACAATTTTGGCGGGCAATTAGGAGCATGGGGGTGGGAACGGAGGTGGGGCTGCTTTAGTGTGGGCCTGATTTAAAAAGACCACGACAGCCATTACTGTGGCTGCTGTTTGAATGCTATAACATCAGCTTGGAAGAAATTATATTGAGTGTTACCAATGCTGGACTTTGTAGCGTGGTTATGTTTTAAAAACTGCCATCTTTAATGCAGTGTAAATTCTGCCCAGAGATAAGCCAGGGATCTTGGTTACCCAGAGAACCAGGAACCTAAATCAATGACTCTTTTCAAAGCAGGGTGCAAGGTTGTAACACCTAAAGGACAATGAGCTCTCCCAGACTCTCAGATCGTAAACAGGGAGCCAGGGGCCTTCCCTGCCCCTGACTAAATTGGATGGTGTCAGAAGAAGACAGACATTCCACCCCCTGCCTTTCCACACAGTTTTACGGGTCCACTGCCTCCGTTGCTGTCTCTAGGGAGCTCATAAAATTCAGCCCCATTTGTGCAGCAGGGCCCAGTGACGGAGGTTGCTCCGCAATGATTCAGGTGCAGCAGCTTCTGGAGATGCCCCCATGGCCACCACCCTGATGAGGACGACCACAATATGTATCTTAGGCAGAGACAGGTGAGCAGGCTGCCTTCGAGGCCACAAGGAGAGAACTACATATAAGTGGCCAAATACGGAGGCCACCATGCCGTGCAGTGCACTGAGTGGTCACTGGAGTGCCTTTTTCCTGTAACTGTGCACTGTTTTCCTTTATGAGCACCACATAACCAGACATTTGAGCCTCCTTTTATTAATGACTGGACAAGAACAGAGGCTTGAAGTGGGAAAGACGAGCAAGGGACTGTCTAACCTCCAGGCAGATGTGCATTCTTCATTGGCGCTAAGAGTTTACATGTTCTGGGCTGCGTCCTCAATGGCAGTGTTAGCACAGGCAGCTCAGAGTGAGTTCCATACAATGCCATTCCTCCTGGGTCAGAGGAGCGCAGTTGAAATGATCCTGAATCAGATGATCCCCGACGTTGATGGCATCCCGTCAAAACCCACGAGCACTGTGCCAGCTCGTGCCACCTTCCTGTGCAACTGGGGCACCTCTGTGCTCTGCATGTTCCTCCTCCTCTTCATTGTCCTCCTCTTCTTCCACATCCTGCTCTGCCTCTTCCTTCGATGAGCTGAGTCATTCCAAGTCCTCACCCTCTTCAAGGTCCATATCTCTTTGAAGGGCTATATAATGGAGAGTGCAGCAGATCGCCACAATGCACAAGACTCTTGCAGAAATGTACTTCAGGGCAACACCCTACTGGTCCAGACACTGGAACCGCATCGTCAGAAGCCCAATGGCCTGCTCAATGGCAGTCCTTGTGAGCAGATGGCTTCACTTGTCGCGCTTCTGTGCCTCTGTCTCAGGGGCTCGTAAAGGGGTGAGTAGCTATCACTTCAAGGAATTCCCCTTGTCCCCCAGAATCCATCCATGAAGTTTGGGGGGATGGAAAGAAGAGCTGCAGCACCCTGGACTGGCGGAGGTTGAAGAAGTCATGGCAGCTGCCAGAAAGCGAGCGCACACATGCAGGAAGCTTGTAAAATATCTGTGGAGGTGGGCGAAGGCCCTTAAGTGGCCGTAAAGTGAGCCAGAGGCGGAAGCGAGCTGGGAAGGTCCCCTGGAGCCTCCCGCTCCATTTTAAGTCACTCCCTTGCCATTATCCGGCTTGCTGGCATGGCGTAAAATCCCGGCCAATGACTCTGAGAATGTAAATGTGAATTGCCATTGCAAACACCTGGAAACAATAGAAAGCTTGGTTGGCTCTGCTGTAGCCAGACTTGTGGACTTTGCATATTGAAAAAGACTACTGGCTGTCACTCCAGAATTGGCCTTTATAGCCACTCCAGGCGCTGCTTCACAAACCACTGACCACCTCCAGGCGCGTATCCATTGTCTCTCGAGATAAGGAGGCCCAAAAGAAAGAAAAAGAAGAAAGAAAACTGGCTTCTAGATAAAGTCAACAGATTTTCAGAAAGCAGGCAGCCTCAAAGAGGAGAGAGAGAGGGAACACCTTCTCTCAGAAGACTGATACAGCAAAAGGCTATGAAGGTATGAACCTATTTTGAAAGTTGAGGTTTGTGGAGAAGTAAAAGACCAACAGGATCACTAAAGATCGCCTTATGTATGGAAGTCCTGGTCGAAAGTGCTCGCAGAAGTGAGCGAAGAGGACATTGACATTGAGAAAGGTCTGGGAAATCCAACCCATTGAAAGCGGGAGGAGATTGGGACCTTTAGCTGCAAAGATTGCACCATTAAGCAGGACTGTGTAATGTATAAGTGTGGTGTGAAGTTTTCAAGTGTTTTAATAAATGAAGAAAATACCTTTCTTTGTAATTTGGGTATCAGCTACTTACGAAGTGCTGTTTAGTTAATGGGGATTTCTTTCAGTTTAGTTGTTATAACGAAAGTCTTAAAATGTGAAATCTTGGCGTGTCGTTCTTTAAATTGCTCTGGGGAGTTCAGATCTGATGTTTTAACGTTAAGGGTCTCACTGAGATCGTAACAGTCTGCCTGGAGAGTCACAGTTTCCTGCGGCACTGGTTCTCCAACATTTCAAGGTAGCTCTGTCTTCAGCTGTAGATCTTATGCTGAGGGTATTGCCTCTGTTGCCTTCATGCCCCTTGTCCCTCTCCGCTGTCCTCCTCATGCCAGGTCTCTGCCTCTCCCACAGAGGATGTTGTTTCTCATCACCACTAGACCCAAAGTCTGAGAGTCGTGCTCCCATTGCCTTTGTTGCACTCAACTGGACTCCCTATAATGACTGGAAGCCTTACTTCCTCCTCTTATGCCCCCATGATGCCAGAAGGGTAACGATCCCTGCATGGTATACTGGGTACTCTCCCCACAACCTGTGAAAACCCGATGGCATCTGTGTGCCAATATTTGGGTGCCATTCTCACTTTTGTGGGCCCACCTAATTTCAGGGGGTGGCCATAACTCAGTCTCCGCTGTGTGGCTGTGTCGATCCATCTAGTCTTCCCTGACCCAATGTGCAACCTGTGCACCCGCAGCAAATTCTAAAATGGCCCTCTATGCTCTCTCAATGAGCTCCTTATCTAGCTTAATTGGCCTTATTGCTGAATCGGTCAGGTTTACAGGGCCAGCCTTCCCCTGACCTGACAAAACTCACTGGCAGTGGGAATGATGACAGGAAACTGGCACACTGGCCAGGTCCACTATTTTCAGTGCCCGCTACAATTGTTCCCAATCCTGCCTGATATTTCCCCTCGTGGGAGAATGTAGAATGAGCATAGTTTCAGAATAGGAGGTTACCCATTTAGGATGGAAATGAGGAAGGATTTCTTCTCTCAGAGGGTTGCGAATCTTTGGAATTCTCTACGCCAGAGAGCTGTGGAGGCTGGGTCACTGAATATGTTCAAGGCTGAGACAGACAGACTTTTGAACTACAGGGGAGTCAAGGATTATGGAGAACAGACAGGAAAGTGGAGATGAGGCCAAGATGAGATCAGCCATGATCTTATTGAATGACAGAGCAGGCTCGAGGGGCTATATGGCCGATTCCTGCTCTAATTTCTTATGTTCTTATGTTCATATTGACTGGGGCAGAGATCGCATCATATAGAAGATAAGTGTCTTTATATATAACACTTGGTCCATGTGATCTTTTGGATTGGTTTCGATCGCCTGTGGGGAAGTCGGAGAGGTATTGATCCCTTATTGGCCTCAGGCTTTTCTTTTGTTTTATACTCACTGCAGAGGGCGAGAGAAAGTGTCGAGTCATGATGCCCGAGTCAGATGATCATGGACCAGGCTCGAAGAACTGGCAAGTCTTTTCCAGTTCATCAATTTTGTATGTTCGTACATACTGAGGTGAGCCTGAACAGAGGTTGAGGATATTGGTCACAAGGTGGGAGGCTGTCTGTGTACGGCACACACCCTTTTGATAAACTGTCTGTATGGGTCATCTTGGCTGTGAGTAATCAGCCCCATAACTCAAACATTGTTTACAAGTCACTTGTTGGTTTTGGCATTTCATGAACCCACAGGATCTCCAGCCGAGACACAGATCCATTCATTGTATAAGTTTGCTTTTGATACATAAACCACTCCCTCTCACCTGCCTGTACTAGAACTAGAGGTCACAGTTTAAAAACAAGGGGTCGCCCATTTAAGACAGAGATGAGGAGAAATTGTTTCTCTCTGAGGGTTGTGAGTCTTAGGAACTCTCTTCCTCAAAAGGCAATGGAAGCAGAGTCTTTGAATATTTTTAAGGCAGAGATAAATAGATTCTTGATAAGCAAAGGGGTGAAAGGTTATTGTGGATAGGCGGGAATGTGGAGTTGAGGTTATAATCAGATCAGCCATGATCTTGTTGAATGGCAGAGCAGGCTCGAGGGGCCAAGTGGCCTATTCCTGCTCCTAATTTATATGTTCATATGTTCGTATGACATTTTCATACCTTAATATTACAGCAATGACAGCCTTTCTCCAGGATCATTGATTTTTACCAACATGCATGGCAGCTTCTTTCATCTCCACGTCCAGTCTGCCAAAGTAGTTCACAATTTCACTAGTGAGCCCATAGCCGTGAGCAGAATCAGGACATCCAAGGAGATTGTCACATTAAGCACTTTGTACCACCAGCAGCTCAGTTCTTGCAGTGGGAAAAATTGGTTCCCACAATGCAGGGTATGATTTGGCTGCCTGTTCCCAGTGTCACAACTTCATGAACAGAAACAGGTTCCAGCTCCTTGAATGTGGTCAAGGTCAGGTCCCTGCTCAGAGGTGCTCACCCAACATTACTTCAGCAAAAGAGCCACAGGCATCCCAGAAAAAGATAGCAGAAATGCTGTTTACAATTACTCCACCAAGGTAACACTGAACAAGAGCGGGAACCTCATTAAAAATTCCCATCCCCAACAATGCATATGAATATCCACTACATGAGCTGTTCCCAAGATTCAGATTATAATCGATTGATGGTGTCGCCATTATTTGAATGGAGAGGAAGATTGGACAGAGGCTGCCTGTGAACCGTAGCAGTGATGTCTGTTTACACCAGTGATTCTCAAACTGTTTTGGTCGAAGGACTTATTTTCAAATGGATTAGTAATCACAGACCCCCATCTAAATTATAATACTTATATTACTGGGTGCACTTGTTTTTTGGCACCCTTTCTTTGAGTTTAAGTAGTACTTAAATATTTAAAAGCGGCACAGTGGCGCAGTGGTTAGCACCGCAGCCTCACAGCTCCAGGGACCTGGGTTCGATTCTGGGTACTGCCTGTGCGGAGTTTGCAAGTTCTCCCTGTGTCTGCGTGGGTTTCCTCCAGGTGCTCCGGTTTCCTCCCACATGCCAAAGACTTGCTGGTTGATAGGTTAATTGGCCATTATAAATTGCCCCTAGTATAGGTAGGTGGTAGGGAAATATATAGGGACAGGTGGGGATGTGGTAGGAATATGGGATTAGTGTAGGATTGGTATAGGTGGGTGGTTGATGGTCGGCACGGACTCGGTGGGCCGAAGGGCCTGTTTCAGCGCTGTATCTCTCCCTTGAACAAGACTCAACTCACCTGGCACCCACCACCAGTCTTGGTAACTGCGGTTCAGGACTGCCTGGCAATCTTTATGCTGCTCTCAGAGCTCCTCCATGCCAACTCCCCTCATAGGTGAGACAGCCAGCCTACCCTGCGCTGTGCATGTGGTGGCCGTACTCAGCTCCCATCTCCTAACGCGCACCAAGCCCATCTCTGGCTGCCACTCATCCGCAAACTGCTGGACTATTTAGCCAGTTCCCAGGAAAACATCTACGGATCTCCTGGGGTCTGAAGACCCCAGTTTGAGAAACACTGGTTTACACGATTAAAAAACTGAACAGCAGTATAAAGTGGCACACGATTCTATTAAGGACTCTTAGCAGCTTCAAGCAAAGGTGTAGCTACTTGCTCTGACTGGTGGAGTGCAGTGCTGCCTTGCAAAGAGATCCAAAATGATAATTGCTTGTTGTTTCCTGCACTGGGGCTTTGCTGTGGCTCAGGCAAGAGAAGACAGGCAGCGACATCCCTCGGCAGTAAGCGGTAGCAGCCATGAGACAGAAGACTTGTCTGCACAAAGCACCAATCATAAGGCAGTATCTAAACAGTCATTTCCACATGTGCCTTATGCCCTTGCCAAATCCAGTATTGACACCTTTTCCCCATCTGTACATCAAGACCTGTAACTAGTGCTACATTTCCTCACCACTAACTTATTCTGCCCAAAACTAAATACACTCTCATGACACATTAAAATGCCTTATAGTCAAATTCACTTTCTCCTTACAGTGTATGGTGCAGATGTGTTTTGCTTTCCCTTGGTGTAAGTGTATGGTATGTGTCTTCTACTTACTAACTGTGTGCTCCTTCTAAGCAGAAGCAGCATGCAATAGACAGAGCTAAGCGATCCCACAATCAACAAATCAGATTAAAGCTTTGCAGTCCTGCTACATCCAGATGTGAATGGTGTTGAATAAACAACTAACCGGAGGACAAGGCTCCACAAATATCCCCATCCTTAATGATGGGGGAGCCCAGCATGTCGATGCAAAAGACAAGGCTGAAGCATTTGAATCCATCTTCAGCCAGAAGTGCTGAGTGGATGATCCATTTTGGTCTCCTCCTGAGGTCCCCAGTATCACAGATGCCAGTCTTCAGTCAATTTGATTCACTCCATGTGATATCAAGAAACAGCTGAAGACACTGGATACTGCAAAGGCTATGGGCCCTGACAGCACTCCACCTGTAGTACTGAAGACTCTAGAACTAGCTATAGAACCATAGAAAAATTATGGCACAGAAGGAGGCCATTCATCCCATCGTGTCTGCAATGGCCAAAGTAACTAGCCCCTCACTCTAATCCCACCTTCCAGCACCTGGTCCATAGCCTTGCAGGTTACAGCACTTCAGATGCATGTCCAGGTAACTTTTAAAAGAGTTGAGAGTTTCTGCCTCCGCCACTGTTCCTGGCAGTGAATTCCAGACACCGACCACCCTCTGGGTGAAAAGGTTTTTCCTCATGTCCCCTCTAATCCTTCCACTAATCACCTTAAATCTGTGCCCCCGGTAATTGACTTCTCCGCTAGAGGAAACAGATCCTTTCTGTCTTCTCAAGGCCCCTCATAATTTTGTACACCTCAATTAAGTCATCCCTCAGCCTCCTCTGTTCTAAGGAAAACAAACACTAGCCAATCCAATCTTGCCTCATAGTTGCAACTTTCAAGCCTTGGCAACATTTTTGTAAATCTCCTCTGTACTCTCTCCAGAGCAATTATGTCCTTTCTGTAATGTGGTGACCAGAACTGTACACAATACTCCAGCTGTGGTCTAACTAGCATTTCATATAGTTTCAGCATTGCATCCCTGCTTTTGTATTCAATACCTCGGCCAATTAAGGAAAGCATTCCACATGCCTTCTTCACAACTCTCTACATGTCCTGCCACCTTCAGGGACCTGTGGACATGCACTCCAAGGTTTCTCACTTCTTCTACCCCTCTCAATATCCTCCCATTTATTGTGTATTCCCTTGCTTTGTTTGCCCTCTCCAAATGATCTATCTCACACTTCTCCGGATTGAATTCCATTTGCCACTTTTCCGCCCATTCAACCAAACCATTGATACCATTCTGGAGTTATGGCTATCCTCTTCACGATCAATTACACGGCCAATTTTTGTGTCAAGAGCAGATTTCCCAATCATGCCTCCTACATTTAAGTCCAAATCATTAATATATACCACAAACAGCAAGAGACCCAGCACTGAGCCCTGTGGAACGCTACTAGAAACTGCTTTCCATTCGCAAAAACATTCATCAACTACTACCCTTTGTTTCCTGTCGCTGAGCCAATTTGGATCCATCCTGCCACATTCCTCTGTATCCCTTGGGCTTTCATTTTTCTGACCGGTCTGCCATGCAGGACCTTGTCAAATGCCTTACTAAAATCCATGTAGACCACATCCACTGCACTGCCCTCATCAATCCTCCTTATTACTTTCTCAATAAACTCAATCAAATTAGTAAGACATGACCTTCCCTTAACAAATCCATGCTGACTATCCCTGATTAATCTGTGCCTTTCTAAGTGGCAGTTTATCTTGTCTCTCAGAATTGATTCTAATAATTTACCCACCACCGAGGTCAGACTGACCGGCCTATAACTATTTGGCCTATCCTTTACACCCTTTTTTAAAAATGGTACAACATTCGCTGACCTCCAATCCTCAGGCACCTCGCCCGTATCCAGTGAGGATTTGAAGATGATCCTCAGTGGATCTACTATTTCCTCCCTGGCTTCCTTTAACAACCTGGATGCAATCCATCTGGCTCTGACGATTTAATCACTTTCAAGAATGTCAGACCCTCGAGTACTTCCTCTCTAGCTGCATCCCTAGCCAAGCTGTTCCAGTACAGCTAAAACACTGGCATCTACCCGGCAATGTGGAAAATTGCCCAGGTCTGTCCTGTCCACTAAAAGCAGGACAAATCCAACCCGACCAATTACCGCCCCATCAGACATCAAGGCAGCATTTGACTGAGGGTGGCACCAAGAAGCCCCAGCAAAACTGGAGTCAATGGAATCAGGGGGAAAACTCTCCACTGGTTGGAGTCATACCTAGCACAAAGGAAGCTGATTGTGGTTGTTGGAGGCCAATGATCTCAGCCCCAGGACATTGTTGCAGGAGTTACTCAGAGGTGTGTCCTAGGCCAAACCATCTTCTGCTGCTTCATCAATAACTGTCCCTCTGTCATGAGGTTAGAAGTGGTGATGCTGCTGATGATTGTACAGTGTTCAGTACCTTTCACAACTCCTCAGATACTGAAGAAGTCTGTGCCCGCATGCAGCATGACCTGGACAGCATTCAGGCTTGGGCTGATAAGTGGCAAGTGACATTCATGCCACACTAGTCCCAAGCAATGACCACCTCAAACAGGAGAGAATCTAACCATCTCCCCTCGATGTTCAATGGCTGAATTTCCCACCATCAACATGCTGGGGTTTACAATTGACCAGAAACTTAACGTGATCAGCCATATAAAAGTAGTGAATATAAGACAAGGACAGTAGGACTTGTGAGCAGGAGTAGGCCATTTGGCCCTTCAAGCCTGCTCCACCCATTTGATAAGATGGCTGATCTGGTTGTGGTCTCAACTCCACTTTCCTGTCTGCCATCCCATAACCCTTGTCTATCAAAATCTATCTAACTCAGCCTTGAATAAATTCAGTGATCCAGGTTCCACTGCTTTCTGGGGAAGAGAATTCCACCGAATAATGACCCTTTGAAAAAAAAATTCTCCTCATCTCTGTCTTAAAAGGGAGATCTCTTATTCTTAAACTGTGTCCCCTAGTTCTAGTCTCCCCCTCAAGAGGAAACATCCTCCCAGTAGCCATTCTATCAAATTCTCTCAGGATATTTAATGTTTCAATAAGATCATCTCTCATTCTTTTAAACTCCAATAGGTATAGGCCCAACCTGTTCAACTTTTCTTCATAAGATAAGCCCTTCATACCAGAATTAGTTGAGTGAAACTTCACTGAACTGGACAAGATCAGAGGCTGGGAATTCTGCAGCAAATACTTCCTGACTCCCCAAATCCTGTACATCATCTACAAGGCACGTCAGGAGTGTGATGGAATACTCTCCACTTGCCTGGATGGGTGCAGCTCCAACAACACTCAAAAAGCCCGACACCATCCAGGACAAAGCAGCCCATTTGGACAGTACCCTATCCACCACCTTCTACATTCACTCTGTCTGCCACTGGCACACAGTGTGTGCCATATACATGATGCACTGCAGCAACTCGCCAAGCCTCCTTTGACAGCACCTTCAAACCCACAACATCAACCATTTAAAAGAAAAAGGGCAGCAGATGCATGGGAAAACCATGATTTGCAGTTTCTTCTCCAAGTCACACACCATCCTGACTCGGAAACAGATCGCCTTTCCTTCACTGTTGCTTGGTCAAAATCCTGGAACTCCCTCCCCAACAGCACTGTGGTTGTACCTATACTATATGGACTGCAGCAGTTCAAGAAGGAAGCTCACCACAACCTTCTTAAGAACAATTAGCAATGGGCAATAAACGCTGGCCTTGTCAGTGATACTCACATTCCATGAACAACTAAAAAAAGTGGAGGCAGATTCTGCATCCTGACTGCATGTGGTGCCTCTGTTAATGTGTAGCCTTCTGCAAACAGATAGAAAAAGGTCATGTGCTGGAATAAGGAATAACAGAAACATGTGTCAGCTAAATGCCCAGACCCAGTAGTTAACCTTATGTGAGTAAATGAACGTGCAGTATAAAGGATCCCTGAGTGGGTAGCATGCTCAGTGTTTGCTGTTTGCCACATTTCATGGGCCACTGAGCAAATGCATTGTAATAGAAGCAATGTAGAGTGTCTTGGTTAAGCATGGGCACATCTAGGAATTGGAAAAGCAGATGAACAGTAGCCAAAGTTGCTCAAGCCTCCTTCCACAGTTTACAGTGGCATGCTATTAACATGTCTAGTTCAGTGAACATGTCAAACCTCAGTCTTTCTTCTTTCTTCTTTGGACTCCTTGTCTCAGGAGACAATGGGTAAGCACCTGGAGGTGGTCAGTGGTTTGTGGAGCAGCGCCTGGAGTGGCTATAAAGGCCAATTCTGGAGTGACAGGCTCTTCCACAGGTGCTGCAGAAAAATGTGTTTGTCGGGGCTGTTACACAGTTGGCTCTCCCCTTGCGCTTCTGTCTTTTTTCCTGCCAACTGCTAAGTCTCTTCGACTTAGCCCCGCCTTAATGACTGCCCGCCAGCTCTGGCGAACACTGGCAACTGACTCCCACGACTTGTGATCAATGTCACAGGACTTCATGTCGCGTCTTTGAAGCGGAGACATGGACGGCCGGTGGGTCTGATACCAGTGGCGAGCTCGCTGTACAATGTGTCTTTGGGGATCCTGCCATCTTCCATGCGGCTCACACGGCCAAGCCATCTCAAGCGCCGCTGACTCAGTAATGTGTATAAGCTGGGGATGTTGGCCGCCTCGAGGACTTCTGTGTTGGAGATACGGTCCTGCCACCTGATGCCAAGTATTCTCCGGAGGCAGCGAAGATAGAATGAATTGAGACGTCGCTCTTGGCTGACATACATTGTCCAGGCCTCGCTGCCATAGAGCAAGGTACTGAGGACACAGGCTTGATACACTCGGACCTTTGTGTTCCGTGTCAGTGCGCCATTTCCCCACACTCTCTTGGCCAGTCTGGACATAGCAGTGGAAGCCTTTCCCATGCGCTTGTTGATCTCTGTATCTAGAGACAGGTTACTGGTGATAGTTGAGCCTAGGTAGGTGAACTCTTGAACCACTTCCAGAGCGTGGTCGCCAATATTGATGGATGGAGCATTTCTGACGTCCTGCCCCATGATGTTCGTTTTCTTGAGGCTGATGGTTAGGCCAAATTCATTGCAGGCAGCCGCAAACCTGTCGATGAGACTCTGCAGGCACTCTTCAGTGTGAGATGTTAAAGCAGCATCGTCAGCAAAGAGGAGTTCCCTTATGAGGACTTTCCGTACTTTGGACTTCACTCTTAGACGTGCAAAGTTGAACAACCTGCCCCCATATCTTGTGTGGAGGATAACTCCTTCTTCAGAAGACTTGAACGCATGTGAAAGCAGCAGTGAGACCTCAGTATAGCCTGCATAACTAGAGAGTGTCTCTCCACTCCAATAAAATCCACTCATCTCTAAAGCATCTCCTGATTTAACACTTCCAAAGTAACATCTCGGGATAATGCTGTTCTAACTCTGTACATTGCTTCTGACATTTTGTAAATTTGAAGGCATTTACTTACTTTAAGAGCCATCAGTAGGGCTTTAAATAAAAATGTTCTGATCGCTTGCACACTTCCATGGATGCTACACCATGTGCTGGCAGTGCACACTTTTAACACCTGAAGTGCATTACCAGTTAATGTTTTTGAACTGCTGCTGGCGAGCACCGTTAGATGTGCTAGAAGTACCATGATTTAGGGGAAAGCATAATAAATGATAATAAAGGGATACCATGGAAATGATGAAGGTCCCACGTTCTATGCAATGATTTTGTTCATTTCAAAGGGCATCAATAACCAGCTTATACAGCAAAAGACATCCTTTTGAATGTAGACCACAAAATATCAGTACACAGTGATTCTCAAATGAGTAAGAAAAGTGAATCACAGTCTGGTTCGCCCTTTGCCAGGTGGAATTTATTGCATCCAGCAATCTCCTACTTCCTGTTGTAGTCTGATTAATGTTAGCCCTAAATAAAATTATTTTCTCTGACAGTCAACCATTGATTGCATAACTTGTTTTTTCAATGAATTTCTTACTCATCGAAATTAATTATACTAATGCTGGCGTTTCGAATATTTTCCATAACAGGCCCCACTGTCAACATCAAGAATGCCCACAGTTAGAATCCAGCCTCAATAAAGTGATTTAGACCCAACCTTACAAAATAGTCCGTCCCAATGTGACATTTGACTTTTTCTACAATAGCATTGGGAACAGTAGTACAGTGATAATGTTATGGGACTAGTAATCCAAAGGCCCTGGATTATTCTCTGGAGGCAAGAGTTCAAATCCCACCACTGGAATTAAAAACTAGTCTCAATAATTCTGACCATGAAGCTATTGGATTGTTGTAAAAATCCATTTGTTCACTAATGCTTTTTAGGGAAGGAAATCTGTTATCCTTACCTGGTCTTACATGTGACTCCAGACCTACAGCAATGTGTTTGCCTCTGAAATGGCCTAGCAAGTTGTCCCAAATCGCAACAGAAAAGTCAAAGCAGAATAAAACCAGATGGACCACCTGGCATCGGCCCAGGCCCTGGAAACGACAATGGCACACCTTGCAAAGTCCTCCTTACTAACAACTGGGCACTTGTGCCCGAACTGGGGGAGCTGTCCCACAGCCTGACATAGTCACACTCACCAAGTCATAGCTTACAACGGATATCCCAGATTTCTCCATCACCAGTCCTGGGTATGTTCTATCCCGTTAGAGGTGGCAGCACAGTGATATACATTTGGGAGGGAGTAGCTCTGGGAGTCTCAAAATTGAAGTCTCATAGCATCAGGTCAAATATGGGCAAGGAAACCTCCTGCTGATTACCAACTACTGTCCTCCCTCAGCTGATGAATCAGTACTCCTCCATGTTGAACACCACTTGAAAGAAGCACTGAGGGTAGTATTGTATGATTGCCTTGAAGAGTGATGTCCCTTTAAGATCTTAGTATGCTAATGAGCCAAGTACCAGGATGCAGGCATGTGACTCCAAGCCTGAGTCACTCTGCACTGTAACACCTAGAGTAAGGTTCTGTAAATAGTTTGCTCTGTACTGTATATAATAGTTTAACTGTAATAAACCTGTTTGAGATTTTCAACCAACCGGACTCCATGTAACTCATTTATGTTGCATCAGACAACATAAAGAACGCATTACATAGCGGCAGCGATGCATTACATAGTGGTAGCTGTGGTGAAAGGACAAAGTCTAAGTTGAAGACCACGGGTAAAACATGACCTTTCCTACAGCCAAGAGAGAGAAACTTCAAGAGAAATACTGGCCCAAACAGTAGACAGAAAAACAAACTTACCTCCAGCTGCAGATGACAGAGCTCACAATGACAGGCTGCAAGTAAATCAGGTGAGTCATTGTCCTGACGGTCGAGGGATACTGGTTTAAAAAAGAAAAAGCTCTGAAGTACTTAAAAAAAGATTTTCTTTCAAAAGCTCCATGTAAAGAAAAACAGGGAAGACTGATCGAGGCTGGCGCCATTACAGGAGGCGGCTGATTACAAAAGCGTAGGAAAACCCCGATCACTGCAGAGCCTCCATTCACGCAGCAGCAGTTTAAAAAGGCTCATTAGACCACTGAAACATGAAGAAGAGCTTCCATTCACAAAGCCACAGTAAAAAAAATTAAACCACTCGAGCGTGAACAACAGAAAAAAACCCTAACAAAAAAAGCAATTGAACTGCCTAGTGAACAGCTGTGTAAACAGACAAGCTTAAGTGCTGCAAGGAAGATAAAGGCAGAGCACTGTCAAACATCCGCTCCTCTCAATCCAAGCAGCAATCTAAATAACAGAAAGTTTCTTAAAGGGGAAACAGTGCAGAGTGGTAGAACAAGTCTTAAAGCAAGTTTTAAGCAAAAGAGCAACGGGAAGATGGATACCAAATTTCCGAGCATGAATTGGAAGGTGGTGGATATCCTATCCGAATTCCAACTGTTCAGACAAAGAGTGCAGTTATGCTTCATAGACCAAGTGATTGCAGAACCAGAAAAACAGACTGTAAAATACTGATAGCAGTTGGGAATGAGGGATTGCACAGAATCAATACCTCAGGCTTATCTGAAGAGGAACAGAAAGATCCCACAAAAATAGGAACATAGGATCAGGAATAGACCATTCAGCCCATTGAGCCTGCCCCACCATTCAATATGATCATGGCTGATCATCCACTTCAATGCCTTTTCCCCACACTATCCTCATATCCCCTTATGTCATTGGTATATAGAAATCTATCAATCTCTGCTTTAAACATACTCAATGACTGAGCTTCCACAACCCTCTGGGGTAGAGAATTCCAAAGATTCACAACCCTCTGAGTAAAGGAATTTCTCCTCATCTCTGTCCTAAGTGGTTTCCCCCTTATTTTGAAATTGTGTCCCCTGGTTCTAGGCTCCCCAGTCAGGTGAAATATCTTAGCTGCAGCTACCCTGTCTATCCCTTTAAATATTTTGTAGGGTTCAATGAGATCATCTCTGATTCTTTGAAACTGTAGAGAATACATAGAGTCAGCGAGTCATAGAGTTATACAGCACAGAAAGAGGCCCCAGCACTGATCCTTGCAGTACCCCACTAGTCACAGCCTGACAACACGAGAATGACCCATTTATTCCGACTCTCCGCTTTCTGCCTGTTAACCAATCCTTAATCCATGCCAGTATATTACCTCCTATCCCATGTGCTTTAATTTTGCTAACCAACCTCCTGTGAGGGACTTTATCAAAAGCCTTCTGAAAATATGGAAAGACATGGAAAGTGCTAGAAGATCAGCTCCGATTAAGAGTGAATTTTCGAATTCACCACCTGGAAATGATGTCCTACAGGCAACAGCCACCGGAATCAATAGATCAGTTTGTCAGTAGATGCTGTAGTAAGGGCAACGAATGTGAATTTTTAGAAACTGAGCTGTCGGACCAAATAATGGAGCTAGTGATTGTATCAACACCCATTGAAGCATTTAGAAGGACCTCTTGGGGATAAAGAAAGGTCACAGCATCGATGCACTGCTGGAAGATGGCAGGAAATATGAAGCTATTGTAGCTAGACAACTGCACCTGCAAGCACTAGGTGCAGACAACAGTATTGGTATCATAACCAGGTCTAAAAGAGCTAGCAAGTTGTGTGGGAAGTATGGTTTGTGCCATTCACGGCGAAGTTGACCTGCATTTCAAGACCTGTGCAAGACATGTGGTGCAAAAGGACACTGGGCCCACCTATGCAAGAAATCTGGCTCCAAAGACGCAGCCAGAAAACACAGTAGGACACAGGCAAACAGAAGACAGGCGCAGCAACAGGGCAACAGTAACAAGAAAAGCTCCAGAGACCTGCGTAAATGCAAACCAATACACAAAGTCCACAGCGAAACAGACCTGAGACAAGGCTCAGAGAGCAATGATTCTCAGCCAGTAGAAGAGCAGGCGTTCCACATTGTGACCCTGATACATCATGTTGATGAAGTCAACCAACTGGAAGCTTTCACCACTATTAACATCAGGTGCCCAAAGAAAGCTGGTAAACACATACTCAGTTAAGATTGACACTGGCACTAGTGCAAATATCCTACCAGTCCGAATCCTGAAGGATATGTACCAGAGTCATTGGAAATCAATGATATAACTGACAACTGCCAGGTTATCTGCAAACAACAGGCCACCCATCCCTTGCAGTGGCGCATTAACAATACAATGCAGCTATGGCAAGTCGGCATGGAAACCGCAAATATTCTACCTGATGTACCTGAGCTGACCAGCAGAACTACCAGCGTGTAAGGATGTCAACATTGGTACTATCCACAAGATTACCAAGGGTACTAATATTGAGTCATAGTTCCTCCAAGATCTCAGCAGTTCTGCTTTGGAAAGTATCAGCCCCTTCTCAGAGACACCATACCAAGAACAAAGAACAAAGAAAATTACAGCACAGGAACAGGCCCTTCGGCCCTCCAAGCCTGCGCCGATCCAGATCCTCTATCTAAACATGTTGCCTATTTTCTAAGGGTCTGTATCTCTTTGCTTCCAGCCCATTCATGTATCTGTCTAGATACATCTTAAAAGACGCTATCGTGCCCGCGTCTACCACCTCCGCTGGCAACGTGTTCCAGGCACCCACCACCCTCTGCATAAAGAACTTACCACGCATATCCCCCCTAAACTTTTCCCCTCTCACTTTGAACTCGTGACCCTTAGTGATTGAATCCCCGACTCTGGGAAAAAGCTTCTTGCTATCCACCCTGTCTATACCTCTCATGATTTTGTACACCTCAATCAGGTCCCCCATCAACCTCCGTCTTTCCAATGAAAATAATCCTAATCTACTCAACCTCTCTTCATAGCTAGCGCCCTCTATACCAGGCAACATCCTGGTGAACCTCCTCTGCACCCTCTCCAAAGCATCTACATCCTTTTGGTAATGTGGCGACCAGAACTGCACGCAGTATTCCAAATGTGGCCTAACCAAAGTCCTATACAACTGTAACATGACCTGCCAACTCGTACTCAATACCCCGTCCGATGAAGGAAAGCATGCCGTATGCCTTCTTGACCACTCTATTGACCTGCGTTGCCACCTTCAGGGAACAATGGACCTGAACACCCAAATCTCTCTGTACATCAATTTTCCCCAGGACTTTTCCATTTACTGTATAGTTCACTCTTGAATTGGATCTTCCAAAATGCATCACCTCGCATTTGCCCTGATTGAACTCCATCTGCCATTTCTCTGCCCAACTCTCCAGTCTATCTATATTCTGCTGTATTCTCTGACAGTCCCCTTCACTATCTGCTACTCCACCAATCTTAGTGTCGTCTGCAAACTTGCTAATCAGACCACCTATACTTTCCTCCAAATCATTTATGTATATCACAAACAACAGTGGTCCCAGCACGGATCCCTGTGGAACACCACTTGTCACACGTCTCCATTTTGAGAAACTCCCTTCCACTGCTACTCTCTGTCTCCTGTTGCCCAGCCAATTCTTTATCCATCTAGCTAGTACACCCTGGACCCCATGCGACTTCACTTTCTCCATCAGCCTACCATGGGGAACCTTATCAAACGCCTTACTGAAGTCCATGTATATGACATCTACAGCCCTTCCCTCATCAATCAACTTTGTCACTTCCTCAAAGAATTCTATTAAGTTGGTAAGACATGACCTTCCCTGCACAAAACCATGTTGCCTATCACTGATAAGCCCATTTTCTTCCAAATGGGAATAGATCCTATCCCTCAGTATCTTCTCCAGCAGCTTCCCTACCACTGACGTCAGGCTCACCGGTCTATAATTACCTGGATTATCCCTGTTACCCTTCTTAAACAAGAGGACAACATTAGCAATTCTCCAGTCCTCCGGGACCACACCCGTGTTTAAGGATGCTGCAAAGATATCTGTTAGGGCCCCAGTTATTTCCTCTCTCGCTTCCCTCAGTAACCTGGGATAGATCCCATCCGGACCTGGAGACTTGTCCACCTTAATGCCTTTTAGAATACCCAACACTTCCTCCCTCCTAATGCCGACTTGACCTAGAGTAATCAAACATCTGTCCCTAACCTCAACATCCGTCATGTCCCTCTCCTCGGTGAATACCAATGCAAAGTACTCGTTTAGAATCTCACCCATTTTCTCTGACTACACACATAACTTTCCTCCTTTGTCCTTGAGTTGGCCAATCCTTTCTCTTGTTACCCTCTTGCTCCTTATATATGAATAAAAGGCTTTGGGATTTTCCTTAACCCTGTTTGCTAAAGATATTTCATGACCCCTTTTAGCCCTCTTAATTCCTCGTTTCAGATTGGTCCTACATTCCCGATATTCTTTCAAAGCTTCATCTTTCTTCAGCCTCCTAGACCTTATGTATGCTTCCTTTTTCCTCTTAGCTAGTCTCACAATTTCACCTGTCATCCATGGTTCCCTAAACTTGCCATTTCTATCCCTCATTTTCACAGGAACATGTCTCTCCTGCACGCTAATCAAAGAACAAAGAACAAAGGAAATTACAGCACAGGAACAGGCCCTTCGGCCCTCCAAGCCTACGCCGATCCAAATCCTCTATCTAAACCTGTCGCCTATTTTCTAAGGGTCTGTATCTCTTTGCTTCCTGCCCATTCATGTATCTGTCTAGATACATCTTAAAAGACGCTATCGTGCCCGCGTCTACCACCTCCGCTGGTAATGCGTTCCATGCACCCACCACCCTCTGCGTAAAGAACTTTCCACGCATATCCCCCCTAAACTTTTCCCCTTTCACTTTGAACTCGTGTCCCCTTGTAATTGAATCCCCCACTCTGGGAAAAAGCTTCTTGCTATCCACCCTGTCTATACCTCTCATGATTTTGTACACCTCAATCAGGTCCCCCCTCAACCTCCGTCTTTCTAATGAAAATAATCCTAATCTACTCAACCTCTCTTCATAGCTAGCACCCTCCATACCAGGCAACATCCTGGTGAACCTCCTCTGCACCCTCTCCAAAGCATCCACATCCTTTTGGTAATGTGGCAACCAGAACTGCACGCAGTATTCCAAATGTGGCCTAACCAAAGTCCTATACAACTGTAACATGACCTGCCAACTCTTGTACTCAATACCCCGTCCGATGAAGGAAAGCATGCCGTATGCCTTCTTGACCACTCTATTGACCTGCGTTGCCACCTTCAGGGAACAATGGACCTGAACACCCAAATCTCTCTGTACATCAATTTTCCCCAGGACTTTTCCATTTACTGTATAGTTCACTCTTGAATTGGATCTTCCAAAATGCATCACCTCGCATTTGCCCTGATTGAACTCCATCTGCCATTTCTCTGCCCAACTCTCCAGTCTATCTATATTCTGCTGTATTCTCTGACAGTCCCCTTCACTATCTGCTACTCCACCAATCTTAGTGTCGTCTGCAAACTTGCTAATCAGACCACCTATACTTTCCTCCAAATCATTTATGTATATCACAAACAACAGTGGTCCCAGCACGGAGCCCTGTGGAACACCACTTGTCACACATCTCCATTTTGAGAAACTCCCTTCCACTGCTACTCTCTGTCTCCTGTTGCCCAGCCAGTTCTTTATCCATCTAGCTAGTACACCTTGGACCCCATGCGCCTTCACTTTCTCCATCAGCCTACCATGGGGAACCTTATCAAACGCCTTACTGAAGTCCATGTATATGACATCTACAGCCCTTCCCTCATCAATCAACTTTGTCACTTCCTCAAAGAATTCTATTAAGTTGGTAAGACATGACCTTCCCTGCACAAAACCATGTTGCCTATCACTGATAAGCCCATTTTCTTCCAAATGGGAATAGATCCTATCCCTCAGTATCTTCTCCAGCAGCTTCCCTACCACTGACGTCAGGCTCACCGGTCTATAATTACCTGGATTTTCCCTGCTACCCCTCTTAAGCAAGGGGACCACATTAGCAATTCTCCAGTCCTCCGGGACCTCACCCGTGTTTAAGGATGTTGCAAAGATATCTGTTAAGGCCCCTACAATCAACCTCTCTTTAAAAGCCCCCCACATATCAAATGTGGATTTACCTTCAAACAGCTGCTCCCAATCTACATTCGCCAGCTCCTGCCGAATTTTGGTATCGTTGGCCTTCCCCCAATTTAGCACTCTTCCTTTAAGACCACTCTCGTCTTTGTCCATGAGTATTCTAAAACTTACCAAGAGAATGAAGATCCAAACTCAGATGGTGCAAGTTCTTTGTCAACAAGCAGTGTTTCCTCACGCTCCAGTGACTCAGAAGAAGAGATTGACATTGCCACTACTGAGCAGCAAAGGCTGTCAATAGGGAGCATTGCCAAGGGGAAATCTCCAAGGAACGGAGCTCGCTCACAGACTCTGGCCAGCATCAAATGGTGAAGTCTGGAAATCCAGCAACAACACTATGCTGTGCCTTCACCTCTGCTATCCAGAGAACCACTGGCACCACAATAAGCCAGAATGGATAGGTACCTCCATGCGGTCAAGTACTCATCCCTCAACAAGTCCTCAACCCTGAGCCCCAAGACTTCAGATGCGGAGGATGAGGAGAGGTGAAGGACACGCAATGTTCTGAAGAGGCAGAGGAGGAATGAATTGAAGCATTGTCTGTTGACTCTTTGAGATGAGGTCCTGGAACTTTCCAAGAATGGCAAGGCCTCAAAAGTGGTCATCTTGAGAAAAACAACAGAGTATATTAGCAGGCTGAAGGCAGAGCAACAGAAACTGAATGCAAAGACAGAGAAACTTCAGAAAAGAAACAGCAACAACTCAGATGCAAATTCTCCAAACAAGAGTCGTCAAACCACCGAAACGATGTGGACCCTTGTGTTTCTGCATGTGTATATTTCATAATCTCTAAAAGTTCATAATCTCTATCCATGTGTAACTAATTTTGATGTTATCTAATTTTTTTTACTTGTAGCATACAAGACTTTTCATTGGAAAGAAAGGGGAAGTTGTATGATTGCCTTTAAGAGTGATGTCCCTTTAAGATGTTGTCGAGGAGAATACTGAGATTCAGGCTACTAGGCTAGATGGGATTGAGGTTCACAAGGAGGAGGTGTTATCAATTTTGGAAAGTGTGAAAATACATAAGTCCCCTGGGCCAGATGGGATTTATCCTCGGATTCTCTGGGAAGCTAGGGAGGAGATTGCAGAGCCTTTGTCCTTGTTCTTTATGTCGTCATTGTCGACAGGAATAGTGCCAGAAAACTGGAGGATAGCAAATGTTGTCCCCTTGTTCAAGAAGGGGAGTAGAGACAGCCCTGGGAATTATAGACCTGTGAGCCTTACTTCGTTTGTGGGTAAAATGTTGGAAAAGGTTATAAGAGACAGGATTTATAATCATCTTGAAAAGAATAAGTTCATTAGCGATAGTCAGCACGGTTTTGTGACGGGTAGGTCGTGCCTCACAAACATTATTGAGTTTTTCGAGAAGGTGACCAAACAGGTGGATGAGGGTAAAGCAGTGGATGTGGTGTATATGGATTTCAGTAAGGAGTTTGATAAGGTTCCCCACGGTAGGCTATTACAGAAAATACGGAAGTATGGGGTTGAAGGTGATTTAGAGCTTTGGATCAGAAATTGGCTAGCTGAAAGAAGACAGAGGGTGGTGGTTGATGGCAAATGTTCATCCTGGAGTTTAGTTACTAGTGGTGTACCGCAAGGATCTGTTTTGGGGCCACTGCTGTTTGTCAT
This sequence comes from Heterodontus francisci, assembly GCF_036365525.1. Taxonomy (NCBI): domain Eukaryota; kingdom Metazoa; phylum Chordata; class Chondrichthyes; order Heterodontiformes; family Heterodontidae; genus Heterodontus; species Heterodontus francisci. The sequence goes on along the minus strand of NC_090378.1, from coordinate 25,310,773 downwards.
TTTTATAAATGACCTGGAAGAGGGTGTAGAAGGGTGGGTTAGTAAATTTGCGGATGACACTAAGGTCGGTGGAGTTGTGGATAGTGCCGAAGGATGTTGTCGGGTACAGAGGGACATAGATAGGCTGCAGAGCTGGGCTGAGAGATGGCAAATGGAGTTTAATGCGGAAAAGTGCGAGGTGATTCACTTTGGAAGGAGTAACAGGAATGCAGAGTACTGGGCTAATGGGAAGATTCTTGGTAGTGTAGATGAACAGAGAGATCTTGGTGGCCAGGTACATAAATCCCTGAAGGTTGCTACCCAGGTTAATAGGGCTGTTAAGAAGGCATATGGTGTGTTAGCTTTTATTAGTAGGGGGATCGAGTTTCGGAGCCACGAGGTCATGCTGCAGCTGTACAAAACTCTGGTGAGACCGCACCTGGAGTATTGCGTGCAGTTCTGGTCACCGCATTATAGGAAGGATGTGGAAGCTATGGAAAGGGTGCAGAGGAGATTTACTAGGATGTTGCCTGGTATGGAGGGAAGGTCTTACGAGGAAAGGCTGAGGGACTTGAGGTTGTTTTCGTTGGAGAGAAGGAGGAGGAGAGGTGACTTAATAGAGACATATAAGATAATCAGAGGGTTAGATAGGGTGGATAGTGAGAGTCTTTTTCCTCGGATAGTGATGGCAAACACGAGGGGACATAGCTTTAAGTTGAGGGGTGATAGATATAGGACAGATGTGAGAGGTAGTTTCTTTACTCAGAGAGTAGTTGGGGCGTGGAACGCCCTGCCTGCAGCAGTAGTAGACTCGCCAACTTTAAGGGCATTTAAGTGGTCATTGGATAGACATATGGATGAAAATGGAATAGTGTAGGTCAGATGGTTTCACAGGTCGGCGCAACATCGAGGGCCGAAGGGCCTGTACTGTGCTGTAATGTTCTAAAAGATCTTAGTATGCTAATGAGCCAAGTACCAGGATGCAATCATGTGACTCCAAGCCTTAGTCATTCTGCAACTGTAAGACCTAGAGTAAGATTCTGTAAGTAGTTTACTCTGTACTGTATATTAAAATTTAGCTGTAATAAACCTGTTTGAGATCTTCAACCAACTCCAAGCATCCATCAGACAACATTAAGAACTCATTACAGGTAGCCAGGGCACACAATGTACTCTGGGTGGGGAACTTCAATGCCCATCACCAATAATGGCTCAGTAGCAGCACTACTGACCGAGCTGGCTGAGTCCTGAACGACATATCAGCCAGACTGGGCCTATGGCAGGTGCTGAGGGAAAACCTACCAATCTACCTGTTGCAAATGCATCTGTCCATGACAGTATTGGTAGGAGTGATCACTGCAGAGTCCATGTGGAGACGAAGTCCCATCTTCACAGTGCGGATGCCGTCTATCATGTTATTTGGCACCACCACCGTACTAAATGGGATAGATTCAGAACAGATCTAACAGCTCAAAACTGGGCATCCATGAGATGCTGTGGGCCATCAGCAGAAGCAGACTTGTATTCAAACACAATCTGTAACCTCAGGCCCAGTATATCCCTCACTCTACGATTACCATCAAGCCCGGAGATCAACCCTCGTTCTATGAGGAGTGCAGTAGAGCATGCCAGGAGCAGCACCAGGCATACTTCAAAATGAAGTGCTAACCTGGTGAAGCTACAATACATACATGGTAAACAGCAGAAGCAGAATGTGATAGACAACCAATGGATCAGATCAAAGCTCTGCAGTCCTGCCACATCCAGTCGTGAATGGTGGCGGGCAATTAAACAACTAAGCGGAGGAGGAGGCTAGACAAACATCCCCATCTCAATGATGGGGAGCCCAGCACATCAGTGCAAAAGACAAGGCTGAAGCATTTGGAAACATCTACATCCAGAAGTGCAGAGTGGGTGATCCATCTCGGCCTCGTCCTGAGGTCTCCACATCACAGCTGCCAGTCTTCAGCAAATCTGATTCACTGCACGATACTGCAAAGGCTATGTGTCCTGACAACATTCTGGCATTAGTACTGAAGACTTGTGCTCCAGAACTAGATGTAACCCGAGCCAAACTATTCCAGTACAGCTACAACACTGGCACCGACCTGGCAGTGTGGAAAATTGCCCAGGTATGTCTTGTTTACAAAAAGCAGGACAAATCCAACCCGGTCAATTACCGCTCCATCGATTATCAGCAAAGTGATGGAAGGTGTTGTCAACAGTGCTATTAAGTGGCACTTGCTCAGCAATAACCTGCTGACCGATGCTCAGTTTGGGATCTGCCAGTGGCTGCTCGGCTCCAGACCTTATTACAGCCTTGGTCCATACACGGACAAAAGAGCTGATTTCCAGAGGTGAGGTTAGAGTGACTGCCCTTGACATCAAGGCAACATTTGACTGAATGCAGCATCAAGGATCCCTGGCAAAACTGGAGTCAATGGGAATCAGGGGAAAACTCTCCACTGGTTGGAGTCATACCTAGCACAAAGGAAGATGGTTGTGATTGTTGGAGGTCAATCATCTCAGCTCCAGGACATCACTGCAGGAGTTCCTCAGGGTAGTGTTCTAGGCTCAACCATCTTCAGCTGCTTCATCAATGACCTTCCCTCTATCATAAGGTCAGAAGTGGGGAGATTCGCTGATGATCGCACAATGTTCAGCACCATTTGTGACTCCTCAAATACTGAAGCAGTCGCATCCATATGCAGCAAGACCTGGACAAGTGTGATGGAATACTCTCCACTTGCCTGGATGAGTGCAGCTCTAACAGCACTTAAGAAGCTCGACACCATCCAGGACAAAGCAGCCTGCTTGATCGGCACCCCATCTGTCACCTTAAACATTCAGTCTCTCTACCACTGGCGCACAGTGGCAGCAGTATGTATCATCTACAAAATGCACTGCAGCAACTTGCCAAGCTTCCTTTGATAGCACCTTCCAAACCCATGACCTCTACCAACTAGAAGGACAAGGGCAGCAGGCGCATGGGAACACCAAGTTCCCCTTCAAGCCACACACCATCCTGACTTGGAACTATATCGCTGTTCCTTCACTGTCGCTGGGTCAAAATCCTGAAACTCCCTTCCTAATAGCACTATGGGGGTACCGACCCCACATGGACTGCAGTGGTTCACGAAAGCAGCTCATCACCACCTTCTCAAGGGCAACTATTGTGGGGGATGGAGGCAGCGATTGTGGCCTTTGAGGGGTGAGGCAACACACGGACGTCATTACGGCTGCCGTTATAATGTGGTGGAATTGCCGTGCGTATGCACAGATTTATACTGGCAAGCTGGTAAATGTTCAGACACAATGATATTGTCAGTGATTGCTCTGCAGAGTCAGGAGACACTCCATTTAAATAATATAACCATTCCGTGGGCACAGTGGAATGGCGGCTTATTGTGGGAATATCCATCAACAGTGAAAAACAGAGCTAACATGTTGGATCTGTCACAGAGTCAAGTTGTGCTTTGTGCTGAAGCTCCTGTATGAGAACTGTACGTCACTAACAATATCATTGAGACGACTATTGACCAGGTTCTCAATCTTTCAGCACAGCAGATGCAGCTGAATATGCTGAAGGTTTTCATCAGAAATATCTGCTGGCAGCTTTGTTTACCAAAGCATGCATCAGTGCACACTTATCAATGCACACACGTCAGATATTCCTCATACAATACATTTGATAAAATCTAACAGTTGATTGAGTTGGGAGTCACCTTTTTACTTTACCTATAATCTACCTTTACATCTCTAACTGTACATTCCTCAACTAACAAGGCCATTTAGGATCTGTGAAGCAGGTAACAATTCAGTAACATGATGATTGAGCAGTTATTTCAATGTTCTGCCAGCAATAGTTCACCCTTTATCGAACTCAGGCAACTGCTGTCAGCCGCACCTAGAGCCAGTCAAGTAGAGCTTCATCTTTACTGCCTGTGGGTGAAGTATCACTTGGGCTGAACACAGAACGGAACATGTAGCAGGGACAATAAGAGAGTGGGATGGAGATCGAGAGCACAGGGAGACCAACAGGAGGATTAAAGAACGGGATGGAGATCGAGAGCACAGTGAGACCAGCGGGGAGGATAAAAGAGTGGGATGGAGATCGAAAGTACACTGACACCAGTGGAGAGGAAAAAAGAGTGGGACGGAGATCGAGAGTACAGTGAGACTGGTGGGATGGATAGAAGAGTGGGGCGGAGATCGAGAGCACAGTGTGACCAGCGGGGAGGATAAAAGAGCGGGACGGAGATTGAGAGTACAGTGAGAGTGGCGGGGAGGATAAAGGAGTGGGACGGAGATCGAGAATATAGTGAGACCGGCGGGGAGGATAAAAGAGTAGGATGGAGATCGAGAGCACAGTGAGAACAGAGGGGAGGATAAAGGAGTGGGACGGAGATCCAGAATACAGTGAGACCGGCGGGGAGGATAAAAGAGTAGGATGGAGATCGAGAGCACAGTGAGAACAGCGGGGAGGATAAAAGAACAGGACGGAGATCGAGAGTATAGTGAGACCGGCGGGGAGGATAAAAGATTGGGACGTAGATCGAGAGCACAGTGAGACCAGTGGGGAGGACGAAAGAGTGGGATGGAGATGAGAATACAGTGAGACCGGTGGGGAGGATAAAAGAGTGAGACGGAGATCGAGAGTGCAGTGAGAACAGCGGGGAGGATAAAAGAGTGGGACGGAGATCGAGAGTACAGTGAGATCGGCGGATCGGCGGGAGGATAAAAGAGTGAGACGGAGATCGAGAGTACAGTGAGACCGGCGGGAGGATAAAAGAGTGAGACGGAGATCGAGAGTACAGTGAGACCGGCGGGGAGGATAAAAGAGTGGGACGTAGATCGAGAGTACAACGAGAACAGCGGGGAGGATAAAAGAGTGGGACGTAGATCGAGAGTACAACGAGAACAGCGGGGAGGATAAAAGAGTGGGACGTAGATCGAGAGTACAATGAGATCGGCGGGAGGATAAAAGAGTGAGACGGAGATCGAGAGTACAATGAGAACAGCGGGGAGGATAAAACAGCGGGACTTATATCGAGAGTACAGTGAGACCAGCGGGGAGGATAAAAGAGCAGGACGGAGAATGAGAGCACAGTGAGAACCGTGGGTAGCATAAAAGAGTGAGACGGAGATCGAGAGTACAGTGAGACCAGCGGAGAGGATAAAAGAGCAGGACGGAGATAGAGAGCACAGTGAGACCTGCAGGGAGGATAAAAGAATGGAACGGAGATTGAGAGTACAGTGAGACCGGCAGGAGGATAAAAGAGTGAGACAGAGATTGAGAGTATAGTGTGACTAGTGGGGAGGATAAAAGAGTGGGAAAGAGATATTGAGAGCACAGTGAGACTGGTGGGAAGAATAAAATAGTGAGACGGAGATCGAGTACACAGTGAGACCGGCGGGGAGGATAAAAGAGCGGGACGGAGATCAAGGGCACAGTGAGGCTGCCAGGAGGAATAAAAGAGTGGCACGGAGAACGAGGGCACAGTGAGACCGGTGGGAAGCATAAACGAGTGGGAAGGAGATCGAGAGCACAGGCAGACTGGCAGGAGGAAAAAAGAGTGGGACGGAGATCGAGAGCACAGTGAGACTGGCGGAGTGGATAAAAGAGTTGGACAGAGATCGAGAGCACAGTGTGACCAGCGGGGAGAATAAAAGAGCAGGACTGAGAACAAAAGTATAGTGAGACCGGCCAGGAGAATAAAAGAGTGGGACGGAAATCGAGAGCACAATGAGACCAGAGGGGAGGATAAAAGAGTGGGATTGAGATCGAGAGCACAGTGTGACCAGCGGAGAGGATAAAAGAGTGGGACTGAGATCGACAGTACAGTGAGAGCGGCGGGGAGGATAAAACAGTGGGATGGAGATTGAGAGTACAGTGAAACCGGCGGGGAGGATAAAACAGTGGGATGGAGATTGAGAGTACAGTGAAACCTGCAGAGAGGAGAAAAGAGTGGGACCGAGATCGAGGGCACAGTGAGACCTGCAGGGAGGATAAAAGAATGGAACGGAGATTGAGAGTACAGTGAAAGCGGCAGAGAGGATAAAAGAGCGGGATGGAGATCGAGGGCACAGTGAGACTGGCTGGAGGATAAAAGAGTGGGATGGAGAGAGAGAGAGTACAGTGAGTCCACCAGGAGGGATTAAAGAGTGAGACAGAGATGGAAAGCACAGTGAGACCAGCGGGGAGGACAAAAGATTGCGATGGAGATCGAAAGTACAGTTACACCTGTGGAGAGGATAAAAGAGTGGTACAGAAATCGTGAGCACAGTGAGACACGCAGGCGGATAAAAGAGTGGGATGGAGATCGAGGGCACAGAGACTGCCAGGAGGAATAAAAGTGTGGGAAGGAGACTGAGGGCATAGTGAGACCAGCGGGGAGGATAAAAGAGTGGGACGGAGATCGAGAGTCGAGTGAGACCGGCGGGGAGGATAAAACAGCAGGACTTATATCGAGAGTACGATGAGACCAGCGGGGAGGATAAAAGAGCTGGACGGATATCAAAAGTATAGTGAGACTAGTGGGGAGGAGAAAAGAGTGGGACAGAGATATCGAGAGCACAGTGAGACCGGCGGGAAGGATAAAAGAGCTGGACGGATATCAAAAGTATAGTGAGACAAGCGGGGAGGATAAAAGAGCTGGATGGAGAACGAGAGCACAATGAGACTAGCGGGGAGGATAAAAGAGCGGGACAGAGATCGAGAGCACAGTGAGACAAGCGGGGAGGATAAAAGAGCTGGATGGAGAACGAGAGTACAATGAGACTAGCGGGGAGGATAAAAGAGTGAGACAGATATTCAGACTACAGTGAATCCACCGGGACGATAAAAGATCGGGACAGAGATCGAGAGCACAGTGAGACAAGCGGGGAGGATAAAAGACTGGGATGGAGATCAAGGGCACAGTGAGACCCGCAGGCAGATAAAAGACTGGGACAGAGATCAAGAGTATAGTGAGAGGACAGAAGAACGTGACAGAAATCAAGGGCACAGTGAGACTGCCAGGAGGAATAAAAGAGTGGGACGGAAAACGAGAGTACGGTGAGTCCGGCGGGGGAGGATAAAAGAGTGGGATGGAGATCGAGAGCACAGTGTGACCAGCGGAGAGGTTAAAAGAACGGTGAGAAGTTCGAGAGTACAGTGAATCCAGCGGGGATGATAAAAGAGCGGGACGGAGATCGATGGAACAGTGAGACCAGCGGGGATGATAAAAGAGCTGCATGGAGAGAGAGAGCACAGTGAGACCAGCAAGAGGAGTAAAAGAGTTGGACAGAGATTGAGAGCACAGTGAGACTGGCGGGGAGGATAAAAGAGTGGGACAGAGATCGAGAGCACAGTAAGACCGGCCGGTGGATAAAAGAGTGGGACGGAGATCAAGGGCACAGTGAGGCTGGCAGGAGGAATAAAAGAGTGGCACGGAGAACGAGGGGACAGTGAGACCGGTGGGGAGGATAAACGAGTGGGATGGAGATCGAGAGCACAGGCAGTCTGGCAGGAGGAAAAAAAAGTGGGACGGAGATTGAGAGTACAATGAGACTGGTGGGAGGATAAACAACTGAGATAGAGATTAAGAGTACAGTGAGACTGGCAGAGAGGATAAAAGAGTGGGACAGAGATCAAGAGCAAAGTGAGACCAGTGGGGAGGATAAAAGTGCAGGACGGAACTCGAGAGTACAGTGAGACCGGCGGGGAGGATAAAAGAATGGGACAGATATCGAGAGCACAGTGAGACCGGCGTGAAGGACAGAACAGCGGGACGGATATCAAGAGTACAGTGAGACCGGCGGGGAGGATAAAAAAGTGAGATGGAGATCAAGAGTACAGTGAGACCGAAGGGGAGGATAAAAGAGTGGGACAGAGATCAAGAGCACAGTATGACCAGCGGGGAGGAGAAAAGAGCTGGACGGAGAACGGGAGTATAGTGAGACCGGCCGGGAGAATATAAGAGTGGGACGGAAATCGAAAGTGCAGTGAGACCAGCGGGGAGGATAAAAGAGTGGCATGGAGATCAAAAGTGCTGTGATACCGGTGGAGAGGATAAAAGAGTGGGACAGAGATCAAGAGCAAAGTGAGACCAGCGGTGAGGATAAAAGAGTGGGTCAGAGATCAAGAGCAAAGTGAGACCAGCGGTGAGGATAAAAGAGTGGGACAGAGATCAAGAGCAAAGTGAGACCAGCGGTGAGGATAAAAGAGTGGGTCAGATATCGAGAGTATAGTGAGACTAGTGTGGAGGATAAAAGAGTGGGACAGAGATATCGAGAGCACAGTGAGACCAGCGGTGAGGATAAAAGAGTGGGTCAGAGATCAAGAGCAAAGTGAGACCAGCGGTGAGGATAAAAGAGTGGGTCAGAGATCGAGAGTACAGTGAGACCAGCGGTGAGGATAAAAGAGTGGGTCAGAGATCGAGAGTACAGTGAGACCTGCGGGAAGGATAAAAGAGTGAGATGGAGATTGAGACTACAGTGAATCCAGCGGGGACGATAAAAGAGCGGGACAGAGATTGAGAGCACAGTGAGACCGGTGGGTAGGATAAAAGAGTGGGACGGAGATCGAGAGCACAGTGTGACCAGCGGGGAGGATAAAAGAGCGGGATGGAGATCAAGAGCACAGTGAGACCGGTGGGTAGGATAAAAGAGTGGGACGGAGATCGAGAGCACAACGAGACTAGTTGGGAGGATAAAAGAGTGGGATGGAGATCGAGAGCACAGTGGGACGGAAATCGAAAGTGCAGTGAGACCAGCGGGGAGGATAAAAGAGTGGCATGGAGATCGAAAGTGCTGTGATACCGGTGGAGAGGATAAAAGAGTGGGACAGAGATCGAGAGTACAGTGAGACCGGCGTGAAGGACAAAACAGCGTGACAGATATCGAGAGTACAGTGAGACCAGCGGGGAGGATAAAAGAGCTGGATGGAGATCGAGAGTATAGTGAGACTAGTGTGGAGGATAAAAGAGTGGGACAGAGATATCGAGAGCACAGTGAGACCTGCGGGAAGGATAAAAGAGTGAGATGGAGATTGAGACTACAGTGAATCCAGCGGGGACGATAAAAGAGCGGGACAGAGATCGAGAGCACAGTGAGACAAGCGGGGGGTATAAAAGAGCTGGACGAAGAACGAGAGTATAGTGAGGCCGGCGGGTAGAATAAAAGAGTGGGACGGAGATCGAGAGCACAATGAGACTAGTGGGGAGGATAAAAGAGTGGGATGGAGATCGAGAGCACAGTGTGACCAGCGGGGAGGATAAAAGAGCAGGATGGAGATCAAGAGCACAGTGAGACCGGTGGGTAGGATAAAAGAGTGGGACGGAGATCGAGAGCACAACGAGACTAGTGGGGAGGATAAAAGAGTGGGATGGAGATCGAGAGCACAGTGTGACCAGCGGGGAGGATAAAAGAGCGGGATGGAGATCAAGAGCACAGTGAGACTGGCAGGGAGGATAAAAGAGTGGGACAGAGATCGAGAGCACAGTGAGACCGGCAGAGAAGAGGAAAGAGTGGGACCGAGAGGGGAGGGTTTAAACTAATGTGGCAGGGGGATGGGAACCAATTGAGGTCAGTTGACAGTAAGGAGGTAGTAACAAAAGCCTGTAAGGAACTAGATAATGAAGTCAGTGTGACTAAGGGGAAGAGCAGGCAGGGAGCAGATGATGAATATAAAGGGACTGGTGGTCTGAGGTGCATTTGTTTTAATGCAAGAAGTGTAGTAGGTAAGGCAGATGAACTTAGGGCTTGGATTCGTACCTGGGAGTATGATGTTATTGCTATTACTGAGACTTGGTTGAGGGAAGGGCATGATTGGCAACTAAATATCCCAGGATATCGATGCTTCAGGCGGGATAGAGAGGGAGGTAAAAGGGGTGGAGGAGTTGCATTACTGGTCAAAGAGGATATCACAGCTGTGCTGAAGGAGGGCACTATGGAGGACTCGAGCAGTGAGGCAATATGGACAGAACTCAGAAATAGGAAGGGTGCGGTAACAATGTTGGGGCTGTACTACAGGCCTCCCAACAGCGAGCGTGAGATAGAGGTACAAATATGTAAACAGATTATGGAAAGATGTAGGAGCAACAGGGTGGTGGTGATAGGAGATTTTAATTTTCCCAACATTGACTGGGATTCGCTTAGTGTTAGAGGTCCAGATGGAGCAGAATTTGTAAGGAGCATCCAGGAGGGTTTTCTAGAGCAGTATGTAAATAGTCCAACTCGGGAAGGGGCCATACTGGACCTGGTGTTGGGGAATGAGCCCGGCCAGGTTGTTGAAGTTTCAGTAGGGGACTACTTTGGGAATAGTGATCACAATTCCGTAAGCTTTAAAATACTCATGGACAAAGACGAGAGTGGTCCTAAAGGAAGAGTGCTAAATTGGGGGAAGGCCAACTATACCAAAATTCGGCAGGAGCTGGGAAATGTAGATTGGGAGCAGCTGTTTGAAGGTAAATCCACATGTGATATGTGGGAGGCTTTTAAAGAGAGGTTGATTAGCGTGCAGGAGAGACATGTTCCTGTGAAAATGAGGGATAGAAATGGCAAGATTAGGGAACCATGGATGACAGGTGAAATTGTGAGACTAGCTAAGAGGAAAAAGGAAGCATACATAAGGTCTAGGCGGCTGATGAAAGACGAAGCTTTGAAAGAATATCGGGAATGTAGGACCAATCTGAAACGAGGAATTAAGAGGGCTAAAAGGGGTCATGAAATATCTTTAGCAAACAGGGTTAAGGAAAATCCCAAAGCCTTTTATTCATATATAAGGAGAAAGAGGGTAACTAGAGAAAGGATTGGCCCACTAAAGGACAAAGGAGGAATGTTATGCTTGGACTCAGAGAAAATGGGTGAGATTCTAAACGAGTACTTTGCATCGGTATTCACCGAGAAGAGGGACATGACGGATGTTGAGGTTAGGAACAGATGTTTGATTACTCTAGGTCAAGTCGGCATAAGGAGGGAGGAAGTGTTGGGTATTCTAAAGGGCATTAAGGTGGACAAGTCCCCAGGTCCGGATGGGATCTATCCCAGGTTACTGAGGGAAGCGAGAGAGGAAATAGCTGGGGCCTTAACAGATATCTTTGCAGCATCCTTAAACACGGGTGAGGTCCCGGAGGACTGGAGAATTGCTAATGTTGTCCCCTTGTTTAAGAAGGGTAGCAGGGATAATCCAGGTAATTATAGACCGGTGAGCCTGACGTCAGTGGTAGGGAAGCTGCTGGAGAAGATACTGAGGGATAGGATCTATTCCCATTTGGAAGAAAATGGGCTCATCAGTGATAGGCAACATGGTTTTGTGCAGGGAAGGTCATGTCTTACCAACTTAATAGAATTCTTTGAGGAAGTGACAAAGTTGATTGATGAGGGAATGGCTGTCGATGTCATATACATGGACTTCAGTAAGGCGTTTGATAAGGTTCCCCATGGCAGGCTGATGGAGAAAGTGAAGGCGCATGGGGTCCAAGGTGTACTAGCTAGATGGATAAAGAACTGGCTGGGCAACAGGAGACAGAGAGTAGCAGTAGAAGGGAGTTTCTCAAAATGGAGACGTGTGACCAGTGGTGTTCCACAGGGATCCGTGCTGGGACCACTGTTGTTTGTGATATACATTAATGATTTGGAGGAAAGTATAGGTGGACTGATTAGCAAGTTTGCAGACGACACGAAAGGTTTAGGGGGGGATATGCGTGGAAAGTTCTTTACGCAGAGGGTGGTGGGCACCTGGAACGCATTGCCAGCGGAGGTGGTAGATGTGGGCACGATGGAGTCTTTTAAGATGTATCTAGACAGATACATGAATGGGCAGGAAGAAAAGAGATACAGAACCTTAGAAAATAGGCGAAATGTTTAGAGAGAGGATCTGGATCGGCGCAGGCTTGGAGGGCCGAAGGGCCTGTTCCTGTGCTGTAATTATCTTTGTTCTTTGTTCTTTGAGATCGAGAGCACTGTGAGACTGGCAGGGAGGATAAAAGAGCAGGATGGAAATTGAGGGCACAGTGAGACTGGCAGGCAGATAAAAGAGTGCGATGGAGAGCGAGGGCACAGTGAGACTGGCTGGAGGATAAAAGACTGAGACGGAGATCGAGAGCACAGTGAGACCAGCGGGGAGGATAAATGAGTGGGATGGAGATCGAAAGTACAGTGACACCGGTGGAGAGGATAAAAGTGTGGGATGGGTATCGAGGGCACAGTGAGTCCAGCAGGCGGATAAAAGAGTGGGATGGAGATCGAGGGCACAGTGAGACGGCAGGAGGAATAAAAGAGTGGTACGGAGTACGAGGGCACAGTGAGACCAGCGGTGTGGATAAACGAGTGGGACGGAGACCGAGAGTACAGTGAGACTGGCGGGGCGGTTAAAAGAGTGGGACAGAGATATCGAGAGCACAGTGAGACTGACAGCGAGGATAAATGAGTGGGACGGAGATCGAGAGTACAGTGTGACTGGCGGGAACGATAGAAGAGTGGGACGGAGATCGAGCGCACAGTGAGACCGGCGGGGACGATAAAAGAGTGGGAAGGAGATCAAGAGTACAGTGAGACCGGCGGGGACGATAAAAGAGTGGGACGGAGATTGAGAGTACTGTGAACCTGGCAGAGAAGAGGAAAGAGTGGGACCGAGATCGAGAGCACAGTGAGACTGGCAGGGAGGATAAAAGAGCGGGACGGAAATTGAGGGCACAGTGAGGCTGGCAGGCAGATAAAAGAGCGCGATGGAGAGCGAGGGCACAGTGAGACTGGCTGGAGGATAAAAGACTGAGACGGAGATCGAGAGCGCAGTGAGACCAGCGGGGAGGATAAAAGAGTGGGATGGAGATCGAAAGTACAGTGACACCGGCAGGCAGATAAAAGACTGGGACAGAGATCAAGGGCACAGTGAGACTGGCAGGAGGAATAAAAGAGTGGGACGGAGAATGAGAGCACAGTGAGACCAGCAGTCAGGATAAATGAGTGGGATGGAGATCGAAAGTACAGTGACACCGTTGGAGAGGATAAAAGTGTGGGACGGGTATCAAGGGCACAGTGAGACTGGCAGGAGGAATAAAAGTGTGGGACAGAGATAGAGGGCACAGTGAGACGGCAGGAGGAATAAAAGAGTGGGACGGAGTACGAGGGCACAGTGAGACCAGCGGGGTGGATAAACGAGTGGGACGGAGACCGAGTACAGTGAGACTGGCGGGGAGGATAAAAGAGTGGGACGGAGATCGAGAGCACAGTGAGACCGGCAGGAGGATAAAAGAGTGAGACGGAGATTGAGAATACTGTGAGACCGAAGGGGAGGATAAAAGAGTGGGATGGAGATTGAGAGTACATTGAGACCAGCGGGGAGCATAAAAGATTGAGATGGAGAATGAGAGCACAGTGAGACTGGCGGGGCATAGTGTGTGCCACTCTCAAACTGGTACTCAGCATTGGAGACGGCTGGGAGTGATGATACCTTGAAGGAGTGCAGTCCAGACCATGGCACCAATGGGCAAGGGACTGCACAGGATGGAGCAGCAGAGAGTAGAAATGGAGTCGTTATAGGAGATTCCATAGTTAGGGGGACAAGCAGGCATCTCCATTACTGTCATTGTGAGTCTCACATGGTGAGTTGCCTCCCTGGTGTCAGGGTAAAGGAGATCATGGAGAGGGCGCAGGATATTCTGCAGGGGAAGGGAGTGAGCCAGAAGTTGTGGTACATGTTGGTATCAACAACACAGAGAGAGCAGGCATTGAGGTCCTACGGTCCGATTTTCAGGAGCTAGGGAAGAAGATTAAAAGGTAGTAATCTCTGGATTACTTTCAGTGAGAATATGATGAAGTGGCAATAATGGAAAAATGGCTTAAAATGCTGAGGACTGGGAACTTAATATTCATGGATACAAAGTGTTCAGAAATGATAGGGAAGGAAAAAATGGAGGTGGGTGGCAGTACTGATTAGGAGAGACATTGCAGTGTTAGAAAGAGCAGAGGTGGCAAGGACAGAATCTATTTGGTTAGGGTGGAGAAGCAAAAAGGGGATGATCATGCTACTGGGGGTATTCTATAGGCCTCCAAATAGTGAGAAAGAGATGGAGGAGCAAATCTGCAGGTAAATCACAGAGATGTGCAAGAACTATAGAGTGGTGATATTGGGGCACTTTAATTACCCAATATCGAATGGGATAGTTTTAGAGTAAAGGGTAAGAAGGAAAAAGAATTTCTGAAATGTGTTCAGGAGAACTTCCATGGCCAGTATGTTCTCGGCCCAACTCGGAAGGAGGTATTGCTGGATCTAGTGCTGGGGAATAAGGTGGGCCAAGTGGACTAAGTGTCTGTGGGGGAACACTTGGGTAAGAGTGATCATCATATCATAAGGTTTAGACTAGTCATGGAAAAGAGAAAAGAACAATCTAAAATAGAACGTCTAAATTGGAAAAGGCTAACATCAAAGGGATGATAAGGGATCTAACCAGGGTAAAATAGAATCAAATACTGACAGGAAAAACTGCAGCAGAACAATGGGTGATCTCTGAGGAAGAGATGCTCCAGGTACAGGCTAGGTACATTCCAACAAGGGCAAAAGGTCAGGGACCCAAATCCAGGGTTCCTTGGGTAATGAGGGAGATAGAGAATGTGATGAAACAAAAAAGAGGATGTATGATGCATGTCAGATGAATTCTTCAAGTGAGAACCAGGTCAAATGCAATACGTTGAGAGGGAAAGTGAAGAGGAAAATAAGACTGGCAAATAGAGAATATGAGAATGGAATGGTAGTCAACATAAAAGTGAACCCAATGATCTTCTACCAACATATAAAAAGGAAGCAGATAGTAAGAGGCGGACTCGTGCCTATTAGGGACAAAGAGGGTAATATACACTTAAAGGCACAGGCCATGGCTAGAATACTTAATGAGTACTTTGTATTGGTGTTTACTAAGAATGGGATGCTGACAAAATATCGGTAGAAGTGGAGATGGTAGAGGAAATAGATGGGGTGAAAATTGATAAGCAGGATGTACTGGAAAGACTGGCTATGCTTAGAGTGGATAAGTCACCTGGTCCAGATGGCTTGCATCCAAGGTTGCTAAAGGAAATGGGAGTGAAGATAGTGGAAGGGCTTACCATAATCTTCCAATCTTCTCTAGATACAGGGGAGGTGCCAGAGAATTGGAGAGCAGCAAATGTGACACCCTTATTCAAGAAAGGGTGTAAGGACAGTCCTAGTAACTACAGGCTGAGTAGTTTAGCATTAGTGATGAGTAAGGTTTTAGAAACCATAATCAGGGGAAAAAAATCAACAGGCACTTGGAGAGGTTTGAGTTAATTCAGGATAGCCAGCACAGATTTGTAAAAGGCCGATCCTGCATGACTAATTTAATTGAATTTTTTGATGAAATAACAGAGAAAATTGATGAAGGGAATGCAAGAGATATTGTCTATTTAGATTTTAAGAAAGCATTTGACAAAGTACTACACAAAAGGTTGGTTAACAAAATTGAGGTTCATGGAATAGGAGGGTCAGTGTCAGCTTAATAAAACAATTGGCTTGAGGACGGAAGATAGCGAGTCATGGAAAATGGTTGTTTTTCAGACTGGGGCATGGTAGACAGTAATGTTCCCCAAGGGTCAGTGCTGGGACCTGGATATTGAAATAGAGGGTAAGGTTTCAAAATTTGTCGATGATACCAAACTTAGAAGAATGGCAAACAGTGAGGGTGAAACAAATCAATTGCAACAGGACAGAGATAGGCTAGCAGAATGGGCAGACAAGTGGAAGATGGAATTTAATACAGAGAAATGTGAGGTGATATATTTTGGCAGAATGGATGGGGAGAGGCAATATAGACTTAATGGCACTGTTCTAAAATGTGTGTAGGAACAGAGGGACCTGGGGGTGCATGTACATCGATCTTTGAAGGTGGCAGGACATATTGAGAAAGTGGTTAGTAAAGCATATGGGATCCTGGGCTTCATAAATAGAGGCATTGAGTACAAAAGAGGAAAGTTATTCTGAACCTTTACAAAGCTCTGGTTAGGCCACAAGAAGAGTATTATGTCCAATTCTGGTCACCACACTTTACCAAGGATTTTATTTATTTAGAGATACAGCACTGAAACAGGCCCTTCAGCCCACCAAGTCTGTGCCGACCAAGAACCACCCATTTATACTAACCCTACAGTAATCCCCTCAATTCCCCTACCACCTACCTACACTAGGGGCAATTTTACAATGGCCAATGTACCTATCACCTGCAAGTGTTTGGCGGATCTGAGGGTTCTTGAGAGGGTTCAGAAGAGATTTACCAGCACAGTTCCAGGGATGAGGGATTTTATCTACATGGTTAAGATGGAGAAGCTGAGGTTGTTCTCCTTAGAGCAAAGAAAATTGCAGGGAGATTTGATAAGTGATGTACAAGATTATGACAGATTTAGATAAGGTAGACAAAGAAAAGCTGTTCCCATTAGTTGATGGTACAAGGACTAGGGGACACAGATTTAAGGTTTTGGGAAAAAGATGCAAGGGAGATGTGAGGAAGCACTTTTTTACACAGCGAGTGGTGTTGTCCTGGAACTCGCTGCCCATGAGGGTGGTGGAAGCGGAGACAATCAATGATTTTAAAAGCAAATTGATGGGTACTTAAGGGAAATAAACTTACCGGGCTACAGAAATAGAGCGGAGGAATGAGACTAACTGGATTGCTGTACAGTCGGCATAGACTCGATGGGCCAAATGTTCTCCTTCTGTGCCGTAAATAACTCTACGGCTAATAATGGAAACTGCCCAAATTTCCTTCCATTAAAAATGAATGAAAGGAAAATCCCATGGGTTCTGTAAGGGATCCTCAGAAAGCAATGGTTTGCACCCAGGCAATAAAGGCAAAAATCTATCCCGTTATGTTTCAGAGCTGCCATTTTATTGCATGGAATGTGTTTACTTTCCCTCACATACATCTTAACATTCAATCAAGAACAACCTATCAGAAACATGCTCCAATGACCTTTAAATGTCATCTGCACTTTGAACTGTGTGTTGGCCAATCCCAACATTTCCTTTGGAATACAATCTGTAAAGGGTTTTCAGTTTGAGACAAAACAAACTCAAAGACCCATGGACTGATGTGAATGAGCTTGATCATTGTGGCAAAGTATCTTAGGATTGATGATCCTCATTAAGTGACGCCGACAAGCACAAAACACTTGTGTTCAATATGTTATTATACTAGGAACATCAGGAACTGTTGAATGGAGTGTCAGTTGATCATACAATTTATGATCCTGAAACGGAAAACAAAAAACACCTTGCAGCCAATGAAATACCTTTGAAGTATACGAACTCTTGTTCAATAGATAATTGTGGCAGACAATTATTTTCGCAGCAAAGTCCTGCAAACAAACAAACGATAAGTGACGGAATATCTGATCTGATACTGAAATAGTCCATTACATTCAGACTAGTTGAACGTTTTGTTACATATTTACAGAAATAGTGACAGGCTTTCAGCACATTCCTACACAGAATCCAGGCCACTTCAATGTGGAACTGAGGAAATGCTGCATTTTTGAAGGATATCTCTCCTTTTGAATGAGATGTTACACCAAGAGCCCATCATCCTATTCAGGACTATCCAAAAGAGCCCATGGCACTTTTCCAAAGAAGGGTAGGAAGTTGTCCAGTACAACACCACTGTAAACAGATTAACTGGTTATTTATCTCATTTCTGTTCTTAACTGCTGTATTTTTCTACATTATAACAGTGACAATATAACAATTCAAAAGTACTCCATTGGTTGGAATGTTCTTAGAGGTCTGCTGAGGGTGTTCGAAATGCCATATTAATGAAAATCCCTTTCCTTCTTTTTAATAATGTGATTATGCATTATTCATTGTTAGAATTTTTTTATTATTCATTATTCAATTTAGATAATCTTTAATTTATTGTGTTGGCCTCTGAGTCTTCAGGCTTTGGGAAAAGGGTGTGCAGTGGGGGGAAGCCACAGATCATGTTTATCCCTTTGTCTGTTATCCAGTAATTTCTGCTGGAAAACGTACTTGTGGATGCCGATGAGGACAATCAAACTTGACTGTGATGCCCACCACAGTCAAATAGCCAACTAACACTCATATGTGATCAGTAGCAGTTGGGGAATTTTCAAAAAACTGAACCGCTCATTCAGTGCTTATTGAATGAAATGGGTCAGTAAAGATTTTTGTGGGTTGGTGGGGTGGGGGGCCTGATTTTCAACCGTCTGTCACCCCGTTTATCAGGCGTTGCTCCAGTTGTAAATGGCGGAGAAATGGTGGCAGCTCCTTAGATGCCTTATGTGATTTTGTTCGGGGTAGGGCTGTAAATGGGCACCTGACACATCCACCAGGATTCATCCACTTCTCCCCCACCCCCCCCAACATTCCCCGAACTGATAACTTCAGCAGGAAGCAGAATACAGCAGCTCAATGAGCGCTCGTGGGCAACTCAGCAATCCAGGGCAGGGGTGTGGGGTGTGTGGAATGGTAGAAATCTGGCAGTTCCCTGAGAAAGCTGAGTCGGCAATCAAAAGTAGGAGACAAGGCAGTGAGGGGGGCCTGCACATTGGGATACAAGGCAGTGAGGGGGCCTGCACAGTGGGATACAAGGCAGTGAGGAGCCTGCACAGTGGGATACAAGGCAGTGAGGGGGCCTGCACAGTGGGATACAAGGCAGTGAGGGGCCTGCACATTGGGATACAAGGCAGTGAGGGGGCCTGCACAGTGGGATACAAGGCAGTGAGGAGCCTGCACAGTGGGATACAAGGCAGTGAGGGGCCTGCACATTGGGACACAAGGCAGTGAGGGGCCTGCACATTGGGATACAAGGCAGTGAGGGGGGCCTGCACATTGGGATACAAGGCAGTGAGGGGGGCCTGCACATTGGGATACAAGGCAGTGAGGGGGGCCTGCACATTGGGATACAAGGCAGTGAGGGGGGCCTGCACATTGGGATACAAGGCAGTGAGGGGGGCCTGCACATTGGGATACAAGGCAGTGAGGAGCCTGCACAGTGGGATACAAGGCAGTGAGGAGCCTGCACAGTGGGATACAAGGCAGTGAGGGGGGCCTGCACAGTGGGATACAAGGCAGTGAGGAGCCTGCACAGTGGGATACAAGGCAGTGAGGGGGGCCTGCACATTGGGATACAAGGCAGTGAGGAGCCTGCACAGTGGGATACAAGGCAGTGAGGGGGGCCTGCACAGTGGGATACAAGGCAGTGAGGGGGGCCTGCACATTGGGATACAAGGCAGTGAGGGGGGCCTGCACATTGGGATACAAGGCAGTGAGGAGCCTGCACAGTGGGATACAAGGCAGTGAGGGGGGCCTGCACATTGGGATACAAGGCAGTGAGGGGGGCCTGCACATTGGGATACAAGGCAGTGAGGGGGGCCTGCACATTGGGATACAAGGCAGTGAGGAGCCTGCACAGTGGGATACAAGGCAGTGAGGGGCCTGCACAGTGGGATACAAGGCAGTGAGGGGGCCTGCACAGTAGGAGACAAGGCAGTGAGGAGCCTGCACAGTGGGATACAAGGCAGTGAGGGGGCCTGCACAGTGGGATACAAGGCAGTGAGGGGGCCTGCACAGTAGGAGACAAGGCAGTGAGGGGGCTGCACAGTGGGAGACAAGGCAGTGAGGGGGCCTGCACAGTGGGAGACAAGGCAGTGAGGGGCCTGCACAGTGGGATACAAGGCAGTGAGGGGCCTGTCCTTTAGGAGATAAGGCAGTGAGAGGCCTGCACGGTGGGATACAAGGCAGAGGGGGCCTGCACAGTGGGAGACAAGGCAGTGAGGGGGCCTGCACAGTGGGAGACAAGGCAGTGAGGGGGCCTGCCCAGTAGGAGACAAGGCAGTGAGGGGGCCTGCACAGTAGGAGACAAGGCAGTGAGGGGGCCTGCACAGTGGGAGACAAGGCAGTGAGGGGCCTGTCCTTTAGGAGATAAGGCAGTGAGAGGCCTGCACGGTGGGATACAAGGCAGAGGGGGCCTGCACAGTGGGAGACAAGGCAGTGAGGGGGCCTGCCCAGTAGGAGACAAGGCAGTGAGGGGCCTGCCCTTTAGGAGACAAAACAGTGAGGGGGCCTGCACAGTGGGAGACAAGGCAGTGAGGGGGCCTGCCCAGTAGGAGACAAGGCAGTGAGGGGCCTGCCCAGTAGGAGACAAGGCATGTGGGGGCCTGCACAGTGGGAGACAAGGCTGTGAGGGGGCCTGCATAGTGGGAGACAAGGCAGTGAGAGGCCTGCCCGGTAGGAGACAAGGCAGTGAAAGGGCCTGCACAGTGGGAGACAAGGCAGTGAGGGGGCCTGCCCAGTTGCAGACAAGGCAGTGTGGGGCCTGCCCAGTAGGAGACAAGGCAGTGAGGGGCCTGCCCAGTAGGAGACAAGGCAGTGAGGGAGCCTGCACAGTGGCAGACAAGGCAGAGAGCGGGCCTGCACAGTTGGAGACAAGGCAGTGAGGGAGCCTGCACAGTGGGAGACTAGGCAGTGAGGGGAGCCTGCCCAGTGGGAGACAAGGCAGTGAGAGGCCTGCCCGGTAGGAGACAAGGCAGTTAGGGGCCTGCCCAGTAGGAGACAAGGCAGTGAAAGGGCCTGCACAGTGGGAGACAAGGCAGTGAGGGGGCCTGCCCAGTTGCAGACAAGGCAGTGTGGGGCCTGCCCAGTAGGAGACAAGGCAGTGAGGGGCCTGCCCAGTAGGAGACAAGGCAGTGAGGGAGCCTGCACAGTGGCAGACAAGGCAGAGAGCGGGCCTGCACAGTTGGAGACAAGGCAGTGAGGGAGCCTGCACAGTGGGAGACTAGGCAGTGAGGGGAGCCTGCCCAGTGGGAGACAAGGCAGTGAGGGGAGCCTGCCCAGTGGGAGACATGGCAGAGAGGGGGGGTGGCGAGAGGCTGCTTGCATATCGCAACTGCCAATCATGGTCCTAGGCAGGTTTAAGTATCGGTGTATGGAGAGTGTGATGTGTATACTCCACCCATTTGTACCAGGGGGAAAATAAAAACAAAGGCTTGCATTTATATAGTGCCTTTCACAACCACTAGATGTCTTAAAGTGCTTTATAGCCATTGAAGTACTTTTTGAAATGCAGTCACTGTTGTCATGTAGGAAACAGGGCAGCTAATTTGTGCACAGCAAGCTCCCACAAACAGCAATGACCAGATAATGACCAGATCATCTGTTTCTGTGATGTTGACTGAGGGATAATTATTAGCCAAGACACACTTCAAGATAGCACCATAAGATCTTTTACTTCCACCTGAGAGAGCGGATGGAGCCTCAGGTTAACATCTCGTCTGAAAGACAGCACCTCCAACAATGCAGCACTCCTTCAGTACTGCACTGGACGGGCGGCTTTGATATTTATGCTCAGGTCCTGGAGCCACTGGGCAGGCTGCCTCTCTTCCTTGTCTCCCACCTTTGACTGCTGACTCAGCTCTCTCATGGAACTGCCGGATATCTGCCCTTACACTGCGCCATTCCCCCCCCCCCAATCCCCCGCCTCCCCCAACCACCCCCACCCCCCACCCTCGAATGATGACCTACCCATAAATGCTCCTTGAGCTGCTGTATTCTAATTTATCGGGGTGGAGGGGGAGGAGATGGATGGACCCACTGAATTCAACCCCGTTCTGTTCTCAGGAATGTATTTGTAGAATGATTCAGAAAATGCAATAACAACTCATGTTCATATGACGCCTTCTTGCCAAGGTGCTTTGCTGGAGAGCAATGACACAAAAATAAACACCAAACCAAAGAACGACATGTTAGGTCAGGTGACCAAAAGCTTGGTCAACGAGGTAGGTTTTAAGGAGGGGGTTAAAGAAGGAAAGAGAAGTAGAGATGCAGAGAGGTTTAGGAAGGGAATTCCAGAGCTTGGGGCCTAGGCATCTCAAGGCGCAGACGCCAATGGCGGAGCGATTAATATCAGGGATGTCTCGAGGCCAGAATTAGAGCAGCATGTGTATCTCAGAGGCTTGCAGGGCTGGAGGAGATTCCAATCAGAGGGACATTACTGTTGAAACTTTATTAGATGGAGAGGTAGGGAGAGATCTGCCGGAGGAATATTATCAGTTAGTGAAAGGTTGACGGATCCCAGACTGCAGAGGTACGGTTGAAAGAAAAGCAAATCTGGTCCTGCTCCAAACCTGGCATCAGATGGATTTCAAAACCATGAAACTCACTCTCTCATTTTTCTGGGCGTTTTCAACTGCTTGAATTTCCGCTGACATAAATTACTCAATTGTGCGAATGAGCCACAAGAAGTTTCGTGAATCCAAGCATAACACAGCTTGAAAGGAATCAATGAAGGGCTGTAACATCAAGCATGCTAACATATTTTGAACTGGGGCCTCTTGTCGATTGATCACGAGCAAGTCTGGGCCCAAGCACTGCACGGCACAGACGTTCATTCAAGTTTAAACTCAGAAAGTCTGCTTCTCTATCTCAAATGTAGTTAAATAATTTGAAATAAATCGTTCCCATCAGAACCGATGTTTTACAGCCTCGTTGCTGACAGTGAAGGAAAGGATGCAATTGGAAGGGTTCTGTGTGTGTTGGAGTTTGTGTAGGGTGGAATCCAGGAAATTAGTGAGAAGAGTATCGGAGTAAAGAAAGACTAGCAGTTATAAAAACCCCAACTTCAGTCTGATGGTAATTCTCATTGTTCCTTCAGGCATTGGAAATATATAATATACAAGAGCTGTTCAACATAAATATGAACACGACAGCAGTACATGGCATGGTGCTTTTTTAATTCATTTTCAAGATGTGGGCATCACTGGCAAGGCTGGAATTTATTGCCCATTCCTAATTGCCCTTGAGAAGGTGGTGGTGAGCTGCCTTCTTGAACCGCTGCAACCTTTGGGGTGTAGGTACGTCCACAGTGATGTTGTGAAGGGAGTTCCAGGATTTTGACCCAGCGACAGTGAAGGAACGGCGATATAGTTCCAAGTCAGGATGGTTTGTGGCTTGGAGGGGAACTTGCAGGTGGTGGTGTTCCCATACATCTGCCGCCCTTGTCCTTCTAGGTGGTAAAGGTCGCGGGTTTGGAAGGTGCTGTTGAAGAAGCCTAGATGAGTTGCTGTAGTGCATCTCAGAACAATATACAAACCTAATGTTACTGTTTAACTGGAATATTAATCCATTGTGAAATCGTGTCACATTTGTGAGGTTATGTAAATATAAACAGCACCTCTTTTTGTATTTAAATATTAGCTGTAACCTTTTTTAAAAAAATTATGAAGCCAAGATAAAGGAGCAGGGCCTCTATGGGCAAATCCAGTGAGGCTGCTTCTATGGAGAGTCGTGCTGCCTGTCAGCACAGGTCTGAGCAGCTGCCTCAGGAAGAGAGGGCGCTGCAGTGTAAGGATTCCATGTGGGCCAGGCCAGGGTTGGCACTGCCAGGTGGGTTCCACAGCCAGTTGCTTTGTCTCCTTGTCAGCGATCCACCTCAAGATGAGACTAAGAGGACGGGCGAGAGCGATGTTTGAAATTATGCAGGTATTCGTTGGGCTGGGTATGGGAAAACTATTTAAACTTGTAGCGGCAGGGCAAAAAGAGGGAATCAGATTGGCAGCATATGAGCACGTATGAGCAGTGACTGTCACATTGGGTTGAAATGCCCTTTTCTATGTTGGACATTGAATGTAAAGTTCAGTTGGTAATCTGCTGACTGAACATGCTGCACCTTTGTGACCTCTCATTCTTCCTTCCCATGGCTTCACATCAACGGACACAAGGGCAGAGAGGACTAAGACAGAGGTGGGAAGGGGTGGGATTGGGCGAAACCAAGAGGAGGCTGAGTGCCCTGAGGGAAGGTGGGAAAGTGGCACAGGTGAGACTCCAATGCCCACACTCCACTGTGAGGGTGTTGCCATGCAGGGACTTGTGGGCATAAGAACATAGGAAATAGGAGCAGGAGTAGGCTATTCAGCCCCTCAAGCCTGCCCCGCCATTCATGAAGATCACGACTGATCTGTCCCAGGCCTCAACTCCTCTTTCGGGCCTGCTCCGCATACCCCTCGACTCCCTGAGATTTCAAAAATCTATCTACCCCCTCCTTAAATACATTTAGTGACTCAGCCTCCACAACTTAGAATTAGAATTAGAACATTACAGCGCAGTACAGGCCCTTCGGCCCTCGATGTTGCGCCGACCTGTGAAACCATCTGACCTACACTATTCCATTTTCATCCATATGTCTATCCAATGACCACTTAAATGCCCTTAAAGTTGGCGAATCTACTACTGCTGCAGGCAGGGCGTTCCACGCCCTTACTACTCTCTGAGTAAAGAAACTACCTCTGACATCTGTCCTATATCTATCACCCCTCAACTTGAAGCTATGTCCCCTCGTGTTTGCCATCACCATCCGAGGAAAAGGACGCTCACTATCCACCCTATCTAACCCTCTGATTATCTTATATGTCTCTATTAAGTCACCTCTCCTCCTCCTTCTCTCCAACGAAAACAACCTCAAGTCCCTCAGCCTTTCCTCGTAAGACCTTCCCTCCATACCAGGCAACATCCTAGTAAATCTCCTCTGCACCCTTTCCATAGCTTCCACATCCTTCCTATAATGCGGTGACCAGAACTGCACGCAATACTCCAGGTGCGGTCTCACCAGAGTTTTGTACAGCTGCAGCATGACCTCGTGGCTCCGAAACTCGATCCCCCTACTAATAAAAGCTAACACACCATATGCCTTCTTAACAGCCCTATTAACCTGGGTAGCAACCTTCAGGGATTTATGCACCTGGACACCAAGATCTCTCTGTTCATCTACACTACCAAGAATCTTCCCATTAGCCCAGTACTCTGCATTCCTGTTACTCCTTCCAAAGTGAATCACCTCGCACTTTTCCGCATTAATCTCCATTTGCCATCTCTCAGCCCAGCTCTGCAGCCTATCTATGTCCCTCTGTACCCTACAACATCCTTCGGCACTATCCACAACTCCACCGACCTTCGTGTTATCTGCAAATTTACTAACCCACCCTTCTACACCCTCTTCCAGGTCATTTATAAAAATGACAAACAGCAGTGGCCCCAAAACAGATCCTTGCGGTACACCACTAGTAACTAAACTCCAGGATGAACATTTGCCATCAACCACCACCCTCTGTCTTCTTTCAGATAGCCAATTTCTGATCCAAAGCTCTAAATCACCTTCAACCCCATACTTGCGTATTTTCTGCAATAGCCTGCCGTGGGGAACCTTATCAAACGCCTTACTGAAATCCATATACACCACATCCACTGCTTTACCCTCATCCACCTGTTTGGTCACCTTCTCGAAAAACTCAATAAGGTTTGTGAGGCACGACCTACCCGTCACAAAACCGTGCTGACTATCTCTAATGTACTTATTCTTTTCAAGATGATTATAAATCCTGTCTCTTATAACCTTTTCCAACATTTTACCCACAACCGAAGTAAGGCTCACAGGTCTATAATTACCAGGGCTGTCTCTACTCCCCTTCTTGAACAAGGGGACAACATTTGCTATCCTCCAGTCTTCCGGCACTATTCCTGTCGACAATGACAACATAAAGATCAAGGACAAAGGCTCTGCAATCTCCTCCCTAGCTTCCCAGAGAATCCTAGGGTAAATCCCATCTGGCCCAGGGGACTTATCTATTTTCACACTTTCCAAAATTGATAACACCTCCTCCTTGTGAACCTCAATCCCATCTAGCCTAGTAGCTTGAATCTCAGTATTCTCCTCAACAACATTTTCTTTCTCTACTGTAAATACTGACGCAAAATATTCATTTAACACTTCCCCTATCTCCTCTGATTCCACACACAACTTCCCACTACTATCCTTGATTGGCCCTAATCTAACTCTAGTCATTCTTTTATTCCTGATATACCTATAGAAAGCCTTAGGGTTTTCCCTGATCCTATCCGCCAATGACTTCTCGTGTCCTCTCCTTGCTCTTCTTAGCTCTTCCTTTAGATCCTTCCTGGCTAGCTTGTAGCTCTCAAGCGCCCTAACTGAGCCTTCACGTCTCATCCTAACATAAGCCTTCTTCTTCCTCTTGACAAGCGCTTCAACTTCTTTAGCAAACCATGGCTCCCTCGCTCGACAACTTCCTCCCTGCCTGACAGGTACATACTTATCAAGGACACGCAGTAGCTGCTCCTTGAATAAGCTCCACATTTCGATTGTTCCCATCCCCTGCAGTTTCCTTCCCCATCCTACGCATCCTAAATCTTGCCTAATCGCATCATAATTTCCTTTCCCCCAGCTATAATTTTTGCC
Source organism: Heterodontus francisci (assembly GCF_036365525.1). Taxonomy (NCBI): domain Eukaryota; kingdom Metazoa; phylum Chordata; class Chondrichthyes; order Heterodontiformes; family Heterodontidae; genus Heterodontus; species Heterodontus francisci. Next base: position 25,284,545 of record NC_090378.1, on the reverse strand, counting down.
CTGCGGTATATACCTGTCCCTGCCCATCGCTAAGGTAAACCTAACCGAATTGTGATCACTATCACCAAAGTGCTCACCTACATCTAAATCTAACACCTGGCTGGGTTCATTTCCCAGTACCAAATCCAATGTGGCATCGCCCCTGGTTGGCCTGTCTACATAATGTGTCAGAAAACCCTCCTGCACACACTGGACAAAAACTGACCCATCTAAAGTACTCGAACTATAGTATTTCCAGTCGATATTTGGAAAGTTAAAGTCCCCCATAACAACTACCCTGTTACTCTCGCCCCTGTCGAGAATCATCTTCGCTATCCTTTCCTCTACATCTCTGGAACTATTTGGAGGTCTATAAAAGACTCCCAACAGGGTAACCTCACCTCTCTTGTTTCTAACCTCGGCCCATACTACCTCAGTAGACGAGTCCTCAAACGTCCTTTCTGTCGCTGTAATACTCTCCTTGATTAACAATGCCACACCCCCCCCTCTTTTACCATCTTCTCTGTTCTTACTGAAACATCTAAATCCCGGAACCTGCAACATCCATTCCTGCCCCTGCTCTACCCATGTCTCCGAAATGGCCACTACATCGAGATCCCAGGTACCAACCCATGTTGCAAGCTCACCCACCTTATTCCGGATGCTCCTGGCGTTGAAGTAGACACACTTCAAACCAGGTTCTTGCTTGCCAGTGCCCTCTTGCATCCTTGTAACCATATCCCTGACCTCACTACTCTCAACATCCTGTACACTGGCACTACAATTTAGGTTCCCAGTCCCCTGCTGAATTAGTTTAAACCCCCCGAAGAGCACTAGCAAATCACCCCCCAGGATATTGGTACCCCTCTGGTTCAGGTGAAGACCATCCTGTTTGTAGAGGTCCCACCTACCCCAGAAAGAGTCCCAATTATCCAGGAAACCAAAACCCTCCCTCCTGCACCATCCCTGCAGCCACGTGTTCAACTCCTCTCTCTCCCTATTCCTTGCTTCGCTATCACGTGTCACGGGCAACAACCCAGAGATAACAACTCTGTTTGTTCTCGCTCTAAGCTTCCACCCTAGCTCCCTGAATTTCTGTCTTAAATCCCCATCTCTCTTCCTACCTATGTCGTTGGTGCCTATGTGGACCACGACTTGGGGCTGCTCCCCCTCCCCCTTAAGGATCCCAAAAACACGATCCGAGACATCACGAACCCTGGCACCTGGGAGGCAACATACCAACCGTGAGTCTCTCTCGTTCCCACAGAACCTCCTATCTGTTCCCCTAACAATGGAGTCCCCAATGACTAATGTTCTGCTCCTCTTCCCCCTTCCCTTCTGAGCAAAAGGGACAGACTCTGTGCCAGATACCTGTACCCCATTGCTTACCCCTGGTAAGTCGTCCCCCGCAACAGTATCCAAAACGGTATACCTGTTGTTGAGGGAAACGGCCACAGGGGATCCCTGCACTGCCTGCTGGTTCCCTCTCCTTCCCCTGACGGTAACCCATCTACCTACTTCTTTTACCTGAGGTGTGACTACCTCCCCATAACTCCTCTCAATAACCTCCTCCGCCTCCCGAATGATCCGAAGTTCATCCAGCTCCAGCTCCAGTTCCCTAACGCGGTTCTTGAGGAGCTGGAGTTGGGTGCACTTCCCACAGATGCAGTCAGCAGGGACACTCTTGTCGACCCTTACCTCCCACATTCTGCAGGAGGAACATACAACTGCCTTAACTCTCTGAGGCAGAGAATTCCAGAGATTCACCACCCTCTGAGAGAAGAAATTCCTTTGTATCTCAGTTTTAAAAGTGTGCCCCCTTATTCTGTTACTATGTCCCCTAGTTCGAGATTCCCCCACTAGTGGAAACATATTCTCAACATCTACCCTGTCAAGCCCCCTTAAAATCTTATATGTTTTACCTCTCATTCTTCTAAACTCCAATGAATAAAGGCCTAACCTGTTTAGTCGTTCTTGATCAGACAACCCTTTCATCCCAGGAATCAGCCTAGTGAATCTTTTCTGAACTGTCTCCAATGCTAGTATATCCTTCCTTAAGTACGGGGACCAAAACTGTATGCAGTACTCCAGGTGTGGCCTCACCAACACCCTGTACAGTTGTAATAAGACTTCCCTATTTTTAAACTCTAACCCCCTAGCAATAAAGGCCAAAATTCCATTTGCCTTCCTAATTACTTGCTGCACCTGCATGCTAACCTTTTGTTTCATGCACAAGAACACCCAGATCCCTCTGTACTGCAGTATTTTGTAGTCTTTCTCCATCGAAATAATAACCTGCCTTTTTATTCGTCCTACCAAAGTGAATTACCTCACACTTTCCCCCATTGAACTCCATCTGCCAAGTTTTTGCACACTCACTTAACCTATCTATATCCCTTTGCACATTCTTTGTGTCCTCATCACAACATGCCTTCCCACCTATTTTTGTATCATCAGCAAATTTGGATACACTACACTCTGTCCCTTCCTCCAAGTCATTAATATAGATAGTAAATAGTTGAGGCCCTAGGACCAATCCTTGTGGCACCCCACTAGTTACGGCTTTCCAACCTGAAAAAGACCCATTGATCCCGACTCTCTGCCTTCTGTGTGTCAGCCAATCTTCAATCCATGCCAACACATTACCCCCAATACCCTGAGCTCCTATTTTGTGTCGTAACTTTTTATGTGGCACCTTATCAAACGCCTTCTGAAAATCCAAATACCCTACATCTACCGGTTCCCCTTTATCCACTCTGCTTGTTATATCCTCAAAGAACTATAACAAATTTGTCAAACATGATTTCCCTTTCATAAAACCATGTTGACTCTGTTTGATTGCATTATTTTTTTTTAATATCCTGCTATTTCTTCCTTAATAATGGACTCTAGCATTTTCTCAATGACTGATAAGCTAACTGGTCTATAGTTTCCTGCTTTCTGTCTCCCTCCTTTCTTGAATAGGGGTGTCACATTAGCAGTTTTCCAATCCGCTGGTACCCTACCGGAATCCAGTGAGTTTTGGTATATTATGACCAATGCCTCCACTATTTCCACTTCTTTTAAAATCCTTGGATAAAGGCCATCAGGTCCTGGCGACTTGTCTGCCTTTAGTCCCATCAGTTTGTCCAGCACCTTTTCCCTCGTGATAGAGATTGTTACAAGTTCCTCCCTCCCATTTACATCTTGCTCATTTAATATTGTCGGGATGTTTATAGTGTCCTCCACTGTGAAGACCGATGAAAAATATTGGTTTAAATTATCTTCCCTTTCCCTGTTCCCTGTTATTAATTCCCAGTCTCATCCTCTAAAGGTCCCACACTGACTTTAGCTACTCTCTTCCTTTTTATATACCAGTAGAAGCTCTTACTGTTTGTTTTTATATTTCTTGCCAATTTACTCTCATAATCAATTTTCTCCCTCTTTATTAGTTTTTTAGTCATCTGCTGCTGGTTTCTAAAAATTTCCCAATCCTCTGGCCTACCACTAGCTTTTGCCGCTTTGTGCGCCTTTGTTTTTGATTTGATACTCTCATTAACTTCCATAGTCACTTTCTTCCCACTTGCCCTCAAGAGCTCTATTTCCTCACCAACTCCCTAGTCCATTGTGGGCTTGTGTGATGGGAGAGTTACAGCCCGGGGTCCGAGTGCCCCCTTGTGGGATCAGAGAGGATTGTGGAGGTGGTGGGGTGGGGGGGTGGGGGTGGTAATGCACCCTGGTCCCATGATGTAGGATTGATGTAAGGCCCTGCATGAGGAGGACTGGGAGTAGGACCACAGGGGTCCACACCTGCAAAGGAGGATGATGCTGGAGCATCGCAGATAACTGCAACATCTGGGCTCCATCGCCCACCAATTGAAGCTCCTCTGTGTTTGGGCTGGTCAGGCTGGACACGATTGGGCAGAAGCTGGACCATCTCTCCAAGGAAGCAGTGTGGGAACCTCAACTGAATGTTGAGTGACCAACAATCGTCCCACAGCTGACGCCCGAACCACCCATGTCGCATTGCCCACTGCGGAGATGGCCATGGTCCCTGAGGACGGGCTGCCTTCCTGCATGCCTGGAGTCTCACCACCTCCACATGCTGCCCTCGAAGTGGCTGCAGTGGGAAAGAGACCATCATGCACCTCCTTCTGGAATGTAGTGGTTTTTGTTGAGGTCCATCTCGAGCAGCTCTGTAACGCAGGAGTCTGTGCTCTACGGGCTGTTCCCAGGGACGCACACAGAGATAAATATTAACTGTTGCTGGAGGACCATCAACTCAGTGAAAGACGGTCTTTAGTCTGCCCGAAACTTGTTGATCTTCCTGTGCAAAAAGCTGTCGACAACCGAGTGTTGCAGACTGGCAGATTCCAGGGTCCAGGACCATGTGTTGAGGGACGCATTGAAGTTTGGGGCAGTTGCCACAAATGCTCAATGGGGAAAGGCCGCAGTCTAAGGCTCTCCCTCTATAGTACACCCAGGGGCTGGAACACATGGAAAACACCTTAGGCCGTTTGGACGAGATAATGTTTGGCATGAAATGTACATTGTAAATATGACCAGTAATTATATGTTTAGTGAGGCAACTCAGAGTGCCACGTACTGTATTGAAAGAAATTGAACTGTATTGCACCTATTGTAATGTTAATTTTGAACTCTAATGTAATGTATTTTTACAAATTTTATGAATAATGTTGATTTTTTATGAAAATAAATGTGCCAGACACAAAACAATGAGAACAAATTATCAGCTTAGGCAAGTTTATCAGCAGCATTTGCAAATGCTGCTACACATTATGATACAAAGTAACAAATAGCATAACATTATTTCCTGGCAGTTTTTATGTAATAAAGGCAGCATGGCTCAAGTTTCCAGCAAGTTCTGGTTTACTTTTATTTAATCTGTATTTTCCAAGCCTGTCTATTAATTTACCGTCTCCCACAACTTCTCCCTGCAAGTATTCTGTAACCTTTAATACATTCGTTCATTGTTGCACCATTGAAATCTCCATGTTTGGCTGCAACTGTTGTATATTTGGTTAGTCTGCCACCATTTATATATTTAGTTAGTCTAGCTAGGAGAGATGACTGAGTCTTCAATAATTGTAATATTAACTCATTTATTACATTTTAACTATATACAGCTTTACATCAGTCTGTACGACTTCTCTGAAGCCAAACTGCTTCTCCCTCAAGTCTCTCAAGTGATCTCTTACATCATCATGGTGGGGGGTATTCCTCACAGTCTCAAACATTAACCCTTTCAAACCCTTATACTTCAGCAACCACTGATGGTATTGGTAGTGTTGGGCCTTTGCTGCTTCTCTCTTTCCCCCTCCCCTGCGCCCCTTGCTTTCCCTCCCTCTCCCCTCCCTCCCTGTCCCACCCTCCACATGCCCTCACCTGTCCCTCCTCACCTATGCCCCTCGTCCCCTCCCAAACCCAACTGGATGATTGGAAACAGAACAGCCCCTTCATTATCCGATTGGATCATTCTTCACTGTCAATTAACAGCCTTTATTCCCATGTCTGATATTTTTATAACCAATAAACGCAAAAAGTTAAAACAAAAAACCTTTTGCACCAGTCTGCCATGCGGGACCTTGTCAAAGGCTTTACTAAAGTCCATATAGACATATAGTCTTTTTGTATTTAAATATTAGCTGTAACCTTTTTTAAAAAAATTATGAAGCCAAGATAAAGGAGCAGGGCCTCTATGGGCAAATCCAGTGAGGCTGCTTCTATGGAGAGTCGTGCTGCCTGTCAGCACAGGTCTGAGCAGCTGCCTCAGGAAGAGAGGGCGCTGCAGTGTAAGGATTCCATGTGGGCCAGGCCAGGGTTGGCACTGCCAGGTGGGTTCCACAGCCAGTTGCTTTGTCTCCTTGTCAGCGATCCACCTCAAGATGAGACTAAGAGGACGGGCGAGAGCGATGTTTGAAATTATGCAGGTATTCGTTGGGCTGGGTATGGGAAAACTATTTAAACTTGTAGTGGCAGGGCAAAAAGAGGGAATCAGATTGGCAGCATATGAGCACGTATGAGCAGTGACTGTCACATTGGGTTGAAATGCCCTTTTCTATGTTGGACATTGAATGTAAAGTTCAGTTGGTAATCTGCTGACTGAACATGCTGCACCTTTGTGACCTCTCATTCTTCCTTCCCATGGCTTCACATCAACGGACACAAGGGCAGAGAGGACTAAGACAGAGGTGGGAAGGGGTGGGATTGGGCGAAACCAAGAGGAGGCTGAGTGCCCTGAGGGAAGGTGGGAAAGTGGCACAGGTGAGACTCCAATGCCCACACTCCACTGTGAGGGTGTTGCCATGCAGGGACTTGTGGGCATAAGAACATAGGAAATAGGAGCAGGAGTAGGCTATTCAGCCCCTCAAGCCTGCCCCGCCATTCATGAAGATCACGACTGATCTGTCCCAGGCCTCAACTCCTCTTTCGGGCCTGCTCCGCATACCCCTCGACTCCCTGAGATTTCAAAAATCTATCTACCCCCTCCTTAAATACATTTAGTGACTCAGCCTCCACAACTTAGAATTAGAATTAGAACATTACAGCGCAGTACAGGCCCTTCGGCCCTCGATGTTGCGCCGACCTGTGAAACCATCTGACCTACACTATTCCATTTTCATCCATATGTCTATCCAATGACCACTTAAATGCCCTTAAAGTTGGCGAATCTACTACTGCTGCAGGCAGGGCGTTCCACGCCCTTACTACTCTCTGAGTAAAGAAACTACCTCTGACATCTGTCCTATATCTATCACCCCTCAACTTGAAGCTATGTCCCCTCGTGTTTGCCATCACCATCCGAGGAAAAGGACGCTCACTATCCACCCTATCTAACCCTCTGATTATCTTATATGTCTCTATTAAGTCACCTCTCCTCCTCCTTCTCTCCAACGAAAACAACCTCAAGTCCCTCAGCCTTTCCTCGTAAGACCTTCCCTCCATACCAGGCAACATCCTAGTAAATCTCCTCTGCACCCTTTCCATAGCTTCCACATCCTTCCTATAATGCGGTGACCAGAACTGCACGCAATACTCCAGGTGCGGTCTCACCAGAGTTTTGTACAGCTGCAGCATGACCTCGTGGCTCCGAAACTCGATCCCCCTACTAATAAAAGCTAACACACCATATGCCTTCTTAACAGCCCTATTAACCTGGGTAGCAACCTTCAGGGATTTATGCACCTGGACACCAAGATCTCTCTGTTCATCTACACTACCAAGAATCTTCCCATTAGCCCAGTACTCTGCATTCCTGTTACTCCTTCCAAAGTGAATCACCTCGCACTTTTCCGCATTAATCTCCATTTGCCATCTCTCAGCCCAGCTCTGCAGCCTATCTATGTCCCTCTGTACCCTACAACATCCTTCGGCACTATCCACAACTCCACCGACCTTCGTGTTATCTGCAAATTTACTAACCCACCCTTCTACACCCTCTTCCAGGTCATTTATAAAAATGACAAACAGCAGTGGCCCCAAAACAGATCCTTGCGGTACACCACTAGTAACTAAACTCCAGGATGAACATTTGCCATCAACCACCACCCTCTGTCTTCTTTCAGATAGCCAATTTCTGATCCAAAGCTCTAAATCACCTTCAACCCCATACTTGCGTATTTTCTGCAATAGCCTGCCGTGGGGAACCTTATCAAACGCCTTACTGAAATCCATATACACCACATCCACTGCTTTACCCTCATCCACCTGTTTGGTCACCTTCTCGAAAAACTCAATAAGGTTTGTGAGGCACGACCTACCCGTCACAAAACCGTGCTGACTATCTCTAATGTACTTATTCTTTTCAAGATGATTATAAATCCTGTCTCTTATAACCTTTTCCAACATTTTACCCACAACCGAAGTAAGGCTCACAGGTCTATAATTACCAGGGCTGTCTCTACTCCCCTTCTTGAACAAGGGGACAACATTTGCTATCCTCCAGTCTTCCGGCACTATTCCTGTCGACAATGACAACATAAAGATCAAGGACAAAGGCTCTGCAATCTCCTCCCTAGCTTCCCAGAGAATCCTAGGGTAAATCCCATCTGGCCCAGGGGACTTATCTATTTTCACACTTTCCAAAATTGATAACACCTCCTCCTTGTGAACCTCAATCCCATCTAGCCTAGTAGCTTGAATCTCAGTATTCTCCTCAACAACATTTTCTTTCTCTACTGTAAATACTGACGCAAAATATTCATTTAACACTTCCCCTATCTCCTCTGATTCCACACACAACTTCCCACTACTATCCTTGATTGGCCCTAATCTAACTCTAGTCATTCTTTTATTCCTGATATACCTATAGAAAGCCTTAGGGTTTTCCCTGATCCTATCCGCCAATGACTTCTCGTGTCCTCTCCTTGCTCTTCTTAGCTCTTCCTTTAGATCCTTCCTGGCTAGCTTGTAGCTCTCAAGCGCCCTAACTGAGCCTTCACGTCTCATCCTAACATAAGCCTTCTTCTTCCTCTTGACAAGCGCTTCAACTTCTTTAGCAAACCATGGCTCCCTCGCTCGACAACTTCCTCCCTGCCTGACAGGTACATACTTATCAAGGACACGCAGTAGCTGCTCCTTGAATAAGCTCCACATTTCGATTGTTCCCATCCCCTGCAGTTTCCTTCCCCATCCTACGCATCCTAAATCTTGCCTAATCGCATCATAATTTCCTTTCCCCCAGCTATAATTTTTGCCCTGCGGTATATACCTGTCCCTGCCCATCGCTAAGGTAAACCTAACCGAATTGTGATCACTATCACCAAAGTGCTCACCTACATCTAAATCTAACACCTGGCTGGGTTCATTTCCCAGTACCAAATCCAATGTGGCATCGCCCCTGGTTGGCCTGTCTACATAATGTGTCAGAAAACCCTCCTGCACACACTGGACAAAAACTGACCCATCTAAAGTACTCGAACTATAGTATTTCCAGTCGATATTTGGAAAGTTAAAGTCCCCCATAACAACTACCCTGTTACTCTCGCCCCTGTCGAGAATCATCTTCGCTATCCTTTCCTCTACATCTCTGGAACTATTTGGAGGTCTATAAAAGACTCCCAACAGGGTAACCTCACCTCTCTTGTTTCTAACCTCGGCCCATACTACCTCAGTAGACGAGTCCTCAAACGTCCTTTCTGTCGCTGTAATACTCTCCTTGATTAACAATGCCACACCCCCCCCTCTTTTACCATCTTCTCTGTTCTTACTGAAACATCTAAATCCCGGAACCTGCAACATCCATTCCTGCCCCTGCTCTACCCATGTCTCCGAAATGGCCACTACATCGAGATCCCAGGTACCAACCCATGTTGCAAGCTCACCCACCTTATTCCGGATGCTCCTGGCGTTGAAGTAGACACACTTCAAACCAGGTTCTTGCTTGCCAGTGCCCTCTTGCATCCTTGTAACCATATCCCTGACCTCACTACTCTCAACATCCTGTACACTGGCACTACAATTTAGGTTCCCAGTCCCCTGCTGAATTAGTTTAAACCCCCCGAAGAGCACTAGCAAATCACCCCCCAGGATATTGGTACCCCTCTGGTTCAGGTGAAGACCATCCTGTTTGTAGAGGTCCCACCTACCCCAGAAAGAGTCCCAATTATCCAGGAAACCAAAACCCTCCCTCCTGCACCATCCCTGCAGCCACGTGTTCAACTCCTCTCTCTCCCTATTCCTTGCTTCGCTATCACGTGTCACGGGCAACAACCCAGAGATAACAACTCTGTTTGTTCTCGCTCTAAGCTTCCACCCTAGCTCCCTGAATTTCTGTCTTAAATCCCCATCTCTCTTCCTACCTATGTCGTTGGTGCCTATGTGGACCACGACTTGGGGCTGCTCCCCCTCCCCCTTAAGGATCCCAAAAACACGATCCGAGACATCACGAACCCTGGCACCTGGGAGGCAACATACCAACCGTGAGTCTCTCTCGTTCCCACAGAACCTCCTATCTGTTCCCCTAACAATGGAGTCCCCAATGACTAATGTTCTGCTCCTCTTCCCCCTTCCCTTCTGAGCAAAAGGGACAGACTCTGTGCCAGATACCTGTACCCCATTGCTTACCCCTGGTAAGTCGTCCCCCGCAACAGTATCCAAAACGGTATACCTGTTGTTGAGGGAAACGGCCACAGGGGATCCCTGCACTGCCTGCTGGTTCCCTCTCCTTCCCCTGACGGTAACCCATCTACCTACTTCTTTTACCTGAGGTGTGACTACCTCCCCATAACTCCTCTCAATAACCTCCTCCGCCTCCCGAATGATCCGAAGTTCATCCAGCTCCAGCTCCAGTTCCCTAACGCGGTTCTTGAGGAGCTGGAGTTGGGTGCACTTCCCACAGATGCAGTCAGCAGGGACACTCTTGTCGACCCTTACCTCCCACATTCTGCAGGAGGAACATACAACTGCCTTAACTCTCTGAGGCAGAGAATTCCAGAGATTCACCACCCTCTGAGAGAAGAAATTCCTTTGTATCTCAGTTTTAAAAGTGTGCCCCCTTATTCTGTTACTATGTCCCCTAGTTCGAGATTCCCCCACTAGTGGAAACATATTCTCAACATCTACCCTGTCAAGCCCCCTTAAAATCTTATATGTTTTACCTCTCATTCTTCTAAACTCCAATGAATAAAGGCCTAACCTGTTTAGTCGTTCTTGATCAGACAACCCTTTCATCCCAGGAATCAGCCTAGTGAATCTTTTCTGAACTGTCTCCAATGCTAGTATATCCTTCCTTAAGTACGGGGACCAAAACTGTATGCAGTACTCCAGGTGTGGCCTCACCAACACCCTGTACAGTTGTAATAAGACTTCCCTATTTTTAAACTCTAACCCCCTAGCAATAAAGGCCAAAATTCCATTTGCCTTCCTAATTACTTGCTGCACCTGCATGCTAACCTTTTGTTTCATGCACAAGAACACCCAGATCCCTCTGTACTGCAGTATTTTGTAGTCTTTCTCCATCGAAATAATAACCTGCCTTTTTATTCGTCCTACCAAAGTGAATTACCTCACACTTTCCCCCATTGAACTCCATCTGCCAAGTTTTTGCACACTCACTTAACCTATCTATATCCCTTTGCACATTCTTTGTGTCCTCATCACAACATGCCTTCCCACCTATTTTTGTATCATCAGCAAATTTGGATACACTACACTCTGTCCCTTCCTCCAAGTCATTAATATAGATAGTAAATAGTTGAGGCCCTAGGACCAATCCTTGTGGCACCCCACTAGTTACGGCTTTCCAACCTGAAAAAGACCCATTGATCCCGACTCTCTGCCTTCTGTGTGTCAGCCAATCTTCAATCCATGCCAACACATTACCCCCAATACCCTGAGCTCCTATTTTGTGTCGTAACTTTTTATGTGGCACCTTATCAAACGCCTTCTGAAAATCCAAATACCCTACATCTACCGGTTCCCCTTTATCCACTCTGCTTGTTATATCCTCAAAGAACTATAACAAATTTGTCAAACATGATTTCCCTTTCATAAAACCATGTTGACTCTGTTTGATTGCATTATTTTTTTTTAATATCCTGCTATTTCTTCCTTAATAATGGACTCTAGCATTTTCTCAATGACTGATAAGCTAACTGGTCTATAGTTTCCTGCTTTCTGCCTCCCTCCTTTCTTGAATAGGGGTGTCACATTAGCAGTTTTCCAATCCGCTGGTACCCTACCGGAATCCAGTGAGTTTTGGTATATTATGACCAATGCCTCCACTATCTCTGCAGCCACTTCTTTTAAAATCCTTGGATAAAGGCCATCAGGTCCTGGCGACTTGTCTGCCTTTAGTCCCATCAGTTTGTCCAGCACCTTTTCCCTCGTGATAGAGATTGTTACAAGTTCCTCCCTCCCATTTACATCTTGCTCATTTAATATTGTCGGGATGTTTATAGTGTCCTCCACTGTGAAGACCGATGAAAAATATTGGTTTAAATTATCTTCCCTTTCCCTGTTCCCTGTTATTAATTCCCAGTCTCATCCTCTAAAGGTCCCACACTGACTTTAGCTACTCTCTTCCTTTTTATATACCAGTAGAAGCTCTTACTGTTTGTTTTTATATTTCTTGCCAATTTACTCTCATAATCAATTTTCTCCCTCTTTATTAGTTTTTTAGTCATCTGCTGCTGGTTTCTAAAAATTTCCCAATCCTCTGGCCTACCACTAGCTTTTGCCGCTTTGTGCGCCTTTGTTTTTGATTTGATACTCTCATTAACTTCCATAGTCACTTTCTTCCCACTTGCCCTCAAGAGCTCTATTTCCTCACCAACTCCCTAGTCCATTGTGGGCTTGTGTGATGGGAGAGTTACAGCCCGGGGTCCGAGTGCCCCCTTGTGGGATCAGAGAGGATTGTGGAGGTGGTGGGGTGGGGGGGTGGGGGTGGTAATGCACCCTGGTCCCATGATGTAGGATTGATGTAAGGCCCTGCATGAGGAGGACTGGGAGTAGGACCACAGGGGTCCACACCTGCAAAGGAGGATGATGCTGGAGCATCGCAGATAACTGCAACATCTGGGCTCCATCGCCCACCAATTGAAGCTCCTCTGTGTTTGGGCTGGTCAGGCTGGACACGATTGGGCAGAAGCTGGACCATCTCTCCAAGGAAGCAGTGTGGGAACCTCAACTGAATGTTGAGTGACCAACAATCGTCCCACAGCTGACGCCCGAACCACCCATGTCGCATTGCCCACTGCGGAGATGGCCATGGTCCCTGAGGACGGGCTGCCTTCCTGCATGCCTGGAGTCTCACCACCTCCACATGCTGCCCTCGAAGTGGCTGCAGTGGGAAAGAGACCATCATGCACCTCCTTCTGGAATGTAGTGGTTTTTGTTGAGGTCCATCTCGAGCAGCTCTGTAACGCAGGAGTCTGTGCTCTACGGGCTGTTCCCAGGGACGCACACAGAGATAAATATTAACTGTTGCTGGAGGACCATCAACTCAGTGAAAGACGGTCTTTAGTCTGCCCGAAACTTGTTGATCTTCCTGTGCAAAAAGCTGTCGACAACCGAGTGTTGCAGACTGGCAGATTCCAGGGTCCAGGACCATGTGTTGAGGGACGCATTGAAGTTTGGGGCAGTTGCCACAAATGCTCAATGGGGAAAGGCCGCAGTCTAAGGCTCTCCCTCTATAGTACACCCAGGGGCTGGAACACATGGAAAACACCTTAGGCCGTTTGGACGAGATAATGTTTGGCATGAAATGTACATTGTAAATATAACCAGTAATTATATGTTTAGTGAGGCAACTCAGAGTGCCACGTACTGTATTGAAAGAAATTGAACTGTATTGCACCTATTGTAATGTTAATTTTGAACTCTAATGTAATGTATTTTTACAAATTTTATGAATAATGTTGATTTTTTATGAAAATAAATGTGCCAGACACAAAACAATGAGAACAAATTATCAGCTTAGGCAAGTTTATCAGCAGCATTTGCAAATGCTGCTACACATTATGATACAAAGTAACAAATAGCATAACATTATTTCCTGGCAGTTTTTATGTAATAAAGGCAGCATGGCTCAAGTTTCCAGCAAGTTCTGGTTTACTTTTATTTAATCTGTATTTTCCAAGCCTGTCTATTAATTTACCGTCTCCCACAACTTCTCCCTGCAAGTATTCTGTAACCTTTAATACATTCGTTCATTGTTGCACCATTGAAATCTCCATGTTTGGCTGCAACTGTTGTATATTTGGTTAGTCTGCCACCATTTATATATTTAGTTAGTCTAGCTAGGAGAGATGACTGAGTCTTCAATAATTGTAATATTAACTCATTTATTACATTTTAACTATATACAGCTTTACATCAGTCTGTACGACTTCTCTGAAGCCAAACTGCTTCTCCCTCAAGTCTCTCAAGTGATCTCTTACATCATCATGGTGGGGGGTATTCCTCACAGTCTCAAACATTAACCCTTTCAAACCCTTATACTTCAGCAACCACTGATGGTATTGGTAGTGTTGGGCCTTTGCTGCTTCTCTCTTTCCCCCTCCCCTGCGCCCCTTGCTTTCCCTCCCTCTCCCCTCCCTCCCTGTCCCACCCTCCACATGCCCTCACCTGTCCCTCCTCACCTATGCCCCTCGTCCCCTCCCAAACCCAACTGGATGATTGGAAACAGAACAGCCCCTTCATTACCCGATTGGATCATTCTTCACTGTCAATTAACAGCCTTTATTCCCATGTCTGATATTTTTATAACCAATAAACGCAAAAAGCTAAAACAAAAAACCTTTTGCACCAGTCTGCCATGCGGGACCTTGTCAAAGGCTTTACTAAAGTCCATATAGACATATAGTCCATATAGTCCGGTTTCCTCCCACAGCCAAAAGGACTTGCAGGTTGATAGGTAAATTGGCCGTTATAAATTGCCCCTAGTATAGGTAGGTGGTAGGGGAATATAGGGACAGGTGAAAATGTGGTAGGAATATGGGATTAGTGTAAGATTAGTATAAATGGGTGGTTAATGGTCGGCACAGACTCGGTGGGCCGAAGGGCCTGTTTCAGTGCTGTATCTCTAAAATCTAAAAAAATCTAAAAAACACCAATTCTTATTGCCTCCGTGAATTTTCTCCTGGGTTTGCTCGCAGCAATGTCCGGGAGATTAGTCCTTAATTCCTGTAGACTCCAGGGAAATCCTGGAGGGTTGGCAACCCTATGGGCCCACTTGAATTGCTGGTGCCGGCAGTGGAATGATGGGCCAAATGGCCTTCTTCTATGTCCTGTGATTTCCATAGTTCAATGAACCAGTCAACTTTACTTCATGGTCATTTGAGAGGCCAAATATGCTGTCCCTTCCAACAGCGGTACCTCCAGCTCACCAGAAGCAATTCCAGGGTGGCCTGTGCAGGTTTATGAATATAATTTAAGCATCAGTGCACTGTCAGGGGTGGAGGTACAGAAACAGCTGGTACATTGTTCATGGCAGAGTGTGTACACACCAGAGTTTCATCTTACCTTTGGGGACAGGAGTTGTGCAAAGGTGGTGGCGGCACTTCTCCAAACACTGAAGGAAGGCAATAAAACAAAACTGAGGCAAGAGATTTATTGCTGCATGTGAAACTGCCATTTTTGTGGCTTCTTTGACTTTTTATGCAACACTGTGATTTCCTGGCAGCAACTCATACTGCACAGGGTAAATGAACTTGGCAATAAATTACTTGCCCAAAATCAAGAAACCCTGTGCTGTTCTTGCCCACTACCTGAAGGATAGCTGGAAAGCAGAAACGCCCTATTTCCTACCTGCTCTATCCTCACATGACGATATTTATAAAGGTGGCAAACAGATGAGAAATTTATTAAAAATTAGTATTTAAAAATATCCATTTTAGAATAACTTTTAGACACACATTTGCTGTTTCTTAAATGCTTTGTGCATTTCATCCACATAATGCAACAAATTAAATGTACACCTTAAGAACATTTGGTTTTGAAAGTTTTCAGATTTTGGAAGCTGAGTTTTGTAGGAAACAGCAGTCGTACAGAACTGAAATAATTATTCAAACCCGCCATCTATTGGCAACTCGTGGTACTTCAAGGGACTGCAACTACAACAGTCGACAATTACAAAGGCAAAATACTGTGGATGCTGGAAATCTGAAATAAAAACAAAGTGCTGGAATTGCTTCAGCAGATTATTCATGAAAATTATGCGCAAACTCAATTTTTTGGGGAGAAGTTTATTCACAAGTTTAATTTAGGTGCTGCATCATCTTGCATCAATACATATTTCTGCCTATAATTTACACTTCTATTTTTGGGCACACATAAACATCATGTTTATACTGTACATTGTAAGCTTGTGAAAACTATCTTTACCTGATGCATGTATACCACTTAATAGCCAGTCCCGTCTCCTTCTCTACCATGTTTCCACCAATTGCATTTCCTTCTGTTAATACACTGTCATGTCACTGGTGTAGCCATTGCAACCAGGGCGCATCTCACATGACAATCTGAGAGGGTACCAGAATGTTTGAGATAAGATACACAAGTATGAGTGTTAACTGTGGCTCAGTTAGCAGCTCACTCAACTCTGAACCAGAAGTCCCACTCCAGAGAGTTAAGTGCAAACATCAAGGCTGACACTCCAGTGCAGTGTTGAGTGAGATGCTGCCTTTCGGGTGAGATGTTAAACCGAGGCCCCCGTCTACCCTCTTGGGTCAATGCAAGGCATCCCACAGCACTATTTTGAAGAAGAGCAGGGGAGTTATCCCTGGTGTCCTGGCCAATATTTATCCCTCCATCAACATCACAAAAACAGATTTTCCGCTCACTATCACATGGCTGTTTGTGGGTGTTTGCTGTGTGCAAATTGGCTGCTGTGTTTCTAACATTGCAACTGTGACTACACTTCAAAAATACTTCATTGGCTGTAAAAAAAAGCTTTGGGATGCCCTGAGATTATGAAAGATGTTATATAAATGCCAGGTTTTCCTTTTATGGATCATTTGCAGTTATTAGTCATTCTGATAAAGGCACCAACATCACCAGTGGATGTCAGTGTAAGACTCGACATTGGTTATTTGACCATATTAGATAGAATTGTCCACTTGGGGAGAAGCACTGTAACATACAAGAAAATGATCCAACTCTGACATCTA